>NC_052144.2:12218941-12571083 GCF_016086655.4 Lepeophtheirus salmonis
ACTTTGTCAAAGATTTTAGATATTGCCTTAAAATTAGTGATGATACGATTAACCGAAATCGGAGTATGGGAAGAATAATTTTTAATTTACGATTCCCATTCTTTTGTATTATTATTTATTACTTGGGATTCTCTGTTTTTCTTTTTCGATCCGATCATAACATGTTAATCTTCCAAGACTGACTTCCTTTCTCTGTGAAATTTAGATTTAAGTTTTCCCACAAGCAACACTGTAGAAACTTGTTGACTTTTGTGCGATGTATACTCTTAATTCCAGTTCGTTTGAAAAGTAATCTTTGCTTGATTTTTTTTAGACAACCGGGAGTAATTGACATTGCTTGCAATTACACAGTTAATTAAGCACACTCTCAAAAGTCCTCCTCAGACAAATATACATAAGCTAAACATATCTGCATTAATATAAATGAAGGATAATTAATAAATGAATATTTCCAAATACATGACGGAGGGGCCGCTATTAAACATATATTTGAAGGGTCACATTTGATTTTCAATCTGCTAGCTACAAATTCATTCCTTCGACATAATCCCTAATCTTCTAGCACTTGCAGCATTTCAGTGCTACAATATTAACATATAAAATCAAATATCATTTTAATATGTATTCGTATTTGATAAATATATATATTTTTTTAAAATCAATTTTCCCTCTGTAATGATGAATATGAAAAAAATAAATATATGAGCTGTCTTAAAACTTTTATTTTTCTACATATTATCATCAACATTCATATTAATAAGTATTAGTACCACTAAAACATATTGGTTATAAGTTATATCCAGACTATATTAAAATGTTGAAGCGTAAATTATTTAAACTGTTGAGTTACGACAAAAATTTAAGTTAATTTGTATGTTTATCCTAGAAAATGAATTACAAAAACAATTACTCAATCACAAGTTTCAATAATTCTTTAAAAAATATTTATGTTTTTTGTCTGACGAGTTATTTAGCGAACAAAAATGTTATGGTGAGTAACGAGTATTCAGGTGATTCATGAGTATTCAATCGAGTAACGAGTGAAGTTCGTAATTCCTCATGTGTTTTTTTCAGAAACACAAAAATGCATATGCAGCCAAATTCAAGTTCTGGCAAATCACTACGTTAAATAAAGGAAGGCGACTTATTCTATCAATTTTAATCCTTAGAGATAAATAAGAAAATGATATTCTTTGAACTATGAAATGAAATGAACTACTATTTAAAATATTAAATAATTGCCCTCGGGATTTTTTTACTAAAACCGCATTGGAATCTGCATCCCGATTTTTTTTTTGGAATAGACCCATCACTACTTAAAATGCAATGAAAAATTGGGTTTGTGATGTATTTAGAAAAATTCCCAAAAATGAATTCTTTTTTTTACTAAATTTTCTCTTGAAGCTCATTACTGGGTCCTTCAACTACAAAAAACAAACAAAAACAAATCAAGCCTATAGTTTCTGATCTACTTTTAGTTTTCGATCCACCTATTGATAAATATTATATCTATCACGCTGTTGAGCATAGTTATACAAATTTATATCTATAAAAATAGTTATGTATATGCTACAATTTTTTTTTGAAAGTTGAATTTTTTTTTGTTAGCGCTTATAAAATTTAAAAAGAACTTCCTAAATTAGTAAGCTTAATATTTTATGAATGTAAATTACTTTTATAGTAATTTATGTGTAATTTGTATTTCATTTTTATTACAAAAACTTCCTTAATGTAATTTTGTGATATCAATTCATCTATAAACAATACAGAAAATCACTTAAATGTGCATAATAAAGGTTTAAATGCATTTTTGAACATGGAAAAAACATAGGTTTAATAACAGTTACAGAAAAATATATTAAATTTAAATAAATGGTTTTAACAAAATGTATCTTGGTCTAAATTTGAGAAACTTCCTTGCAAGGAAATATTTAATTTCATACATGATTATGATTAGAATGGGGTTCGAATTAAAGCAAAATCATAAGCACTTGTTATTTAAAAAATAAATAGTATATTCAAAAACTCTTTGTTTTAAAAGTTATTAAATATTTAGTAGTTGAAAAATAAAGTGTATTTATTTAAGCTTCTTTTAGTAAAATATCTTTTTTGTAACGTGGTAAGTGAACTGAGCAAAAAAAGAAACCCCTAAATAAAACGTATTTCATTACATGATAAACAGTTGAATAATTATAAAATTATCATTTAATTCTTGTATATTTTTTTTAAGCTACTCCATTAATATTGCCCTTGTACATTAAAAAATTTATGATTGAGAAGTTTATCTTTTTTTATATACTTAAATTACCAAATCGACATTAACGAAAAAAAGTAAAAAATACTATTTCGAATTAAATTTGCAAAAAAAAAAAAGTGATACCTACAATTAATTACCATTGTAAATTGTCAAATTTAGACGCAAACAAATTTCCAGACAAATTTCTACAAACTTGATTTAATCTCAGTGTCCAATATTTCATTGAAAATTCATTTTTTTTTATGCTTGAAAAAAATAACGAAAGAGCAATTTTCACCAATTTCTTATTTTGGCCATATTTATTTTTGTTTTTGCATAAATTTAGAAAGTGTTCTTATTCGTATAGTTATTTTTTGAGGCAAGAGTCTTTTTTGATTTAAAACTCATGTTTTCAAGGTAGGATTTAAAGTATTTAGAATAAAGAAGTTTCCAACTGGCCTGATCTTTTGTATGAGTAAAATCATATGACCATGAAAGTTATATGCCCAGGAATCTATATACAGATGGCATTGAACATAATATCTATAATTGCCTTGAATTTAATACTTTTCTCTCATTTTGATGAAATTTAGGTTAAATATTACACCATGCAACAACATTTTTGCACCCAGCCTGAAACCCATATTTATTATTTTTATTAAAGCCGTAGAACACGAAAATGACCTTTAACTAGATTGTGTGACAATATATTACAATATTATTCCGGATAGGAAAATTGAATCGATATTCTATCTATCAATTAATCAACTTGTTTTAATCCCCTTATATCTAAATTTTTAATCATACTAGTATATATAATTGTTTAAAAATGCTTGAAGAGTTTAATTTTTTTTACGGAATATTATCGTAACCGATATTCAACACAACCTAACCAGCTTATCTTATAAAAATTCTGTAATAAATATTTAAACAAAATAGAGCAAAAATCAAACAAAATAGATCAAAAATCACTCAAAATCGACCTTTTTTAAATGCATTTAAAAACAAAATTAAAATATAAAGTCCAATTTAAAACTGCAGCCTTGACATAAAGCACATAAAGAAAATATAACAAAGACACTCGCTTCTAAGTAAGGTCCTTCATTTTACTCGACTATTTAGTGGATATATACATTTTATGAATGGTAATTAAGATAAATTAAAAAATATTTCATTTTTCAAATGCTGAATGTTTGTAGGAATATGTTATTTAATAGGATTTTCATCTATATAGGTATTTCATGTCAAAATATGAATCGCAGCTATACGCTTAAAATTTGACTTCTTTAAAAAAGGATTTAAAGGCCAAACATACATTCTTTGAAAGTCTTAATGGTAATATTCGTGTTCTATGGCTTCAATAATAAGAATAATAAATGTGGGTTTTAGCCAGCGGGCGCTACAAGACCTTCATTTTGTTGCATAGTGTTACTTAACACATGGTTACAACATGGTTCAAGGTAACCGTGTTTTTAATATTATTATTTGTCCAACTTCCTTATCTGTACAAATCCATCATAATTTAGTGACTTTGTTTGTAACACTACTTTTTAAGTGAAATACAGGTTTCTTATTCCCTCAGTATAATATTAAACTGTACATACATACAAACACAACAACATCATGCATGTAATACCAATGTGGACTAGTGTCGTTCCTTGTTTAGGACTGATGTTGCGTCTTGACGAAAGTGGAGGAGACACAAACTATTTAAACCAAGGAATCTACGATGACCGAGAGAAATGAGGAGAGGAAAGAGGTGGAGGAATAAAACAAAGGTTATCTAATAGGAACAATTATATTCTTATTATTACAATAACCTACACAACTATTTATACTTAAAACGAGGTAAAAGACTGTATTTTACACATATATATACATACAAAAAAATACGAGAAGAGAACAAGGGGGAAGGAAATACTAGTACATTACAACGGAAGACTACATTCCCGTCTTTGTCCGATCCAATTCATTTCTCCACATCCGTTCTAAAGCTTATAAAGTTTCGTACTTGATGACACCACTCAACTTTATTTCCTCGTTTTAGATCAGTTCTAGTACTGACAGTCCGAAGGATCGGTCCTAAGAATGAATTGGACCAAATAAATAAGTACTGACAAAACTCTAATGGATATCAATGCCCAATCAAAAGCTTATACTTAGTATATATAATTATAATTAGTTTCAACTATCAAGTTTAACACATTAATAGTACTACTGATATTTTATAACCATTAAAAAAAAATAAAAAATAGAGGAGCTACCACACTGCGATCTATTGAGACTCATAACAAAACAAAAAAAGAAATAAAAAAGTAGAATGGAGAAGAACCGAGAACTGTATATTTGGCTTATGATGGGGACTGATCTGACAAACAAAATTACATCTTTGATCTCTCCAGTTTGGGGCTCAGCTCTGATAATAATGGGGATGCTCACCCCTTCACTTAGAAATGACTCAACCATTGATATAATTCGGCAAAATATACATAAAAAGTTATTTTTTAGAAATATAAAGGACCCCTTTATTTGAGAAAGAACGTAATCACACGAGATATTTTATCAGTTTATAATTTAAATTCGGAAGAATTGCTCAACGATGGTAGAATAAGATTTCCACTTGTTAATTCTTCAAAATATTATTCAATGCCATGCCCGTGGCACTTTAAGATGGCCCCTCTAAACTTTGATACAGCTGTGAATGGACTTTGGGAACTGCATAGTAAGCGTTTGGGCCTTCCTATGGTTTGGAAAAGAAAAATAGTGTCTTATCTGTGGGGAATAAAAGATGATAAAAAAAGTTTACCGTGCAGTTTCAAATCTCCACAGATTGTATTAAATATACTAGGCCCTGCAAGGACTGTGGAAGACTACATAATAACACACTTCATGCGTTTGTGGACTGCCCTGCCATATATATACCCTTAAATATTTTGTATCCATAAATCTAAAAGGTCTGACGAATGGGGAAGAAAAATATGTTAAAGGCCTTATTCTTTTTGGAATTTCAAAGAAGAAGGATGGAACTTCTGAGGTAACAAGGGCTCTGGACTTTGCAATTCATAATTGTAAAGGCCTCATCGCCAGTCGACTAACTAGCTATCAGCCTATTCGGGAGGATGAGTTGGGAGGTATCATCTTGGCAGCTTCAGCCTGCTATGTCTCTCTCAAAATGAAAATTAAATATAAACTATAATTTTAATTTATGTACTTTTTACGTATTTGCTCTGGTTTATTTATGTATGTATATTGTATGTAATGTATAAACCAAATAAAAATTGTTGAAAAGAAAAAACCAAAAAAAACTTAACTAACACTCAAATGTAATCCTTAGTTTATAAATAAATTTAATTAACATAAACTATAACACTTTTTTTTGTCAGAGTCGTCGTCAGTACAAATTTTCCTACTCCGTCGATGTAGACCTGATTTATGGGCAATATAAATTATAAATCATTGATTATTTTGGACATATTTAAAAAATGATTTTCTTACCACAGGTTAACTAGGTACAGTGAATTTTTCATCGGTGAACTGTAGTGAGCGTGGCAAACTTTCTTATAATCCTGACACTAATCATTTCATTGAGAAAAAGAAAAGAATAAGTGTTTTGCAGGTAAAAACTACCTTCTATCTACAAAAATAATGTTCATTCAATTTTTGAGAGGTTCTAGTGAAATATAAATGGTATAACAAAATTATATTTGTTATTGATATCCATAAATGCCTCAAAAAGTTACTTACAAATATTAAGAAACAATATTTAATATGCCAATTTTGTAGTATTAAATCATGATTTCACACTTATCAACTTTTTGATATAACAAAAAATCAATTGTTAATTAATCATATCTGTACTAGTAATTAAAATTAAAAACCAATAATTCAAAAACGTTTTTATTACAAATGAAACAAATATTAACTACTGTTGGGTATATTATATTTTTGTAGATAATTTTATTGTCTTCTTAAAAACGTCAAAGCGAATATTTTATTAATATGTACTATAAATAACTTAATAAAGATGTTAAACTTTTAAAAGAAATGTATATTTAATCTGTTTCCCGCGGTCATTTTTTTACTGCTCTTGTCTTTAATTTGTGTTCTGTACATTCATTGGTTGGCCTAAAATTTTATACTACTAAATTATGAACAATATCCCAACAATAGGAAATAATTGACCAACTACCAACATATTTTGGCCCGATATAAGTTTTTCTTTTTAGATCAAAGGTTGAGACACAATATTATAAATTATATTATATTATAAATAAATATTAATGATATACAAAATTATCTTATGAATAAGAAAAATGATTCTATTGACTTGATTTGATAATGAGAACACTTTATTTAATTAATGAGTAAATAAATTAATAGATCTTCCAATGAAATTGCATTTTCAACAATTTTTTCTACCTATGGCGTAACCATAAATAATTAGAAGTTTGAAAAAATAGTACTTTTTACACAAAAGCAATAATACAAATTTCTGTACTTTAACAACGCCTTTAAATGTCTGAGCTACATGAAATAAAAAACTGATGGACTCCCTAATTACATGTGAATTACCCTTAACTCTAAGAAGACAATAATATGGTACCTTACCTTGCGGACCGATGGGATCAAAAATGAGCCCACTTTTCTTTTAAGCAATGCAAATTAGTCCAGTTGTATAAAAATCCATGAATTACAGCGCCCCTTGAACCGTCTGCATAAACTCTTTTAGAGATCATGAAAAAGTATATTGGTGCGAAACTTGGGCTAGTCCAAAGGTCTTCAAAACTTTTAGGTCTTAGCTAAAAGGAGATAAAGAGATCATGGATTAAAATTTTAATTGGACAATAATTAAGTATGATTAAAATCATTGACGTTTAAATAATATTTATTTATACATATTATAAATTAAATAAATGTCATTTGATCATGAATTTCTGACCTTTCTTTTAAAAGTATGCATCCTTACTGATTGTGGCAATTCTCATTAATACATTTAATGCGTTATTTATTTTTCAGAGAAAACATGTTGATTCGAATATTCCACAAACATGAAGACTCAATTGGGTTAAAAGTTTTTTTTAGAAGACTAGAGTTTACGGCAAGGTCAAAACAGTTTCATTCTACTGTTAACAATATTTTGAGACGGTTATCTAAGAAAAGTATCAAAATACAAGGATATGATGACAACAAGATACTGGAAAAAGACATGACTTATTTTCAAACATAATTTGAAGGCTGATATTTTAATCAAAAAACTAATATTGTTTTATTTATTATGGGTTTATAAAAATAGAAATAACTTTTTTTACATAATAAAACTGCTATAAAATCTTTATTTATTTTAATCCTGCACTTAAAATATATTTCAATTGACATCATACCAAATACATTATTTACGTTTAATTAATTATCATGCACAATTAATTTTAATTAATAATGTTTTCTTCATTAATCCTAGATTATTTTATATTATAAGTTTTAAAGCTAAATAAAAAAAGAAGGAAAAAAATATTATAATTAATATTTAGACCGAATTCATTTTGAGTTTCTTTCCATAAAAAAATGTTTCAAAACAACCTAGAGTTCACAAACATTTCATGTTTTGTTCTATTTATGAATGAGCAACACAGCTAAAAAAGAGCGCTGCTTTCCTTTGTTCCTCCTAGAGGGACCATTCACAGGTAATTCACGTTATTCTTAATTTAGTCAGAATAAAAAAGATAGCACTTTTTGTTAGTTTCACCCTCATGAGTCCAATTCGGAGTTATTTTTAGAGACACGTCCAACATTTGGAGCATCATGTATGAGCAAATGTATTCAAAATAAATATGAATCTAAAAATAAGGGTATTGAAATTAATATTTTTATTTATTATATCGCAGATGTGGTACATTATATGAATTTACAAGTATATTACAATGTTTTTCCTGCTTATATTCCTCATGGATTGAAATGATAACAGTTAAAGTTATGTTCCTAAATAAAATCCAATAACTTGAAAAATGCATTGTTATTTAATTTTGTACTTTCAATACATGTAATCTATATTAATTTTCACTCAATCCATCTACCTTTCTTTGTAAGAATCTGTTCCAGCTTACCCTGAACTTTTGGTGTTTGATGAAGATCTAGTTAAAGTTGAATCAAATGTCAACTAAGGGTCCTTCAGCTGGTCCTTGATTCTAAATTAGATTGGACTGAGATTGCCCAATTAAAGGACCAAATATGCCGTAGTCTATTTATGCAGTATTATGTGAGTTTGGGATTCCAAAACTCCTTTAAAAAGTAACCTGGAGCCTTCCTTCATCAACATCTCTTACGTGGCGTTAGAAATGTGACATCTGGTGTAGTCATTTTTGCAGCCAGCAATTCTATCCGTAGGTCCTCTTGGCATAGGGAAAGATCTTCTTTCTTAAATATTTAATGTAGGAGGCTGGATCAAACCTCTCACCAGCTTCAGGGAAGAAGGGATCGCACTTTTTTCGATACGATCCAACCACTGCAATCACTTGCAGGTTGACAAATAGTATTTTCCGTCCCATAATGTGAGTGGGGGAATCCCCACTGGCTGAGGCAAAGTAAAAGTCTGTCTTACTAAGGGAAAATTACGTCTCATCCATGTAAGAAAGAACTAACATCCCCTCTGTTCCATTTGAGTCGTCAGATTCATGTTGAAAAGCTTATGAAATTAGAATCAAATGCTTAATCACTCTGTTTTATAAATATTTTACAGATGGTACTGGATTCATTGATTGGCAAACAAGAGCCAACTACAATCCTTTTAACGGTAAATTGCGGCATTCCATGTCAAGTGTACACACTTATGGGAATTTTTTGAACGGACAATACTGATTTCGATAAATTTTGGTCACGAGGTCTATCCCATCAAAGAAACAACATGTGTCAAATTTAGACTTATGAAGGAACAAAGGCCTGTTTGGGTGTTTCTCAAAGTTTGACCCCCTTAGAAATACCTTCTTACTTGAGTAAGCCATAACTACATTAAAAATAAGCCAATTTCATTCTTTTTTTTCAATTAAAACACTTTTAAGAGTACGAACATCATTTAGTATTGTAAAAAAATGGCATTAGTTCAAAAAATATTATGAAAACATTATTTCAAAATATGAAAAAGGGCGCCAAACCCTTGCTTCATAATTGAATAAAAACAAACCTGATAACTAAGGTTGCTTAAAACAATGGTTTTTAAGGTGGGGCTGAGAGAGGAAGCTATTAGGAATGGCAGGAAGATGTAGAATTGACAAATTAGTAGTGCATCTGTATCTAGATTCTAGAATGGAGACAGATAAGGAACATGTAGCAGTCTCTGTTCCGGTATCGAGTTGACTTTGTTTGTTCCAGTTCCTTCGATTAAAGAGCCGGAACTGGTTGAACCTCTAGACTGATAAGAGAACAACCTTGCAAATGGACTGAATTCCATAATATATTTTGTTATGATTTTGCTGGTTTCAAAGCTTTACTTTTTAAGGATAGATTCAGATATTTATTCACTCACTCATACAAAATTAAATTGATATTATCCTATGATTGTGAATTGCATAAGCTAATTATCCATATAAATCTGCTTTTGATCGTATCATCAGCGATATAATTAATTAATTCTAACTTTAATTTGTTTTCCATGGGTATTCTCATTACTTATTTTATTATTCTTAAACGCCTCAATGAGAATTTATATATGTGTATATATAAACTAAACTTCAAAACAAATAAATAGCAAAAGTAAGAAGGATTCGAACATCATTTATTTCTAAGGTTCTCTCTGCTACAAAGTAAAAAAAAAGACAGGGAAAATAAAAGGTAAATTGTGAGGAGCTTTTACAAAGAAAAATCATTCGAGGATTGTGTCTTAAGGGATCAACAACTACACAGAGAGACAGAGTTTCTATATTTACTACATTTAAATACTTATTTTCTTGACATATCTCTTTGAAAAGACAGGGTAAGGATACAATTTTGGTTCATATACTGAAATTCCAAAATGTTTACAAGTAATATTTTGTGTCTATTTAGATTATTATCAATGGAAACCGTTTCTTCAACCGATCAAGATAATATCAGTGCTGAATATGAGAAGGAGGAAGAGACGCAAAAAGTGACTAGGCTTCGGATCATTCATTATGTTGCTGTATTCAAAGAGTCACAGAAGAAGTGCAAAATAATGCAGTCAATCATGGTGTTCCTATCATTTCTCCTAGTGGTGAGTATTTATCAAAAGTAATCACTTCACATAATTGTACAAGGATTTTTGCAAAATGTTTTAATACGAATATCTATATGCAATTTTATGTATGAAGGTACACTTATTTGATATTTCTATTAAATTGCCCTTCAAATTTACTTGAATATTGATTTTCATTGTGGACTACAATGATTAGAGTGGCCTGTTTTTGGGTGAATATTTTCTCCCCTAAAAAAAAGACATTTAATACTAGTTATTATCAAAAAACAAACTTCCGTACATGGTAGAGGCCATTCTAGTTTGAAAAAAAAGGGTCAAAATTGGTCATGTTTTATCAAACATTAAATAATAAAATATAGCGATAGTAAGTGTTGTGCCAGTCTTTATTTCTTCGGTTCAATCCAGTCTTTAAACCAATCCTTCGGATTGTCAGTACTATAATTATATATTTTTTAAAGTTGAGAAACGTCATCAAGGACCGAATTTGATACGTTTTAGAATTGAACTGGAACTGTTTTCAGTCCAAAATAAGGAACAACACAATTATAGTGATATTTGTTGAATAAAAGGGAGGATTTTGACCTGATGTTATGTTTGATATAGCAGAGAAACCAGAAATAAATTAAGTGTTTCAAACAATGCTCATAATACTTTGAACCAAATATTAATAATTATATAAAGTACAATTATTAACTCATGCTTTAGCAGTGTAAAAGAGGCTTATAAAATTAAAGAGGATTATTAAGAGGCAGAGAGGCGTTAAACTTTGTTAAAGTCAGGTTTATGATTATCCCTACCCGAAATGTTTTTGTACAGGTAGGAAAATTGTTTTGACTCATAAAAGGTACAAACTAATGAATATCATCTAAATACAGCAAATCAATTAATCATGTATATATTTTTTATAAACATGTATTGCATGGCTATCTTTAAAGAAGGTTTTTAAGTACTTGAATCTTATCCATTTTTTTTTATTTTTCTAAAAGGGTGTGGTGCGAACAGCTCAAGGACCTAGTCTTATGGATTTAAAAAAACATGTGAAAGCCTCATTGGAAGATTTTAAGGTTATTTTCTCTATTGGTGCAGTCACATTCCCGCTTGGAAATTTAATTGGTAATAATTGAAGGATAAATTTATATTTAGAATATGTTGAAATGAGTAACTCGAAATCATTCTATTCCAGGTGCTTACACAATGAATTTTTTTAACCCAATGCGATTTTTATCTTTCCTGCTACTCTTATTTGCAATCCTGAATACCATATTAGTATTTGCACCTTCATTTGTTTATCTAGTCATTTTATTTGCAGTCAACGAGTTTTTATTGGGGTTAATTGACTCAGGTATGTTATCTGTTAACTTATGTATATAGTCTTGAATCCTAAAAATTAATTTTGCGTTTCTTTCAGCCTGTAACATAGCCATTCTGAAGATCTGGGGATCAGAAAGTGATTCATATTTTACGATTCTGCACTTTTGTCTCGGAATCGGAAATTTTTTTGGGCCTATACTCGCTGAAGTTTTTCTTCAAGATGAGGAAAAATCTATTGAGCCAATCATTCTCACAAATAGTACATTCAATGCTTCAATGCCAGACTCTTCAATCAATATTTCTAATCCATTAATTAATGAAGTGGCCACTGCAATATCATCCACGACAATGAAGTATGAATATAGTGACTCCCCCTTGTCACCTGTAGAAGATAATATGTGGACAGTTTTATACAGTCATATGTCCATCACAGATCTTCAAGTCTTTCATTGGTTTTTGGGCATGCTCCTTTTAGGAACTGCATGCTTAACTGCTCTAGTGTCTTTACTTCCTTTTAGATATGCTTCAGCTGATAGTTCATCTGCTTCATCTCCTTCATCCTCCTCAAAAATAAACATCCGAGCTTATATCAATGATAACTATTTATATATTCTTTTGATTGGTGCTATGGTTATATATGCATTTTGTGGAAATGGAATTTATTTTTTAATTGGTAACTTTATTTCCGTCCATGGAATGTACTCTCCTCTCCAACTGACAAAATCTGAAGGGGCAAGAACCACCGCTGTTTTCTTTGGTGCTTCAGTTATCTCTAAATTTCTTACTATCATCGCTATTGATCTCATTAAGAACACTTTTAAACTCGTTCTTGTTAATTTATTTTTTCTCTCACTTGGATCATGGTTTTTGGTCTCCGTTGGGGATACAAGTTTACTCCTATATAGAGTTGGAATGGGCATTTTGGGTCTCGGCATTGGAGCACACTTTTCTACCGGTACTCTATGGTTGTCAAAAGTTAAAGATTTAAGTAATACAACAACTTCTATCCTTTTAATTGCTACATCAGTTGGAGCTCAAGTGTTTAAGATCCCTGCTTCTAAATATATTTCATCGCTACCCAGCCTTTTGTACTATATTACGCTCGGATCATGGGCAACTATCGTCGTATGTGTTGTGGTATCCAAAATGTTAATTACGAAACTTATGAACAAAAAAAAGGAGACTGTATTAAATAGACATGTGATTCGAAGGAACTCAGATAGCACTGTGTCAGGATCTATCGATGAGGCCTAAATGCTTTGTCCAGGAATGGTATTAATGGGTATTTGTAGAATAACCTGTGAATTATTTTTAAGGTATTATATTTATGCAATTAGTTTGTGCTATTTCTCTCATTTACTAATATTTAGTTTGCTCAATTGTTCCAAATTGAGATAGATTCTTGTAAATATTTATTTATATTTTTTATAAAATGACATCAAATTAAAACAAAAAAAAATTATTTTATTTTTTTACAACTTAATTTTTACGTTAATCATTAAATTTAAAAATACATTTTAATGTCTCACAAAACTCTTCTACGAAGAAACTATGAATGTTGAAAATTTTTGATAAACTATTTATATGCATTGTATTTTATACGATTATGTTTATTATATTGAAATAAAAACTTTAGAAAATTATTTATCTTTTTTGTCAATAGAATTATGTAAATACCTAAAGTTATATGTTATTTTTGAAAAGTCTGGAAAATATTCATTTATAAACATCATAAATTTTGTTTGTAAATATAAATTGTAAAATTTCAAATACTTTTTGGAACATAAAATTTCTCAAAATATTGGATTTATGTTAAGAACCCTTATAGAATTTCTTGCAATTTTTATGGAAAATAATGTTGAAATTTTTTTTGGGCAAGGCGTTACTTCACATCAAATTAACAAAAAAATATAATTAAAGTTATAATTTGATAAAAGTTTAATATAGATGTAGATCTTTACTAGTAAACTTAATTTTTTTTTCAATCAAATTATTTGATATTCACACATAATTTTAGAAAGTCGTATCTTCAGAACCCGTAGTTTAACAAACTGAGAAGTTTCTGAAATGTAAGCATCTAAATAAAAAAAATTATATTTTTTCAAAATAGATTTTCCGTTACTACGTATTAGAACCATGAGTTAGATTAAAAATCTTTTATTATAAACTGATTAGGAAAAAATTTGTAGAAAATATTGTGAAATTTTAAGTTATTGCTTTTGAAATAGTCCATAAACTTGTCAAATCTTAAAACTTCTGCGACAAAAATTATTACCTTAAAAATTGGATTTATAAAATATGATTATTTAGTCACTTTTTTTAAGTCATACTCCTCAAGTTTTGATTTACTAAATTGAGCTACGTATCTCAATTTGTTCTACCCATATGGTTCATTATGAGTTTTTTACACTTTGTGTTAACTAAACCTTAACCTACCAAAATTTAGTTGCTTTTTTACTGTGCCCATATATTGTTTTTGTACCATTTTTGATCTAAATCGATCGTTAAATTACTAGGTACTATGGAACAATTAACCAAATAAATTACATTTATATGAACACGGTAAAAGGCAATTAAATTTTGAGAGGTTAATGTCCAAGGTATACCAAAACTAAAGGGAAGAAATACATAATCTACCATAACATAAAAACAAATTGAAATATATAACAATTTGATTTCAGGGGTAGGTTTTGCGCTTTAATATGTGCCACATATAGTTTATGTTTGTTTTGCAAATATTATGTTATGAATAAAAATTAAAAAGCTGTCTCTAAATTAAATATTATATTTTTAACTGAATTTAAGGAAAATGCGACATAAATATAATAATTTACATTTAGTATAATTTACATAAAAGTTGAGTTTGCTTATTATTTTTAATTTACTTCCCTTTTTTGGGATATACAGCTTACTTCAGCGAATTGCAGAAAAAAACATAGTCATATCCAATGTACCGTGGAGGCCGAGGGCTGGTGGTAGGAAAATTTTGATAAATGCAAATAATTCTCAATGTATTCAACATTCATTTTTCTCAAAATTTCCACATTCTGCACCAACTATTGCCTCGATTCTGCCGATGAAGGTGCTACAGAACCTCACAACATATTTGTTCGGTATGACAGCCTATTTCTCATACATAACTTCTTTAAGGGTGTTGAAACAAGTTGGGGTTGGCGCAGGCTCTACTTTCCACATAAATCATATTACATCTTCTAGGTTGTTAGGTGATGATGGGTGCAAAATGTTGGATAGACAATTAATGACACGTTTTTCCTTATCCAGTATGCTGTTTTTTTTTGTTTTTTTCTCGATTCAGTAGATAACTGACGTTTCCTTCTGACAAATGAGGTCATATCATGGTTCCTTACTGTTCTGTGCACCGTTGCCTCCGTGACACTCAACTCCCCTGAAGTTTCTGCATAGACTTGGTAAGATTGTTCTCCATGGTGTCCAACAATTTAGCCAAAAAATCATAATTCCTCATTTTTTTAAATTCTCCGCTTCCTCTCTCAACCTTTCCCAACCTTGATCTTCTTCTTCACCTAATAAGCAAGTGTTTTTCAGTAAGGGATAATCTCACAAAAGGAAGACACTGGTATTCCAGTGCAGATTAAGTCAACCACTTGTTGTCTTTTTAATTCCATTTCAAACACTGGATGTTGTTTGATTAAATCAAATCAAGTATCATTTGAAAGCTAAAATTCTGAACTTCAATACCTCTGCCTCTTCAAAATCTCGAAAATGTACTTTTTTATAGAAAATTGGCTCCAAATATCTTTCCACGAACTGCTGACGCACAGTGTGCATAATACATTTATACTTTTACGAATTTTGATGTTTTGCATTTTTTCCCATGTGTTAAGATGTGAGAAGCTCGAAAATCATTTTTTTAGGATCTAAATATATCTTCTATCCTGTCTCATTAACCTTTAAGTTTTTGCAGATATAATTTAAATAATGTAATTTTTGATGATTTTGGGTGGTTTTTGGAAAATATGTATAGATATAACACCCAATTAAAGTTTTATTACCTTTGTTTATTAATCCTCTCTCTTTAATGTCTTGAATTGCTGTGTGCTCTTTTCCCTGCTTACCAGGACATACCAGTAGAATGTGGATTAGGTTTTGTCTACAAAGTATATCTTAGAAGCAGGGCTAATTTTAATATTCGTCATACTGCTTTTTTGCTATATATATTTCTAAAATTTTAACAAATTTATCTATAACTCTGGCACTTTACAAAATACATATACTTTTTGAATCCACACTAGTTTGCCTTAGAATAACTAACATTCAATAAAATTACAAACCAATTTGTTATAATGTTAAAAATATATAGTTCAATATTTTTAGGAAATAAAGATTATATTATACAAAAAAAATATAAATAGTCAATTTAGTTTTTTTTTGGGTACATAGGTATCTATATTTACTTTAGCAGTAGAATAGCTATTTAATATTCCTTAACACAGGTTGACCCATATATTACACACCTTTTTTAATTTTTTTCTAATTAAATTATCCACCTAATTCCCTTACAAATTCAACATCATACATTGAAGAGTTATCTTCTTTTTTTTAAGATCTCTTATTTATGTATTAATTTTAAGTCTTTAAAATAATATTGATTAACAACTTCAAACTATGAAAACTTTGTCAAAGTTTTTTGATATTGCCTTAAAATGGTATGAAAAATTGGGTTTTTAATTTATTAAGAAAATTTTGCAAAAATAAATTATTTTTCTACAAGTATCTAAATGTTGTCTGGAAGCTCATTACTTGGTCCTCCAACTACAAAAAAAAAAAAAAAACCAGTCAGCCTTAAATAGAACAGCCTGCAAAGTTTCTATCAATTGCTTATCAAAAGGGTTTTTGAGTTTTACGATCTAAAAGCTGAGAAGAGAAGAGTTGTAACTACGCGCAAATACATTTCATTCATGGTCATTTAAATAGACTTTTCGTACGATGCATACAGGAGGAGAATCGTATAACTCTTTAAAGTTCATCTTCCATTACACTTGATGCATCGATAGCCATACATATTAACAAGTCTGTGGAATCATTCTCCAGAATAGGATCATCTAAAGGATCTTCAAATTCGTGCAAAAATCACGGCAGGTAGCTCTTTATTCAGGTTAAAGATGTATTTCAGAGGTTGGTGATCTGTTCGAATGACAAAATGCCTGCCCGTGAGGCAGCGTTATTATTTATTTACTCCATAAAAAAGGGGCAGCAGTAAAAGCAGAAAAGGGAAGGGCAGATGGGCAGAAAGGGCAGAAAAGGGGCAGCAGTAGAAAAAAGATTTTTAATAAATTGACTATAATATAGGAAGGACTTAACTTCAGGAGGTGGCTTAGGATTAGGACAGTTAACGACAGGACGTATTAAATCAGGATCTAATGATCCAACTTTAAAAGATACCTTGTATACTAAGTAGTTAAGTTCAAACTGAAGGAAAATACACTTGCTCTGCTTCAAAGAAGCACCTACCCTGAGAAGACACTTAAATACACGCCTTATAAGTGACCTATGTTCTGCCTCTGTCTCAGTATAAAGGAGCAGGTCATCGATATACACCTTCACTCTGGGGAAGTCTTCAAGAAGTTTCACTTGAGCGACTTCAGCCGGAGCAGAAGACAGCCCGTAAGGAAATGAATTATATCGCAGCAACCCTAGCAGTGCATTGATATTTAATAATCTGTTAGACTCATCATCCAGCTTACATCTTCGAAAATCAAGTTTCGAGAAAATTTTGCTCCAGCAAGAACAGAAAATAACTCATCTGGATGTGCTAAAGGATACAATTGCTTGTTTATTACTGGAGAGATAGTTTGAGTGTAATCCGTACAAATTCTGACTTTACCATCTGGCTTTGATACGGTGACAATTGGTGAGGCCCATTCTGAGTTATCAACTGTTTCTATTGTGACTCGTTTTATTATTTCAGATAATTCACTTACAACTTTCTCTCGAAGGGCCCGAGGTACTGGTCGTGACCTGATGTACTTAAGCCTAGGATCATCTTTGATATGGGGTATAGCTTTAGCATGAAAAACAGTTTGACCTTCAAAGTCCTCAAAAAGAGTAGGAAACTCAGTCATTAAATAATTTCTTGAAGTTTCTCGTAAAGTTGTTGACTTGCAATGAAAACGAGAACTATTTATCATTATTAATAGATACTAACCCGAGGTTGATACAAGATTTAAAACCTAAACAAGTTGTCCAACGTCTGTTACTAAAAATTGTAACTTGTCTTTAGAAGATCCATTATACTTAACAGGAAGGGTTACTGATCCTTTTGTAGGGACTACTCTTCCCCCAAAAGCTGTCATAGATCCAGCATTCCTACGATCCACATACTTGCGTACCAAAAAGACTGGAAGAATGCTCACATTGGGAAATGTAATCGTGTTTCCTTCCCCCTTGTTCTCTTACTTCTCTTATTTTCTTGTATGTATATATATGTATAAAATACAGTCTTTTACCTCGTTTTAAGTATCAATAGTCGTGTATTTTATGTATGTATCAGAGTAGGTTTTTGTATTAATAAGAATATAATTGTTCCTATTAGACAAACATTGTTGTATTTCCTCCACGTCTTTCCTCTCCCCATTTCTCTCGGTCATCCTGGATTCCTTGGTTTAAATAGTGTGTGTCACCTCACCTTTGTCAAGACACAACACATTGGCACCCAGATCAAGGAAAAACTTGATCCTTCTTCCATCGACACTGAGTTTAGCAAACGCCCGTTCATTTTCCGTACTTGTTATCACTGTAGAGAAATTTCCATAAATTGCATTACTGATGTAGGATTTACAAAACTGAGCAAAGTGATTCATATGATTAGATTTTGTTCATCTTTTACAATACACTAAACATTTGCTTCTTAGAAAATACATGAATATAACCACAAAATATGCCTTTCCCTTCTCTAGGAGAAGACTCTTGTACATAAAAAGGTTTTATCTTTCTACAAGCTTTTGACTTTGGTCTCGAAATACCTTTAGGTCCCATGTATTCTGATGATAAAATAGTTTTAGTTTTCACCATTTTTCTCGATTGATCTTCAGTGGACTCCATGGCTCTACCTGTCTGAACCACATCATCTAAATTGAAAAACTTTATTTCAAACACAACTTGTCTTAATTTACTGGAGTAGGTGTTTCTTAAAACTGCACCCACAATTGCTTCGTCGTCATAGGACTCCTTACATCTTTTTCGTTTATAGGTCTATGATAATAAGATTACAAAATTGGAGGAAGTAATTCAACTGGATAGAGTGTTGGAGGCTTCTGAAGCACATTCCTGTGAGATGGAGGGTTACAAGGCTGTTGGTTGTTCCAAATACAAGGTTCCAAAGGGCACATGCCATTCGAAGAAAACATCTTACAAATTTTAAAACTGAAGTCCAAGTATTACGCATCGTATTAGATCAGGTATGTGGCCTTTCACACATTTCACGCAACCTCTGTACAGCATCGGGGAAAAACTTGTTCTAAATGCCCTAGAATGGGTCATTATACATCTATGTGCAAATCTGATAATTTAAAATATTATAGTTCGTATCACGTCACAGTTCTTTTAACATTTGTCAAAATCAATGTTTATTAATAAATAACTGAGATTTCTTCTTGATTTAGTAACCAATTCCCGAAAAAGTATGTTCTGAGTTCCACTGGTCTCGTCCCCACTGGTCACATTACTGTTTATGGAGGAGCTCAAATCACTATTCTTGTATCAATTGTCATCCCGATTTCATTGAATGGTTCAAAGCGAAATTCTTTGGAAATTCTCGTTACGGAAGTTGATCAATCGATACTTGGCTTTCCGGGTTGTTTGGATCTGAGTCTTGTTTGAGTAGCACCACCTAGCTTCATGTGTCATGCTACCCTTTCTCATGAACTGGTTGTCAGTTCATTAAATCTCCAATTCCATTATATTTTGTCGGACTAAATAGGTCGTATCTCCGTTAGTCACAAAGCTACTGTCCATATCAAACAAGACTCTAATCCACGTTAAAATCTGTGCTTCCTTCAATCTCAAAAAATGCATCTAAATTAAAACAAGTATCTCATAACGGTTAGCCCATCTAGCGGTTGCATTTTGAACTGCCACTTTGTTGACGTCTGACAGCTATAGTAACATTCTCATTGTGTCTAATATTTTATAAAAGGTCTCCGGTTTACGAAATAGTTAAGTTTAGGCTCGAAGAAGATTGGGAAATATTTCGACAGAATGGGCTACTGTAAGGCCAGCGACGGCGGTCATATGAACAAAGTGGTGTTTCATTATTAACCGGAATGTTGAGGCTTTCAAATAAAAAAAAATATTGGAAAATATCCATCTGTCTTTTTTTTATAGTGATATCAAAAAGACTTATAATTTTAGAATTTCCAAAGACGGCTGTTCAATTGATCCGGAGTTGATTCGTCCTTAGAAGGATTTTCCAATATCCTCCTCTGTTTCAGAAATTAACTCCTTCCTTGGGTTAGTTCAATTTTAGGGGCACTTTTTGAGAAATCTTTCATCGCTACTCTGCTCTCAGATTTAACGAGGTCAGACGTTGATTGTATATAGTCCGATAACGCCAACAAGAGATTCAATGCAATCAAGAAGCTAATTTCAGAATCACCATGTTTAATGCACTTCGACCCATCATAGTGTCTATTGATACATCACCGTTTGGTCTAGGCGTAATTTTGTCTCATATCGTTGATGGTAATGAACGTCCTGTGGCTTTTGCTTCCCGAAAACTATCCAAAGCGGAACACAATTATTTCTAAATTGACAAAGAAGCCACTGACATCCTTTTTTTTCTTGGAAAATTCGGCCATTATCTTCTTGGCCTTTCCCTCCATATTAAGATAGATCACAAACCTTAAAATTTATTCTCAATCTTGAAAAAGAATTTCACGCAGTTGTCACAGCCGCCTTGCTCGTTTTGCTATTAAACTCTCAGGCTTTGATTTCAATATTATGTGTAAGAAAGGAGTTGATTATTCGCATGCAGATGCACTTCCACGTGGTCCGGTTGATGATCCTGAAGACGTGGATGATCCAACTGATATTATCATCTGCAATTCGATTTCTTCCCTTGGATCTTCTGAGGATGAGCTTTTAAGAGCAGTTCAAGATGATGAAGCTCTTCATGTAGCTACTGATGCCGCAAAGATAGGCAATTGGTCATTTGTCTTTGATATATGTCTTTTCAAAAGCGAAACGTGTTCTCCTTGAAATACCACTTACTCTTCTGGAGTATTCCCCTGGTGGTTCAATGTTCACTGCGTAGAAAGTTTTGTAAGAACTTCATCTCACCCGTTGAGGCGTTGTGAAAATGAAAATGATTGTTCGATGTAAATTTTGGTAGCCTGGTATCGAAGAGGAAATTGAAAATTTCATAGCTGCATTTGTCACTTGTCAAACTATCAGAGATAGTTTATCGCTAAATCTCCTTGTCACAGTTTGTCCCATTTGCTCCAGCTGATGTATGGGAAAGAGTGCATATTGACTATGCCCAATGCAAGCAGAAGTAAAAACTAGTCATATCAATCAATTACACCCTCAATTTAGTTGATTGGGGTGATGTTATTTTTGCATGCTTTAACAATTAATATGCACATAGAGTTCATATTAATTTCCTGTCTACAATCATTCCTCTCCATTCCGTGACTCCCATTTACTCGGCTACCCCTTTGGACTTTCGGAGACGAGAATCGTATAACTCTTTAATTACATTCAATCTTTATTTTCATTCAGGTAAACACCACAATTCTCATGTTAAAGCGGCTTGGGCTTGGAGACACTAGCCATAACTTTATTTAGGATCTGGAGAGGCATTTAACTGTGAATCATATATTTGGGTAATAAATACTTAACTTAAAGGAAGATAAGGTATTGCATGTTTTTATTTCAAAGTTTTATGATGTGAAATAAGACTGCATTGTAGTGAATTTATTCGATATTAATAGTAATATTGTTCAATACAATTAGACAAGCGAAATTTTAATAAAGGTTGAGTAACATTATCAATATTCCTAATGAAATAAATCATCATCATCCCAACTATTTTAGTTTTGAATACTTTGTTACTCCTTAGTATTTATTTAATATAAGTTATTTTTACATATATTTTTTTTAATGTGCCTTTAATTGGTATAAGTAAGCATTATAGTATTACAATTACTCCTTCTAACCTAGGAATCTTGTGGTGAAATCCATATACATATATTATATTTCTTTCTATAGGAATCACCGGGGCGTGAACGTACACACATCAAGTTCAAGAGAATAACTCTCGAGTGTGCTGTCCATGAGCTATGGCGAGATCTTTTTGAATATTATCATATAATTCAGAAAGTAATTGTTTTGTCATGCACTTGAAATTTTGACTGAAATATAAAACTATCAAAATGATGCTCTTCATCGAATTCAACGTCAAGAATTACTAGCAAATATAGGTCTACTGCTAATAGTTTTAAAACAATATAATTAATGAAAATACTCTTTTGGGTTTTATGTTGTAGTTATAATTTTCTTCAATATAGACCCTTTAATTTATGAAAATACTGAATAATAAAGCGTACACACTAAGAAAAGTCAGCCCTAAACAGATATTTTAATACTTCGATGCCTTGTAAATACTACGGCATTCTGCAATATTCCAGCCCAAGGCAGAGTTGTAACAAGGATATTCATATTATATTTTGGTTTTTATTAATATAACTGAGGTTGAGAACAAAACAATGTTTCTTTATTTAATAAATTTTTCTATTTTATGTACCGTGGGTTGGTTTCTCATTCTCTTCTTCCTTTTAAAAATGTATGGGAATCAATCATTTTAAAGAATGCCAAATATTCTAATACTCTGAATGGGGAAGGAAAAAAATGACTTGATAATGACTTGTGATTCGATTTTGACTTGAACTGAAAGGAGTCGTGACTTGACTTGGACTAGACTTGGTCTCAGCTCTGCTAGCAAGTGGCTAGTCTATAATTAAACGGAACAATTTTTATTATAATTATATAACGCAACCTCTTTATGTAATTTATATAATATTTTTCTTTTCTTTTTTATTTATCCAATGAACGCTTACCTTAAAGGAAGAGAAAGGGCCCGAGAGGAGATACAGCATGGGGAATAAATGTTTTTACTTTTTGATATGTATATTACTGTTTATTATTACAAATAAGAGTAGATTTTAGTGAATGTATTCAATATTAATAATGATATTGTACAGTACATTTAGACAAGCAAATTTTTATAAAGGTTGAAGAACATTATCTATATAAATAATGAAATAAATCATTCTTATTATCTCCTCTATTCGATTTTTGAATCCTTTTTTACTCTTTAGTTTAAAAATAAGTTATTTTTATACACTTTTGAATATTATCATTTACTTCAGAAATTAGTTGTTTTGTCATGCACTAAAAAATTTAACCGAAATGTCTAGCGATCAAATTGATGCTCTTCATCAAAGTCAACGTCAAGAATTTATAGAAAATATAAGTCTTCCCGTATTAGTTTTGTAATATTATAATTATTGAATATTTTTTTTGTATTTGTTGTTGAAGATAAAACTTTTATAGTTTATGAAAATATTGAATAACAAAACGTAGACACTAAACAAAGAAGGCACTATTCTGAATTTTTTAAGACTTCGATGCTTAATAACTAGTACGGCATTCTGGAACCAAACAAAGACACTTATGAATTAACCTTTCACTAATGAGAGTATTCAAAAAAAATCTTACGTTTTTACTACATACCTACATATTTAGAAGTATATAACTGGAATAAGTGTAAATCGAGTAAATTACTCAATTATCAAATATATTATAAGACTAAGCAATAAAGAAAAAATAAAAATATTAATGAAGCACACAAATAAGTACATATTTGAATTACACCATTATTTACAATTCATAAATAAGAAAATAATTTGAATTGTTTATATCATATTAATATGCTTTAAAACTTATTCAAGGAACATAATCTATTATTTAGTGTCAATGAATACTGAAATAATCTTTCTTATATACAGTTTTGTTACATCATAAGCATTTAGTGTGATACATAATTTATTTATTGAATATTGATGTGGAGATACTAAATCCTCACAATGGAATTATATTTAAATATATTGTCAAGTGATTTGCTAATTCAGGAGATAACTTCCGACTCACTAACTTTTAAAATATGTTAAATTAAATTCATATTTTCTAATATAACTCTACTCAAGTTATAAGATTACTGATAATATATTAAAATATTTATGACGTAAAAATTATTTATGCATATATGTAGGTAATAGGAGAGTTGAATATATTTTCGGCTTTGCGATATAGGTAACAAGAGAAGAGGACCACATCAAATTCATTCTTTAACTTTTTTCTAATGACAGAAGAGAGACACAAGTAATTATGGAATCGGAAGCGATGATGAAGGGCATAAATTGACTAAGTGTCAAAAATATGAGTTTTTTGTTATGTACATGAATGACATTTGAGGACTCAAATCAATGAAAAAGTTTTTGTAAGAATATTAGGAGACAAAATTGAGTAAACTTTAGAAGGTGTTTCAATGGAAGAGATGTTGGTGAAAGAGGATAAATCTCTTTGTTCTTCTCTGTACATTTCATTCCAGTATTACTCCTCATGATTCAACATGTCCTCAGTTATTATAAAAGTATACAACGATTCCATACAAGATATAGAGAGATGGATGTGTATTTGAACAAATGGACGATAGATAACATATTTGGACGTTGAAAGACATCTCCACAATAACTGATACTTCCATTAAGTGGGATGACATCCATTGAGTAAGGTGCAAGAACCTTTTCTAAAAAGATGATATCCCTGAACATGATGGATATCTTTATGTCATAAACACATAGCAGTAGAGTGTAAAAAACTCAGACCCATATATTCGGATGGTCCATCAAAAAAATTCATCCAAATCATCTTAAAAGCTTAATAAGTAATTCATTTGATGACTAAAGTTTATTTATCACAAGAAGTGTTTTCACAAAAAAGTGCTAAATCATTATATCTTCCTCCTTCACCCGAAGAAGTGGTTTGTTCTTAGAGGTTTCGTGAGGTTTCTCATTCTCGCAAGATTAGATAAGATTGATTTTTCACATTAAAACCGCTACAAAGTGTAGATTTTAAAACAAGTTGAAATATTAAATATCTTCTTCAATATTTAATTTATTTCATCTTTTTGTTTTGCCAACCATGCTCATCATAATCAAAATAATACTTTATCATTATATTATTTAGATAGTACTTTCATTAGAAATATTTGTACCTATTTATTAGAGCAAATTCAAAAATAATGCTCCAGACATTTCAAACAGTTCAACATTATGACAATACAAAAATTATAAAAAACAGTCATAAACTAAATAGTATAAAGCATCGAAATAACCAATCCATTGGTGTTCCTTATTCCATCAGGACCAAGAGCTTTGTTGTCCTTAAAGTTAATTTTTAATGCTGTTCAATATCATTTTAGAAGAAAAAAACAAGAGCCGTAGACTTCTTTCAATATTTAGGGAAGAAAATCCTCCACCCACCTATCGTGGCCTGAAAATCATTATAAACAATCCTTTTAACTTTTGAGAGTTTTTGTGTTTCATTTAATTTCATTGTTCTAATCTTTCAACTGGGGTCAGTTTCTAAACAAAATCAGCAAAAATAACACCCATTATTTATTCGTAACTCCTCAATTGCTTAATTTGTTTCTCAACTGATTGGGAAAGAAAAGTCTGGGATAAAATTTACTGTCTATCAATATCAATAACATGCTTTGAGGGTTTATTTACCATTCTCTTTTTATTGTTTTATATTTATCCATTTGAATTTTTTTCAATTAAAACTTTTTTAACTGACTTAAAATAATCTCGTCATTTCACAAACTGATTGATACAATTTTTTCAAAGAGAATTTCAAATTTTGTTTATCGACAAGTTTTACTAAATTTTCTAAAGTATTCAGTGGATATTTCATTGCATGTCCTTATCCTTCAATGCAATAGTCCTTAAATCATAAAAAGAAAATCACTTCTTCAAAATATAATTTAGAGAAGGATAACTAACATTCAATAACATTATAGATCAATTTTTTATAATTTTAGAAATATATAGTTCAATACTGTTAGAAAATATAAAAAATATTATGCACCAATATTAATAGTGAATTTTTTTTCGTCTTTAAGAAAAATCCAAAGAAGTTGCATTGTTATTCAATATAAATAAACATTATAGTCAAAATTTAATCCTTCGGACAAAAGACTTCATAACAAAAAAGTACATATTTATAATCACACGCAACTATAAAAATCTAAATATACAACTCTTAAAATTCCAATAAAAACGACGATAAAGTTATAAAACTATAAAAATAAAACATCACACTTTACAAAAAAAAAAACAAAAAAACAATCAGCCAACTAACAAAAACAAAAACTAAGAACCATTTTTGCCGTATTTGAACCTCTTGTATCTTCTTACAGTCTTGAGTATGGGTTTTAAATAGATTGCAGAGTCCATATCAAGGAAGCGAATGATGTCGCCTACCCATGACCAATCAGTGTTGCTTAGATTAGGAATCTTCTTATTGAGTACTTCTTACCGGGCGGAGGAGGATATTAAAATTGAATTTATGTCCTTGTTATTAATTTCTTCTTCATTGGTTAATTTGTGAACAATTAGCGCTTTTGCATTTAAAAGAGCCTAATTGAAGGCTTTACTTTTGTATGCACTATTACTCGCAAGTCAAAATAATGAAATTTATCGTGCGACCTTTTCATTAATGCCATTTTCCATACCAAAATGGACTATTCTCATTAATATCGTGAATAGTAATTATGTTCCATCTTTATGCTAAAAGTTCTAGTTGTCTTGGGTTAGTTCTTTTAAAAAAACCCATTTATTTTCACAATTGAATAATATCCGCAGTGGAGTTGTATTGGTTTCGAGGATTGGCCTTGAATAAAATTCTTTGGCTACAACCCCAGGGGGGAGAGAAGGCCTAAACATAGAAATTAGTGTTGTCAGATCCTAACATCAACCATCCGTAAACTGGACTAGAAGATTTAGCCAAGCACCACTCAATATTCGAATTTGTTGTCATGTATTATAGACGTTTTGATTAATTTGAGGTAAAATTCTTTATAAAAGTGTCAATCATTCTCCCTTTTGAGATTTAGGCCTTTTTACTACTTTTATGTACCTTCGATTAAACAACTCTCCTTTCCAATTTTCTCCTTCTTTCATTGCAACTTCTGCTAATCTGCATAGAGAAGTAGCCTTATAAACTACCAATGGAATCACCAGGTTATTGTAAACATCAATTCTTTTTTTGCAGATTGAAGCATCTTCAACCTCTAACTTTCGACTGAATTTTTTTTTCTGGGTAAACTAATTGAAGTCCACCTCACCATCTTTTACCCATACTATACCTAGTACTTCATTTTAGGTTTTCTGAGTTCAGAAATATACTTTGAAGTATTTACCTGTCTCCTATATATTGTATTATTAAACATGCTGGGAGGCAATCTTATATTGGGGTGGAAGCTTCTGCTCTGCTCTTGTTTAGGAGCAAAAATATTTATATAAGCAGCTTGTTCCATCCTTCTTAATGGAAGAAGAAAAATAAACACCTTCGTTCCCCATTCAGCAAGGCGAGGCCAACCATGCATGAGCACGGCAGATGACCAACATTTATAACTTGTCAAGCAGCACTACTCCAGGGTTCGAGCCCCTGCACGGGCTTCACTATTTTTGTTCCTTTACAAACATGAAGTCGAAGTTAGGGTATTCTCAATCTTTTATTTCGTGTCTATCTATAAGAACCCTCACACTCGATAAGGTCATTTTGAATGGCGAGCGCCAGAGGCCTTCTAGGAGAGGTTATCCTTCAGATGCATTAGCATTTGCAATGGTTCGTTTTCTGATTGGTTAGTTTGTTGCCCTTTTGCGCAGAGATTTGAACTGGTGTTCTTTATTCATTATTAGTGTTTTGTTTTTCTCAATGTTTGATCTGAAAGATACATTTAATATTTAAATTAAGTATACTAATTAACTTTATTTGGCAAAAATATTTCCTATTGTTTTTTCTTCCGTTTTGGTTTTGACGATATCAAGTCCTTCTTTTATAAATTTCATTGATTGTGTTTTTTTTTATCTATGTCTGTATGGATTGTAGTTTTCTTTTTCTGAGAGTCTCCCCTTTTTAAGTTTTTATGTTTATTCTTCGGCCCTCATGAGGTGGATGTGACAGCTTTTTTTATTTTTGTTACTGAAGGTAGTCTTTTCAATATAAGGTTTTTTTAAAGTATAATTTTTATTATGTTTGTGCCTCTTTGTTTTTCACTTATTTCTCAGCTTCTTTTTTAAAATGTTATTTAGAGGATTAATTGAGCTCTAATTTTTTGCTTTTGGATTTCATTATTATGTTGTTTTGGATTTTTTTATGTTTATTGCTTAAAATATATTAGTTTGCTGTTATATTTTGGGCAGGTGTAGATGTTGTGTGCGATATTTTTAATTTAAAAGAAACAACATCACCCCACAACAAAAAGTAATATTATGAGCATTTTACTAGATATTTCATATTATTTCACGTGTATTGACAAATAACTTAAATTATTATGGGAAGTTATTTTTAGACCAAAACCATGAGTATTTTTAGACCAAACAAATTCTATTAGTTGCTCAATCGGTAGAGTTTTAGGCTTTATTTTTACTTTTTCATCAATATATTTCTTCATTATTACCTGGATAAAATTTTGTATAAATCCTTCATTGTTTGATATACATGCAGGGCTTGACACAGACGCTACCCTGAAATTCCGTGGCTACAAGAAAAAGTCGGTTTAGTGCAGGATTTCTGAACTTTTTCCCATGCTCTTAGATATGAGAAGCTCAAAAATCTTTTTTTATGGAGTAAATTTCTAATAATACGCAAACTCAACGTTTTTGTCAATTCAATATTAATAATTTTATTTATGGCATGTTTTCTTTTCGATGGGTTTCAAACCTTTTAGAAGATTTTATCAATTCTTATGTTTCAAATGTTATTTTAAGAGGAAAAATCGCTAGATATTAAAAAATATATATAATTATATAATTTCCTTGAAAAAATAGCATTTACGATTAATAACTCAATATTAATAATGATTTAAGTATACTTTTAATATAAGTTTAAATTAAAAATTACATTATTATCTAAATTACATTTATTTTAATAAGTAAAATATACATTTGTATTTAGGACTAAATTTAATATAAAAAGTTTTATTTTATAAAAAGAATCGGTTTTTGTAATACATTTACTTAAGTTTGATGGCCCTGTCTCGTCGTAAATTGTTGATTTACAATTTCTGTATAACTGAGTAATATTTTAAAGTTTTAAATGTCGTCCACAAGTTATGAAAAAATAAAGAGAATTTTCTATGTAATAGTGATATTTCGATGGGGTTTAGGAATGCCATGTAGTTCAATAAATACAACATTATATTAATTATAAAATCAATTAAATAATATTAAAAAGTTCAGTTTAGAATATAATAATGATATTAGAGACTGTTTTTTAATTTTTATTCATAATAAAACATTTGTAAAACAAACATTTACTAGGATATGCAAATGTAAGAGCGCTAAACCTCCCCTTCAATCAAATTGTTATTGATCTTTGTTGTGGAGATAATTATTATCTCGTGTAAAAAAATTGAGCTGTTGCATTTACTAGTTAATTCGATTGTTAGTTGGTTAGTTGGTTTGATATTTGGTTAATTTGTTCCTTGGTCTCCAGGATAAAAATAAAAATTACAGATCAACTTTGATCAAAGATGTAACGAAATCAATATATGGTCACAGTAAAAGACAATGAAATTTTTGTTGGTTAAAGTTTAGTTCATACTAAACGTAAAAAACGCAAAATCGAGAATAAGTTTAGAATAAATTGAGATACGTAGCTCAATTTTGTTATAGGCAGAGGTTTTTTATTCTAACGAGAGCCCATTCTTGTCCTTTTTATATTTTTAAATCTTGTAGATTACACTCAGAGATACAAATTGATTCATGGTTCATCATATTAAGTCCTTTGATCAAACACAAAGGTTACATGAATAATATGCAATAAACAGAATTAAAAAATATACACCTATTTAATAGAAATATTAAGTTTAAGTTTTTGTCCTAAGACTTAAGGGTCATCCTGTATATATCTTTATTCACAAACTCTGTTTTTCAAAAAGATTTGGCAAAGCACTACTGTTTGACAGTATATATTTGAGTATAAAATCAATTAATCACAAATAAACGTTTCAAAACTATTTTAAATGTTTGATCAATTTATAAAAGTAGTATTTTTATATTAATACTATTTACTTTAAAAGCTTTCATTTGAAGCCAAAATTTAAAATATAGGGTAAAAAAATTCAAGAACAGACTAAGTATGCGCCTATGAAATGATACTTTCGGCTATTGGTCCTAAGGTGTCGCCAGTTAGACATTAGAAACTGGTCCAAAAATATAAAAACTGATTTTGACATGTTTAATTCATTACTTTGTATAGTTTAATATAACAACGAACTTTTTCACTCGTAAAAATGTCTAATTTTGTGCCTACAAACTACGATGTGCGGACATCATTGATTTTCTGTGACCAATTGAAGAAAAACGCTTTTTAAGCCCATCAAAGGCTTGTGGAAGCTTAGGATGGACATGCTCTAAGCAGAGCACAGTGCTTGAGGTGGTTTGAAAAATTCCAAAGTTGTGATTTGACGGGAAGACAATGCTGTGTGTGTTCTGAGACCAGTGTGGTGTCATATTGTATGACCCTCTACAACCCGGTCAAACAGTTAATGTTGTTCGCTACAAACAACAATTGTCCCATTTGAACCATGATATACGCCAAAAACGCCCAAAAAGTGTAGCCAGGCTACACAAGGTAATTTTTCTTGATGACAACGCCCCCCCACATCGCTCTATATTCACTCGCCAGCTTGTTGAATCGTACAAGTGGGAACCTCTGGCTCATACAGCTTACCAACCAGACCTGGCGTCTTCCGATTATCACTTGTTTACATTGACGTACAACGCACTCAATGATTTACGCTTCAATTCTCACGTTGAAGGCAAAAAAATTATCAATAGCTGGTTTGCAGCCAAAGACGAACATTTTTTTGGAAAGGCATCCATAAATTTCCTGAAAAATGGGATATGTGGCCTGCGAAGGCTCATACTTTGAAATTTAAATTCGTAACCACTTTTTCACAATAAACGTTCAAAATGTAAAAAAAATGTCTTATTTCATAGGCAAATACCTTGTAAGGGGACCCTAGTCTAAATATGAACACAATATATATAGTTCATTTATGTATAAAACCTATAATTAACACAATACCTTTTATTAATGGATGAACCATGAAGATAAGGGACAAAAATTATGTTAGTTCCATTCCTTTTATTTATTTATTACTTTTAACTACTAAAGAGGGAAAAAATTATTAAAATATTGATAAATTCATGTATTTTTTCTATTAACAACAAAAATGAAATAACTTTAAATTAAGTTATGAACAAGTTCAATTTGACTTTTGTATAGTTAGAAAAACATGTTGAATTTTCACTTTACATGTTTGATTCTATTTTCTATTTTCAATCTCAACCACATAATACATGTGCAATGTGCTGACAAATATATGTTTTATGATAAGCATTGGTCTTTTCCTTCCAATGTCATTCAAAAAATGTTTATCATCGATATACAAATCTTTAAAATGTATTTGGGCAAAAATATAATTAGTTATGCAGCGCAGAAATAACGTTAATACAAGTATATTTAATGTAATGGTAGAGTTTAGTATAAACTAGATGTTTGCACCCAAGTCATTAATTTGATTATTTGTTACATGACTTGAAAAATTATGGAAGAACTTGTAACTCATTTGAATTTTGACATTAGCAAATTAAGACAGGATCATTATGACTAAAAAAGTGGCTAAAATATCCTACTTTATAAATCTAATTTTTAAGGAAATAATTTTTGTGGTAGGAGTTTTCAAATTTGACAAGTTTATGGACTATTTCAAAAGCAGAAATACAAATTTTACGATATTTTATACTAATTTTTATCAAATTTATTTATGATTAAAGATTTTTAATATAAGATGGTGGTGCTAAAACGAATTAACATACAATTTATTTCGTATTAGGTATGTTTACATATAAGAAACTTCTCAGTTTGTTAAATCACGGATTTAAAACATATGACTTTTTAAAATTATGCATGTATGACTTATAATTTGATAAAAAAAAGTTTACCATTAAAAATCTACATGTATATTAAATTTTTATAAAATTATAACTTGTTGACATTAAATTATTTTGTTAATTTCATGTGAAGTTACCCTTTTCTCCCCAAAAAATAGGAAATTATTTTCAATAAAAATTGCTACAAATTTTAAAACAGTTCTGAACATCAATCAAACATTTGGATTTTTATTTGAAATTACTATTAACAAACTCTTTCCAAAATTTATATTTACAAACAAAATTGGTGATGTACATAAATAAACATTCTCAATATTTTAACAAAATAAGATACAACTTTGCGTATTTTCATAATTGTATTAACGCAAGAAGATAAATCATTTTCTTAAGTATTTATTTCAATACATTAAACATAATTATATAAGATACAATGTATTTAAAAGGTTTATCAAAATTTATCAGTATTGATAGTTTTGACGTAAAAAGAGTTTAGTAAGACATTAATACATTAAAATGTAATTTTAAATCTAATGATTAACGTACAAACACACCCTAATAATACCGTGTTTTGAAAAAATTAATTTGTAAAAAAATAAAATAAATCTTTTTTTCTTTTTAATTTGATGTCATTTTATAAAAAATATAAATAAATATTTACAAGAATCTATCTCAATTTGGAACAATTGAGCAAACTAAATATTAGTAAATGAGAGAAATAGCACAAACTAATTGCATAAATATAATACCTTAAAAATAATTCACAGGTTATTCTACAAATACCCATTAATACCATTCCTGGACAAAGCATTTAGGCCTCATCGATAGATCCTGACACAGTGCTATCTGAGTTCCTTCGAATCACATGTCTATTTAATATATTCTCCTTTTTTTTATTCATAAGTTTCGTAATTAACATTTTGGATACCACAACACATACGACGATAGTTCCCCATGATCCGAGCGTAATATAGTAAAAAAGGCTGGGTAGCGATGAAATATATTTAGAAGCAGGGATCTTAAACACTTGAGCTCCAACTGATGTAGCAATTAAAAGGATAGAAGTAGTTGTATTACTTAAATCTTTAACTTTTGACAACCATAGAGTACCGGTAGAAAAGTGTGCTCCAATGCCGAGACCCAAAATGCCCATTCCAACTCTATATAGGAGTAAACTTGTATCCCCAACGGAGACCAAAAACCATGATCCAAGTGAGAGAAAAAATAAATTAACAAGAACGAGCTTAAAAGTGTCCTTAATGAGATCAATAGCGATGATAGTAAGAAATTTAGAGATAACTGAAGCACCAAAGAAAACAGCGGTGGTTCTTGCCCCTTCAGATTTTGTCAGTTGGAGAGGAGAGTACATTCCATGGACGGAAATAAAGTTACCAATTAAAAAATAAATTCCATTTCCACAAAATGCAAATATAACTATAGCACCTATCAAAAGAATGTATAAATAGTTATCATTGATATAAGCTCGGATGTTTCTTTTCGAGGAGGATGATGGAGATGAAGCAGATGAAGTATCAGCTGAAGCATATCTAAAAGGAAGTAAAGACACTAGAGCAGTTAAGAATGCAGTTCCTAAAAGGATCATGCCCAAAAACCAATGAAAGACTTGAAGATCTGTGATGGACATATGACTGTATAAAACTGTCCACATATTATCTTCTACAGGTGACAAGGGGGAGTCACTATATTCATACTTCATTGTCGTTGATGATATTGCAGTGGCCACTTCATTAATTAATGGATTAGAAATATTGATTGAAGAGTCTGGCATTGAAGCATTGAATGTACTATTTGTGAGAATGATTGGCTCAATAGATTTTTCCTCATCTTGAAGAAAAACTTCAGCGAGTATAGGCCCAAAAAAATTTCCGATTCCGAGACAAAAGTGCAGAATCGTAAAATATGAATCACTTTCTGATCCCCAGATCTTCAGAATGGCTATGTTACAGGCTGAAAGAAACGCAAAATTAATTTTTAGGATTCAAGACTATGTACATAAGTTAACAGATAACATACCTGAGTCAATTAACCCCAATAAAAACTCGTTGACTGCAAATAAAATGACTAGATAAACAAATGAAGGTGCAAATACTAATATGGTATTCAGAATTGCAAATAAGAGTAGCAGGAAAGATAAAAATCGCATTGGGTTAAAAAAATTCATTATGTAAGCACCTGGAATAGAATGATTTAGAGTTACTCATTTCAATATATTCTAAATATAAATTTATCCTTCAATTATTACCAATTAAATTTCCAAGCGGAAATGTGACTGAACCAATAGAGAAAATAACCTTAAAATCTTCCAGTGAGGCTTTCACCTGATTTTTTAAATCCATCAGACTTGGCCCTTGAGCTGTACGCACCACACCCTTTTAGAAAAAAAAAAAAAAAAATTGATAAGATTTAAGTACTCAAAAACATTCTGCAAAGATAGCCATGCAATATATGTTTATAAAAAAGATATACATGATTAATTGATGTGCTGCATTTAGATGACAATCATTAGTCTGTACCTTTTATGAGTCAATACAATTTTCCTACCTGTACAAAAACATTTTTGTGTGGGGATAATCATAAAACTGACTTTAGCAGAATTTGACACCTCTCTGTCCATTTTATTTTAGCAAAAATAATATTTGTGCATTCAAATTTGGCCATTTATAAGCCTCTTGTACACTGCTAAAAATAATGCTATGAGTCAAAACTTATACTTTATATAATTTTTAATATTCAGTTAAAAATGTTGTTGGCCTTGTTTTTAAACATTTAATTTGTTTCTGGTATCTCTGCTATATCAAACATAACATCAGGTCAAAATCCTCCCTTTTTTTTCAACAAATATCACTATGATTGTGTTGTTCCTTATTTTAGACTGAAGGTAGCGTTCAGTTCCATCCTACAACGTTTCAAATTCGGCCCTTGATGACGTTTCTCAACTTAAAAAAATATATAATTTTAGTACTGACAATCCGAAGGATTGGTCGTAAGGCTGGATTTAACCAAGCAAATAAAGACTGACACAACACTTACTATTGCTATATTTTATTATTTTATGTTTGATAAAACATGAACAATTTTGTCCTGCAAATCCTTTTTTTTTCGAACTAGAATGGTCTCTAACATGCACGAAAGTTTGTTTTTTTGAGAAAAACTAGCATTAAATGTCTTTTCGGAGAAAATATTCACCCGAAAAAAGGACACTCTAATAATCATAGTCCGCAATGAAAATCAATATTGAAGTAACATTGAAGGACAATTTAGTAAGAATAACAAATACCTTCATACATAAAATTGCATGTAGATATTCGTATTAAAATATTTTGCAAAAATCAGTTTACAAATATGTGAATTGATTACTTTTGATTAAATACTCACCACTAGGAGAAATGATAGAAACACCATGATTGACTGCATTATTTTGCACTTCTTCTGTGACTCTTTGAATACAGCAACATAATGAATGATCCGAAGCCTAGTCACTTTTTGCGTCTCTTCCTCCTTCTCATATTCAGCACTGATATTATGTTGATCGGTTGAAGAAATGTTTTCCATTGATAATAATCTAAATAGACACAAAACATTTCTTGTAAACATATTGGAATTTCGGTATTTGAACCAAAATTATATCCTTACCCTGTCTTTTCAAAGAGATATGTCAAGAAAATAAGTATTTAAATGTTGTAAATATAGAAACTCTATCTGTCTGTGTAGTTGTTGATCCCTTAAGACACAATCCTCGAATGATTTTTCTTTGTAAAAGCTCCTCACAATTTACCTTTTATTTTCCCTGTCTTTTTTTTTTTTTTACTTTGTTGTAGAGAGAACCTTAGAAATAAATGATGTTCGAATACTTTTTACTTTTGCTATTTATTTGTTTTGAAGTTTAGTTCATATATATATATTCTCATAGAGGCGTTCAAGAATAATAAAACAGGTAATGAGGATACCCACAGAAAACAATAAAATTTAGAATTCATTAATTAAATCGATGATGATATGATCAAAAGCAGATTTATAGGGATAATTATCTAATATAATTCACATTCATTAGATAATGTAAATCTAATTTTGTGGAAGTGAGTCAAGAAATATCTTAATCCACCTTAATAAAGTAAATTTTTGAAACCAGAAAAAATATAATAAAATATATTATGGAATGAAAGAGTTAATTTATAAGGTTGTTTCCTTATCCGTCTAGAGGTTCATGCAGCCCCAGCTCTTTAATCCCTAGTAGAACCGGAACCAACAAAGCAAAAACGATACCGAAACTTCTCTATAATGGTTATGGGGCACTTTCTGAGAATCTGGATCTAGATGCATTACTAAGCTTGTCGTGTCCCTATAAAATGATAACTATATTATTTCTTAAACCAAAGTTTCCCAAAATTTACTATGCCAAGGTCATTCCACCCTAATAAATCTTTAGTTCATCCCCTTTTTACGATACATGTGTACTATGTATGTGTAGATTAAAAGCAATCCTCAATTCTACATCTTTTGACGTTCCGCTTTGAAAACCATTGTCTTAAGTGACCTTAGTTTTCTGGACCCCTTCTGGAATTTTGGGCACAAAACATTTTGGGTATGAGGTAGCTACAGTCCTATTTTATCTAATATTATTTCCTGGGCCCAAATTTTCTAGTGACAGCCCTTTTTTTTAAGTGACTGTTACCAAAACTGATGCTGTATAAAAAATAAACAGGATTGAAGACCAGGCCCAATAAAGCTGAACATAGTCCGCGAACGGGGAAAATAAATAACTATAACAGATACAGCCGATGAATATGAACCGGGCAAAAACATGTCAATTTGTGATAATCGCCTCCTCAATACAAAAACAAACTAAAATGATTTTTCATAAAATTGCTTGTGAATTACATTTGTATTATTAATTATCGTCAATTTCTCACAACGAAATATTCTTATTTATCCTAAGGGTGTGCTGCAAATTGCACTTCAACTAACTACAATAACAGAATGATAAATTGATATATTTTATATATATATATATATCGTGGCACATATACGTCTATTTAATCAAATAATGATTAAAACTAAATTATCTACTCTACAATATTAAAACTCATCCCAGGAAATTGAATGCAAAGCCTATAATTGACTCAAATTTGTCTATGAAAATTTGGGCTCTACCAATGTATATCAAATAAGTAACAACAAAAATATTGGGATTTTCTCTTTTTTTTCATGATGATTTTTATGTCGACACACCACATATATTTATCTATTTTTTGTAGTAAATGATACAAAATAAACTATATATCACTCTTTTAATCTTAAGACGAATACTTTACTGGGGTACTTAGCTTCCCCAATATGGATATTTCTGTAAAATAAATCTTTATTTATTAGTATAAGAATCAGTGAACGAATTGAGCATTTTTCTTAAAATTACATTTTAAATCTGTGAATTCATTATCTAATATCGTAGTTGGAGAAATGACTACTAAATTTGTGTAGACTGTAGATGATATATTATTACTAAATTAATAAATTATCATTGAACAAGTCATGTAATATACATAATATGATATCGTACACTCCCTACTAACTCTTTATTTAATATTCATCGTTGGGATGGATATAAACTAGGAATAAATACAATTATTCTTCGAATTCTCGATTATTGATTTTTAAACTTTTACCATTCCCCTGTACAAAATGAAATAACATCGCAAAAAAAGTTATAGGAATCATATAATAACTGAAGTCTTTAGCCCAAATGGACCACAAAATATGATATATACAAGATATTACAAGTATATTTTAGTCTTTGTAGTTGATAAACGGACAGTCAAAAATAAAAGAAAAGGATTTAAATGAATCCTTTGCTTCAAACAGATTATGTAAAAAGACATTATTCCTTTTCGATTATAACCCTTAATATAAATGATTTTCCTAAAAAACATTTTCGAAAGAAGTGATTAATTTAATTAATATTAAAAATTATATTAAATTATAATACATTTTGCAGGAAATCAAATCTGTCACGTGTCAAAATAAAAGAAGGAAAAATAAAATAAAGAAATTATGAAAAATGGTTTGTCTTTTTCTATCAGTTTAGCTTCATACAAGAGTATCATATGATTTTTTACACATCCGTTGCATATGATTTTTGGTATAGGGTTATTAAAGTTAAGACTTTGAGTTTTTTCATGATGTTCTTCATTTTATATTGAAGGTCCTAGAGGTTGCAGTTTTGTTATTAAAACTAATATATTACTTTGATGAACATTTTATATTTAATTTTGATCACACTTAATAAAGCATTTAGACATCCGAATAATTACTGATTCGGGAAAAGTAACGTCAAGATTATCAACAAAAGACAAACTTAAAATACAAACTTTGTTCGCTTAAGACATTACTATTTTAAATTTGTGTTAGAAATTATGTTGCAATATGATTGGCTCTTTTCAGATATTAAGTGTATCTATGGACATCTACAAAATATTCATAAAACAAAGTGATTATCATCATGCCGAACATGAATCCGGAGGACTGAGATGGATAACAGGGTATGTTATTTCTTTCTCACTTGGATGAAACCCATTTTTAACCTTGATAAGATGGTGTCAACAGAGACAGGCGTTTATCTTGCCTCAGCATGTGAGAATTTCCCCACGCTCATTACGGGAAGGAAAATGCAATTTGCCAACCTGAAAGTGATTGTAGTGGTTGGATCGGATAGAAAAAGTGCGATCTTGTGTTCCTTGAACAGAATGAGAGGTTGGATTCACACATCTACATACATCAAATATTTGAGAAAAAATCTTGCTCCTGCCTTCTACTTAAAGAAGTTTTGAAACCCAAACTCACTTAATGCTGCAACAATGGACTACTGCATATTTGGTCGTTTGAAGGGAAGTCTCAGTGGCATCCAATTTAGGATCAAGGACCAACTGAAGGCCATCGACAATTGATTCAATTTGAACCCGAGCTTCATCAAGCACATCAGTAAAAAGTTTAGGACAAGTTTGAACAGATTGTTGTAAACAAAGGTAGATGGATTGAGTAAAAATTATTTGTCTTAATCTAGATTACATGTATGGAAAGTAAAAAAATTAAATAACAATCCATTTTTCATGTGTTTGCTTTTTATTCATCCTAAAACCGAGTTTCTTGTTGTTAATGAACACATCTGTATTTATTTTAACAATATATAATTTTAACTGTTATAATTTTAATCCATGAGAAATATGAGCTAAAAATCCCTTCAATTTACTGATGACATCCCCAAATATACTTGTAAAATTATAGAATGTTCCACATCTTTGATATAATGGAAACAAATATTCATTTCTATACTGTAATTTTTGCTTTATATTTATTTTGAATACATATACCCGTACATGATGCACATAATGTTGGACGAGTCTCTCAAAATAACTCCAAATTGGACATATGAGCGTGAAACTAATCAAAGAGAATGTAAAAGGTGAACACAAAGTGCTATCTTTTTTTTAAATTAAGAATAACGCGAGTTACCTGTGGATAGTCCTCTCAGGAGGAACAAAGGACAACAACGCTCTTTTTTAGCTGTGTTGCTAACTCATGGATGGAACAAAACATGAAATGTTTGTCGACTCTTGGTTGTTTTGAAGCCTTTTTCTAAGGAAAGACATCCAAAATTAATTGGGTATAAATATTATTGTTATTTTTAGAAACCCGTAATAAACAAAAAATCTTAGTATTTTGATTAAAATATCAGTCCTCCAATGAATTTAAAAAATTAAGAATGTCATTTTTCAGGGTATAATTTAGAGAATATTTTGATACTTTTTATACATAATGGTCTAAAAATATTAAACAAAAATGTTGTTAAAATTTTGTCTACTGTTTAAACTCTGGCCTTCTAAAAAAAGGTTTTAAAACAATTGTGTCTTCATGTTTATAGAATATTCAAAACAAAATAGTTATGTGAGTCTGTTTTCTCCGAGATGAATGTGCTGAAAAAAAAAATAACGTACTAAACTCACCTAGGTGACCATCGATCAGATAATGAGAATTGCCACAATCAGTCTGGATGTAAACTTTAAAAGTAAAGGCTATAATTAATGATCAAATGACATTGATTAGAGTTATAATATATATATAAATATTTAAATTTCAATGATTTTAATCATTTTATTATCCAATTAAAATTAAAGTCTATGATCTCTTTATCTAATTTTGGTTAACACCGCAAAACTGTTGAGAACCTTTGGAATAGACGAAGTTTCGGACACTTATACTTTTTCATGATCCCTAAAATAGTTTAAGGGGGGTCAGTGGATACTGTAATCATTTTTCAACCCATCAGTTTTTACATAAATTGATTTATTTGCATTCCATAAAAAATTGGGCCCATTTTTGATCCCATCTACCCACAAAGTAAGATGGTACATTATTGTCCTTTTAGTGTTAAGGGCAATTCACATGTACTTAGGGAGTCCATAGGTTTTTGTTTCAGGTAGCTTAGAAATTTAAAGATATTATAAAAAACAATAATTTACATTATTGTTTTTTTTAAATGTTTCATTTAATCAAACTTATAGTTATTTGGTGTTACGTTATACGTAGAAAAATTTGTTGCGGATGCATTATCAATACATAATCTAGTAGAACTATCAATTGAGTATATAACCGTTTTCAATGCGTAAATACCCCGGTACAACTAAAATACCTGTAAACCAAACAATACTATAACTGAAAAAACAAAAAATAAATTAATTTTGTAACTTATTACTGTAGATTAGTCCAACGTGATGTCCATCGAGAGTCATATTGATATATTTAGGCAAACCTCTAGTAATTTTTTTACAAATTAATTAAATAAAGTGTTTTGATTATCAGATCCCAGTCAATAGATTTATTTTACATGTTTATAAGTTTATTGCCTTATGCAATATAAAAAATAATTTTGTATATCATTAATATTTTTTTTTATGTATAATTTACATACATGATCAATATTATTGTTTCTCAACATTTTTTCAAACTTATAACGGCCCAAAATATGTTGGCAGTTAGCCAATTATTTTTGACTGTTGGACTCTTGTTCAAAACTTATCAATATCCAATTTCAGCCTAACCAATGAATGCTCAGAACACAAATTATAAACAAGAGAAGCATATCTGTGGAGACAAATTAACTATTACTCGAATAAATATAATATTCGCTTCGACGTTTTTTCATTTAGGAGAATATAATTATTTTCAAAAAAGTAATATACCTTAAAGTAGCTAATGTTTGTTTCATTTGCTAGAAATACATTTTTGATATATTGGTTTTTAATCTTAACCATTAATAAATATAATATTAATCAAAGATTGACATTTTGTTAAATCAAAAGGTATTTAATGGGGTTCATCATGATTTTACTATCTTCAAATTTTTTAAATACTACAAAATTGACATATCAAATATGATTTCTTAATTTTCGTAAGTAAATTTTCAAGTCATTTCTTGATATCAACATAGTTATTTTACAATACCACTTAGATTTCAAAACAACTAATCAAACATTAAATATACATTATCAAGGTAGTTATAAGTTGTTTTTTACCTGCAAAACATTTTTCTTTTCTTTTTTCCAATAAAATGATTAGTTTCAGGATTATAAGAAAGTTCACCACGCTCAGTTCATCGGTGAAAACTACACTGTAGTTTTAACCTACTACAGGAAAATTACCTTTTTAATAAGCCAGAAATAATTAATGATTTATAATTTGGTTAACCCTTAAAATCAGAACTGCAGAGTTGGAGGTGGAAAATTTGTACCTACAATTTTTTTTCCCTGCTCAATTCTGCGCTTTACTGTGAACAACTTAATCGTTTGAAGCTGGCGATGGAACAGAATGTACCATTGGTGAATAACAGACAACAAGACATCATTAAGACAATACCAGACTGTACTCATCTTTGATGAAGCGCCCAAAACTGGGGGAGCTCGGATGATAAGTTCTTATGTATCCAACCTACAGTTCAGACCTGGAACCAAGTGACTACCTCCTGTTCCTGTCTATGGGCAACGCCATATTGGAATACCATTTTGGCTTTATTAGAACCTGTGCAAATTGGTAGTCTTAGTTTTTTGCCAATAAATATAGGGATTTTACAAGGAAGGCATTATGAAGTTGGATTCTTGTTGGCAGCAAATTATCGAACAGAACGGGGCATACTTTGCTTCAACCCGATGATTTTAACACTTATTATACAACATTGAAATAAAGCGAAAAATTAAAAACAACTTTTCCCCCCAATCTATTTTTAAATATGTTCTGTACATGTTGCAACTTTTATTAGAAAATTGTACAAGTTGTAATTTCTTCGTCTTTAAATGTACTATTTAATTACAACATGGGTTATTCTTATTACCAACTATTAAATGATAATATCATTTCACTTTGATCTATGTACTAAAATTACATAGTTGTTGTGTATTTATGGGTATTTTAACAGTGGACATTGGAACTTTATAATAGGCTACAAATACTTATATTTTATTAAATTGTATTAAACTTGTAAAGAAAGACAACATTAATTTATGGATCACCCATGTAATACTGCATTATCCTCATACCAAGTACTTTAAACCCTTCATCTAAAACTACTCATTTCATTTTTTGGTTTCAACTTGTACAAAATCTTAACTTGTATACACCATATATATGTATATATTAATAGATTAGACGATTGATATCCGAAAGAACAAAAATATGGCGTTCTATTAGAATATTCATTTTTCCCCGTTAATTATTAATTGGAAAAGTAACATTAAAATTATCCTTTGTTGCTTACTTGGACAAAAGTCTGAATTAGTTATCCTTTTTTTGTAAGTATGGTAACTTCTATGATTCTATAATAAGTTTTTAGTTTAAAAAAAAAAAATTGTATAAGCTTTTGATTGGTCCATTGGTCTCCATTAGTGTTGTGTTAGTCCTTATTTGTTCGGTCCAGCTCAGTCTTTGGGCCGGTCCTTCGAACTATCAGTGGTAAAAATTTTTTTTAGGAAAATCAGAATAGTTATGTGCAAAATAAGAAGTCGATAAAAATTGCACTTTCTTCATTTTTTTCAAGTGCAAAAAAAAAAAATTTTCAATGGAATATTGGATTTGTGGATAAAATAAAGTTTGTAGAAATGTGTTACTTAAAAGGTTGACAATTTACAATTAAAATAAATGTTTTTATTACATTTTTTTGCAAAATTAATGAAAAACAGTTTTTTGCAACCTTATTCGCAAATGTAGATTTGGCAAAAAAAAACAACTTCTCATCTATAATTTTTTTTATGAATCTTTGTTGGTATGTTATTTAAAGTTTATAACAAAATTTTTGTCTTATGAACTCTTCATATATGTATATATATATATGGACTAAAATGTGTACGATAGATGTTGATAGAAATATTTTTATCAAAAATAAAAAGGATTAGACTGTCTTTTAAACCTCCGTCTAAAAAATCTGGATGCTTCATACCAATTGAATTTTGGTATTTATACCAAATTTTAAATCGATGTTCAGTGATTTAAATTAACTGTTTTGCTTAAAAGTTCTTTTATTTTTGTATTTTTCTTTATTCAATATGACGATTAAGGCGTACCATGGTAGCTATACCATTATTACCTAATTATTACCAAGCAACTGATCAAACCTCATGAGTAGTAATTGGATTATTTAAATTCCCATAATGGATATTTCATATAAATTTTTATCAAAAATAAAAACTTAATGTTTTTATTATCCTAATAATAAGTTATATCATGTTGAAACCCTAATTTTATGTTCTTCAGATTGTTTTAATATAAAACATTATTTTATCTCGATATTTTATATTGATAAAACTATTATTAGAATTTTAATTTTAATTTATAAGTGCAAATTGGAAGGAAAAGTAACAAACAAAAGAAAAACAAATTAAATGTCATTAAACTTTTTATTGTTCAAGTGTTTATCGGGTGTCTTTGTTACTCAGTTCACTTAACACGCTATAAAAACAATTTCATAACGGAGGTGAAAATAAATACATTTTCTTTTTCTATAACTAAATATTTCTTTAATTCAAACCGCATTCTCATCATAATCTGTAAGAAATTTTATTTACTTGCAAGCAAATATCTCAAGTTTAGACCAAGATACATCATTGTTAAAACTAATTTTTTAAATTTTACTATGTTATATTATTTTTTGTCAAACTTAACTATATATTCATAAATATTTATTTATTCTTAATAAATAAGAAACGATCAGTTGAGCTTAAAAAAAGTAAGATATCTATAGGAAAACGATTGTTGATTGAAATCAAAGAGTTATAATTAATGAATGAAAGATATTTGTCCATCACATGGTTTTTAACTGGGCAATCATAGTCATAATGATACTTTAATAATTAATAAATGCACAAGATTATAAGTCGTTGTTAAGAATGATTACGAGGAATTAAATAATTTTAATTATTCATAAATATTGTCAACAGCGTATGTACAATCTCTAAAAAGGATCGGAACAATACTTTCTGTTCCTTTTGAATGAGCTTACCTTTCCATTTAAGAAAGATTAAAAAAGGATTCTCTGCAATAAATTATCATTTTACTCATTGCTAGTTAGAGAAAACCACATCTAAAATGCAAAATAATGTAATAGAAATCTTTGATACAACTTTAGTATCTCTTTTTTAAACTAAGATTCCCTGAGGAATCTAAAATGTTCTGAAGGTCGATGTTAACTTCCTCAAGAGTCTGATGTATATTGAAAGGACTTGAAATTTTTTTGAGAAGGTAATTGTAGTCAATATTTGTTTCAGTCAAGTATTCTCGCATCATTTCAACAACTTGACCGACCTTGGCTTTCACTTAAGACATCTTACGTCCTCCACTTAAGGTCTTTGAAGTAACTTGAGTTTTGATTTAGCCCGTTGAATAAAAAGACGGCCGTTATTATCAAAAGTGTTGACTTTGGTTAAAGCCCTACGCAGTAATGTGACTACATCAATATGGTTAATGCATGCTGCTAAATACTAAAACCATTTATTTAAGCAGAATATATTTTCCTCTAATTATGTAATATTATACCTTTGTTTTTTTTTTCATATACAAAAATTCACTTTAATCTTTATTATGCATATTGCAGTGTTTTTCTGCATTGTTTATTGATAAATTCATACCTAAAAAAAGACATCAAGGACCTTTCTGTAATGAAAAGGAAATACAAATTTAGCATAAATTACTTTAAAGGTAATTAAAAATATTAAAATATAACGCATACTAACTTAGCGCTTAGTTTCATATTTTTAGGGCACCGATGAATAAAACAACTTTTAAAGTTGGCAATTCTATTCCTATGTACAAATATTGGAGGAGTACTAAATTTGCTCGTGGATTTTTTTGCATATATCTATTTTATATATATATATATTTGAATAACTATGCTAAGAGTGTGTTAGATAAAATGTTTATCAATAGGTGGATCGGCAATCACTATTTGGTTCCCCTATTCCTTATCTGAATTACTTTTTATCACTATAAATATTAAACACTGCTGTTAGAATTGATATTCGTAGAAATGAATATATTTTTTCCCTCTTAATGTTAGGTTTAACTTAAGAAAAGTATTCACTTTACTTAAAATATTTAGATACACTTCAATCTCCTAGGTCAAATAGACTAATTGTAATAATAAAATGTCAATTTATATCTGAAAGGAGTTGAAAAAAAAAATCCTATTTTGAGTGATTTTATTTCTAACCAGGAGGAAGAAATCAAATCTTTTATTCTTGGAGAGCTTACAAAGTTATCTCAAATCTAGAATTGAAAACAATTTTTATGTATAATATCGTATTGAGTAAGAACATAGTCTGACAAATTAAAAAACATAAAAATAAGTGTTCTAAAAAGTTTTCAATAATTTTTGCCATAGCTGGCTTTAGTAATATGTAACTCACGTTGTATAAGTACGACCGCTTTACACTTGATGGTTTTGAAAGATAAGATTTCGTAATAAAAAAAAATCAGTGGCAGTTTTATGATTGTTTGACTCTGTATTATTTGAGAATTAGCCAAAGATGGACACCAGCAACAAGGAAATACGCCATATTTTACAGTTTTTCTTCAATAAAGGGAACACTGCTAGACAGGCGGCTGAAAATTTAAATAGCTTTTATGGACCTGACACTGTAGCTGCTGATCACGTGCAAATTTGGTTCCATGGATTCAATTCCTGTCATTTTGATGTCAAAGATTCAACGCCCTCTGTAAGCTCAATGGTCGAAAATGTGGATAAAAAAATACAGTCATGTAGGCACAGTTTTCATTAACAAGGAGATAAATATCAATTGATTTTTTTAAATACTATATTAATTATATTGAGCATGTCAAAATAATGTAATGCTTGATATTATTTTTTAAATTTCAAAGTATATATTTTCCATTGATATCTTTAGAGGCTAATCGGCAGACAAAGTTAACTATGTCGATAAAATATAATCTATTTTAAACAATTTGACACACCAACAATTTTATCATCATTTAAAAAAAAATAATTCATCAGGATGATGCATTAATTTATCTTTTTGCTTTAATCATAATATTGCATTAAAAATTGACAAGTGACATATTTAAAATATGTAATACTTCACTATACTTTTATCAATACTGATCAATTCACTATTAGATTGACAACATAAAAAAAAAAGACTACAGGATCGATTAGATAAATCTTTACTATTTAAAGTGCGTATATTAATCAACTAATTGGAAAAATAATGATAAAAAGATATTATTAATGAAATAAATAGACTTTAAATTATAGATTCATTCAATTTGTTCGCCTTCTTCAATTAAGGAATCATTCATTCCATACTAGTTTAAAAAACCTGCTTAGAAATTTACCATATCTTCGGTAAATATGTCACTGACACTAGGCTATGATGAGGGTCCTCCTTGATCTTTTTCTCCAAGCTGGACAGGAATTCCGGATCCCTCTTTTAATTGTGCTCTCCACTTCCTGATTTCCTGGAGGAGTCTGCTTTATCATTTTGGCCACCTTGAAAACCAGGATCCGGAAGCTTCACAATATCGATAATCCTAGCCGCTTCAACTTCAACAAGTATGTAAGAAATCTGAGATGTGCCTCTGTTGTGGGGTCTTGCTAACTCATGATGTCGAGATGAGTAAATGTGTATCATAGTTTGTTTATGCATAAAGGATTGCTGAGCCTTATCCAACCCTGTACCTGAACAAAATTTCAAGATAGTATATTATAATTACATCTATAATTATTTGTAATATTTATGATAATAATGGAAACTGTGTAGATGTAGTCTAATATTGCATATTGAACACTAAAATATTGCATTTCCTTTACAGAAAGGACATTTTCAAAGACTTAACGAGAGGTACACTAATTAAGGAGGAGGCCTCTCATGTTTTTGCTTAAATCATCTTTCAAAAATAGATAAAGACTTGGTCTGTATCTTTCTGTCCATGATAGTTTAGGATATATTGTAAAATATTGCAAAAGAATTATAAATAAGAGATACGTACATTTGTTAGTTTTCATGAGTCACCAAGCTTGAACAATAGAATCCCTATTGACCTGTATAAGAAAGGCCACTACCCTCATCTAATTATTTCACCATAGACAGTCCTTATTTTATCAAATAGAAAAACTTCTCTATGTCCTTATTACATTTAAAAATGCTATCTGGAACTGTGATCTTCTTTTTAACTCTAGCAGCCCTATTGTCTTTGAATATGGAATATCTTTGAAAAAGTCACTACCTAAGTAATAGGGCCTATTATTTTGCCACACAACACTTTTGACAACATTTTATTACATGTAAGATATGGAATAACTAGAATAGTTTTTCTTAAGTATTTGTTTTTCTCATCAAGTCAGAATATTTTTTATTGAGTTGATCTAAAATTCCGTTAAGAGTAAGATATTTCAAAACAAACAATATCTTCTTAAATGGCTATACTAATGTACTCTACTGGTGAGAGGTTAAATTTTTAACCAGGGAATTTCAAAAGGAAATAAAAATGTAAAAAAATGACAGAAATGGATAAAAATTGTTCATGGGTTACATCAAGGATCACAAAAAGATTTCCAGTTGATATTTAATATACCTTATACTTTAAGAGATATGTATCTTTTCCCGGAAGCCATAATTTTGAATTGAACAACATTCTGTATTCGAGTATTGACTATGGAATAATGCGGCGCATAGTTAATTATTTATACTTTAAAGAAAGAATCAAGTAATGTTCTATAGTGGACAGATAAATAAATATTACTTGTAGATTAAACTATGTAGTCACAAATTAATTTATCTATCGCTTATAAAGGAGTAATTTGATTATTGACTGCGACACTTTGGTGCATGGCACTCAATAGTTGAGAATACTTATTTGGCTTTGACTGAAATTTATTAATTTTCTCAAACGTCTTTCCAAAATTATTCTCAGGGAATCAATGTACGTTTGCGTTAGCATGTTTTGTATTGTCTATATATAATTTAGTCAATAGGAAAAGTTCAGAAATTAAATATAAATAAGTACATCAGATTACTTACATCTAATCAATAAATACCAATCAAATACATTAAATATCAAACATATTTCAATAGGCGTCAATGTTCATATCTTTAAAATATTTATAACATATTACAATTATTCAAATAATTGACTTAATTATATCAAACTTTGAAAAAACTTTTTTTGTCAGCAAATTTGTAATACAAAATTATACTTGAGTTTTTGATAAAATATTAAGCAATTCAAAAAAATATTAAAACAATATTAGCTTCCATAACTGATCCTTCATTTTATTGGATTTTTCAATGATTAGCCACATTTTACATATATAAATAGGTAAGTATTTGAATACTCGACCGTTTTTGGTTAATTATGATTGCATTAAGTTTTCAAGTACTATATTGTTAATTTATTTCTAAATATGTTTCTCAATCAAAGTTATACCCTAAAAACATAATTTTTAAACTATGCCATTAACAAATTTTTTGCCATTTTCGTGTTTGATGCCTTAAATAACATTCATAAATGTGGGGTTTCGCCAGTGGGCGAAAATGTTGGTGCAGAGTGTCATTTATTATATACAAGTGTCAAATTGGCAACTTGGTTGTTCCAGTATTAGTCACTATTTGAAATAATGCATGTTTAATTTTGTTTGTAAAATAGTTTGTATGAAATCCGACAATCAGTATTATTTTGTAATTTTAGCACTTTTATGCAAATTTACTACGGATGATAAATAATAATTAAACTGTCATATTTTGCAATAAAACATACTCAGAATATAAAATAGAGCATTATTACCTTAATTAAATTCTCATGACGAATCTATTTGAGTTTTATTATTTCTCCAAATATGGAATATCATAATATACTTTAAATGATATTTCTATACCTTATTTATACTTACTCATCCCTCAAATTGATGGACCATTGAAGCAACATGAGGCCAGCACGCTTCACCAATTTCTGAACAAAAATATATTAATTAAGTTTGACAATTAATATATGAATAATATAATTACAGAATTTAAGAACTATTTATCTATTACATTGTGAATAGTCCACGTGTATTGTAATGAGTTTGATGTTGAATCTATCACTAAAAAAAGGAAGCCGCCTGGGGACTAATTTTTATAGAATTATGAGTAGGAACATATTTTGTTCAGTTTGTGTGTTCATTTTCTTGGTTCGTACGTATGTGCGGCTCTAATTTTGTTTGCAGTATCGGAATTTTCCCCTCTTTCCAAAAAAAAAAAGGGATCATTTAAGAAAAATGGAGACAACCCCAACGTTAGTCAGAAATATTTATAATTATTTTTTATTTATTTTTGAAATTTGAGAGAAAATGAAATATACATTGATTAAATTTGATATTTGATTTTTAAATAAAAAAAAAAAAGTACTTTAGCATTCAACTATTCAATTTTTTTTTTGAATTTTTCATATTTTTGTAATGTACTACGATGTTAACCCAATAACCAAAGGATGTTCAATGTATTTTGTTGTGAGCTGTCTATTTTTTTTATAAATTATTTTCTCTTAATCAGTGATTTGAACATTATTTGATTGAATTAGAATTCTTTTTTGTTAAAGTTAGGGCCGTTACTAGAATGTTATTTCAGTTTGTATTTGGCTTTTTGACCCATCTTGGACATTTGAGTTTATCTTTTTTTATAAATACCAAATTTTCCAAATAAATTATTTTTTCTTCGAAAGGTAAATTTGACAATTTTAAAATAATTTTACATTTAATTTTTTTTAAGAGACAATATTTTTGAGCTCTCTGTTATTAAAGTGGGATATGATACACTCCGACATCATAGAAAATTCGGCTTAGTACTTTAATTATACTTTTTATCGGTTCACTTTTTATTATGCTCCTGAAACATTAAAACAGATTATATACAAATCTTTATTTATTTCATAATGTCTTACAAATGATTTATAAGTATATTTAGATATTTTTAATCGAGGTTTAGTGAATTTAATAAACTGTTTTTAATTTTTTTTTTCAATGAGGGTAAATGTTGCCTCTATTTTTATTTTCTCTAATTATCCTTCATTTGGTCAGATGCATATGCACTGATTAAGTATAAGTTTCCAGCTGACCTAGGAATCTTCATTGAAATCCATATACATTTACTTTTATAGGAACAACTGAGATGCAACCCTACGTACATTGAGTTCAAGATTGTAGTTATTTGTTCATCAAAATTGCTAAGTAATAATTTGATTCCCTAGATTCACATAAAGTAATGAATATGTAATATAAATTTTTATTCAATATTTATTATTTATTTAAACAAATATAAAGCGAACAAATCATATCTTGTGATTGAAAATCTAAGTTCATGTTAATAAAAATATTTTAAATACAAGATGTACTTTTATCGATGTCTTATATTCATACAAGTATTTTTAGCATTTTATACTAGTGCAAAAGTAATGGAATATTTAAAAAAAAAAATGATACAGAATCTAAATGATGTCATTATAATAATCTTTCAACTGTTATTCATATAGTTAAATACATCTTAATTTTGAGGTTTCTTTGTTTACTAATCCCGTTATTTAATGAACATTTACTAGCAGAGGTTTAAAAGAAGCATATTTAAAAAAATAGAAAATTCTACAGCTCAGAAATGTTACAGTTATAACAAAAATCATGTGCAAAAACTATTTAATTTTAACAAATATGACAAAAAGCTACAGCAATTCCACCCTATCCCGTAGTCACGGGTCTGTTTAGTTTAAAAAATTATCGAGAATTAATAAATAATCAGAGCTAGTTATACCAAATGATTTGGTTTTTTTATTTTCTGTTTCTTTTCGGATACAAGGTGGTAAAATAAATTAAAGATACCTATGTATTAGATAAAGAACAACAATGTATTTGTGATCAGCTGGGGATTTTTTAACTCTTGTCACTTATTACTGTTATAGCAATGTGATAAATACAAGTTAATTTTGATGCTTAAATATCTCTAATTTTGGAGAATGAGTTGAAAGATGATATAAAACAAGGAGTTCTTTTAAACCCACCACCTCAGAATTTGGTGTAATTCAGTTGAAATTACCAGCATTCAGTTATTCTAGCCACAAACAATGAATAAACATGTACTATGTACAGTATTTTAACATGCTATTATGATGAATCTAATCTAATGAAAATTTAATTAGCCCTTTAGATACCACATAATTTATTGTAAGTTCGATATTACATAGAACTATTGGACACATATTTATTCTTTTGCATCTTTTTATGCAAAATATGGGTTTTATTTCGAAGTGTGTTTATTAGTAAAGTATGCTCCATACTAAAGTCGATTATTACATATGTTACATGTCTCTCCGTCTAAAAATTGCAAATTAAAAAAAATAAAATGATTGTCCTATATGTAATTTTTCGATATGGAACATTTATTACGTACTGTACAAAATTGTCTAAAGAAACTACAAACAAAATATAAGCAAATTCAACATATAAATAAGAGCGTCATAGACAAAAACATGCAATTATGGAGCAATTTGTGTGTGGAAAATCACCTTCAGAGATATTTAAAGTGCATGTTTATAATTGCTCGTCTCCGTACCGGTTGACCACAAGAGACACATCAAAAGCTTCCACAAAGTCCAGATTAAGACCAAAGAGTCAAAAAAGATTTTTTTGAGATAGTTAAAAGCACCATTCAAGTCAGAAGAGGCATGGTGATCGTCATGGCCTTCCTCGTGAATTTGACAGCAGCCAGAGTAGCATGCACTGCTTGGTGAAGTAAGACTTAAAAAAACAAGAAAACAAGACAAGAACACTCCTTGTCAGTGTTTGAAGCCTTTGGATCGAATAAAGCTTGTTACACAGTGTCAAAACCTTATCAACATGCTCGAAAAGCAAGACTTTTAGCTTCTACACAGCCTCGACTATTACCTCCTGGATTTAAGTTTTTTTTTAGCCCCATAAGGGGAAGCTTTCGGGAGTTCAACACACAACAAAGGACCAACTGGAGGATACATTATCACTGCTTGAACCAACCTATAGTCAAGCTATGTTAAGTACTTCTGTGCCAAGTTCTGCACCAGGCTGGAACTGGTCATTAAGGCAAAAAGCGGTTTTATAGATTGAAATGGAAATAAACTGTCCCTTGAAAATATTTTTTAATTAAATTTTTCAAATTTGGTCAATATTTTTTTTCATATAAAATTTTTATAATTTTCAAAATGTGTAGTATTTTAGAGGAGGAACCTGTATATAGATATTATCCATTTAATATCCAAAAGAACAAAGAACTTGCATTATAATACAATACTTTTCTCCAATTAGTAGCTAAATATTTATTGGAGAACCAATATTTAAATTAGCTTTTGTATCTATTGGGACAAAATTTTACAATTGGATAAGATATAATTTTTGTTGTACCCATAATAATCTATCTACTTATAATTTAATAAGTTTTAAGTTTTGTGAAAAGGACTTAAGTTTTTAATTAGTGCATTGGACCTACTATAAATGTAATATTATTGTATATCCTTTTGAGGCGTATTCTATAACTTTTTTAGAAATATAGTCAGTGGCTATCATAAATTGGAGTAGCGAGAAACGTGCATTTATCCTTCGTTAATAATTATTGGCAAAAAAAGTTTTGACAGAATATTTTATAAAGAACATAATTGCAATTTACCTTCTGAGTTTTTATTGGTACGCTTTTTTGAAGATCAATGAATTGCTTAAATTTCAATTATACCAAACTTGATTTTTGCATTTTTTTTTTCATAATCTGAAATTTGCAAAATTATTTGTAACAAAATGACCCGACTATTAGTAATGGTCAAGTATAACATTAAAGGATTAGAGAGAATTGAAATATTGATGATAAGTCAAGAAGTGGACCCCGAAGACAATCTGGAAAACGTCTGGAATGTTAAAGCAAAAATTTAACAGAACCCTTACATATGAGGAGCTACAATAGCAAAGGAGATCACTCTGCCAATGACTTCGAATGTATTAGAATTTAGAACGCGGAGAAGGACTATCGTCGATTTAGATGAGAAGCAATTGGACCCATATCAAAAATTCAACCAAGAAAAAGATCCAAATATTGTCCTGAGACTACCAAACTGTTACAAAGTGGGTTAAAAGAAAAGTCCTCCTTGGTATTGATCCCAGATGGTCTCCGCATGAAGATTGTGATCACATTTCATATGTTTTGGAACCTGTGGTTCTTCCATAGCTTGAGGACAAAAAGGTGACCTTTCAGCTGGACGGAACTCTAATACCCATTTATTTGTCTCCATCCATAACGAAGCCACCAACGATCCCATATTAGAGAGGTAACATGCGTGCAAAGCACATTTGATTTAGTCCCATCGTTTTCGATGCACCATCATCCAGTTTTTCCGTTCTTTCATATAATATAAACTCCATTGACATTACTTGAAAAGGATAGGGTTCCCAGAGATTGTAGTTTTAGTGGACACACATCTTAGAGATCCTCGGAGAATTGCTTATCTTTTCCTCTCCATTATTAAAATTATAATTGCGATAAAAATCACGAGAAAGGTTGTGATTTTTTTAAAGACTTCTGCGGAAAGATAATCTTGTCGGACACCCCTGTCCTTCAAGCTCAATTATTCACTTCTTTCACTACTTTATTAAGGGTTATCTCGATTTGAATTTAAAGAACCCATTTTTCAAATTTAGGAGATCTCCATGATGAAAATAAAACAGAATGGGCCAAACTTCCCAAAGATATGTCGCATGCAACGCATGCGACATTTAAATCTCATTTAACGAAAGTAGTTTATAAACAAGGCAGATATATCGAATAAAATATAGATTAATGTTCAATAAATTTTCTAAAATATTTACTTTTAGCGTTTTACTCTACTATCAACTTATCACTGAACTAATAAATTAAAGGTGTTTAAACCTGATGTTCAACCCTGTACCTATATGAATAAGTTTAGATATTTAATATAAAGAAAATAAGTCAGGGTTCTTTTAGAAGGATCAAACTATGGGCTCTTGTAAACTGTGAATATACAGGCTGCGTGAATAAGGTATTTTCTCTTTCTACTCTGATATTGGTTGCCGCAGTCCTGTTATTAAAACTTACTTATTTATTTATTTTGCTGCTAAAAAAGTAAAAATAACACTAGAGCAAGTGTCCCTCCTAAAACTGGCCCTGATGTAGTACACGATATAAATTGTAATTATATGATATATGTACATACAATGTACATTGTACATAAATTCAAGTCGATTAATGTTTGTCCTATTTCAACTCTAAATTACGCATTTAGAATTAATTATTAATATGCTTTTGTTTGAAAACAACCACAATTGATTTTTATTATTGGGAAAAGTTCATTTAAATAATGTATTGGATTAATAATTATTGTAGATAAAATGTTTTAGCAATGATTCTACGTAATTAGTATATTTTTTTCTTAGTAACTTTCAACGATACATGACAAATATTACATAAACTATTCATGTAATTTAGTTGTTTAGAGCTTAACTTTATTTTTTTCCGTTGTGCGTAGATGACATAAATGACGTTATTGGGACAGGGGTCAGAAGAGAGACTAAAAAAAAACACCTCTGGTTCTTGGGTTAGGGTATTTTGTGAAGAAAATAACCCCATTAACAAGGAGTGAAGCGAAGGATAACACGTCGTTAACTTTAATGTATCACATAATCTCTTCTCCAATAAAACAAAAACATAAAAAGGTCCAAAATATCAAATATTTATATATTTCAAAATATTTAAATCCTACATAGTAGTTTTACAAAAAAAAACTAGTTAATAGCATTTATTGCCATTATAAAGAGAAACACCTACCTACCAAAACTTTATTCGTACTTGCAAAAAGAAAGTTGTGGAAAATAATGTTCTGGAAAAAAACCCCGCAATATTGGTTCATTTTTACAAATACTTCAAAACTTTATTTTATAAAATGATGTGTGTTCGTTTGCACCCCGGTGATTCCTAAAGAAAAAAATATACTATACATATCTTGATTTCACCAAAAGATTTCTAGGTTCGATGGAGTAATTATAATACTAAAATTTTTATTTATATTTAATCTGTGCAACTCCATCTTACGAATTAAACGAATATTAAGCAAAAAAAATATTACAGAAAGTGTAAATACATTAATTAAATAATACATTCTAAAATTTTATACACAAAATTCATCATTTTGTGGCATTTTTCTTAAAAATTTACGTTAAATAAAAAAAAAATATCCTAAAAATGACAAGTTATTTAGAAAATGACAGATATTTCAGTGTCAAATTTATATGCAAACGAATATGCAAACAAATTTCTACAAATTTTATTTTATTTATGAATCCAATGTTTCATTAGAAGTTCATTTTTTGCAACTGAAAAAAACAAACAATGTTCCAATTAGCAAAAAAAATAATTTTTGCACATAACTTTTATGATTGCCATAAATTTAGAAAATGTTGTTACCCGTGAAGATGTTTTTTGAGACGGCAATCACTTTTTGATTTATAATGTAACACCTTATCTAGTCTCCTTGAGCTACAAAAACAATTTTTGTGTTTAAAGTATAGCATAAGCGCCCCTTACAGGACCCCACACAAAAATTGGGGCCCCCGTCTTAGCCTCACCATGTTCAAAAGTGGTACCCATGCAATATTTCAGGCTCCTAGATCCGACGGTGTGGGTACCGATAGAGGACACACATAAACTCTGTTTTATATATATACAGGAGATAGATCTTTATAAATATGATTCAGGTAATAAATAGCCTTATTGTTCGTTGGAGTGTCTTTTGAATAAAAATAAATCCTATTTAACAATACCGGGCCGTGCAAAATTATTTACCGATGATGTAAATATACTTTTTAAGAGGTTTTGTGGCAACCAATCTGATTGTATCGTATTTTTACTCTTAAAATAAACAAAAATCCTTCCTGTGAGAGCGTAACAACTTCCACACGTGAGACTATGTCCAATCAGAAAACAAAGAGGATTGAAATTGCAGCCCTCCTCCGAGCAGGAGTGCCTCATAACAACATTAAGGAACTGGTTGGGGCCTCGTTGAAGACAATTTACAACGTTTCCAAGCGCTTGGAGGCTGGGGGTGATCTCAAGCATTCCCCTGGGGCTGGCAGGAAGCCCACTGTCTCAACAAGGCAAGTAAAGGCAGTGTTCAAGAGGACTCCCAACAGGTCCATTGCCGACCTGGCCAGAAAGATGGGAACGTTGAGATTAACTGTTTCAAAGGCATTGAAAAGGGCTGGAGGAAAGTCCCTGAGGCGTACTGAACGCCCTCTGCTAACTGAACATCAGAGAGAAGTCAGACTTGAGCGTGCCAAGAAAATCTTGAATGATATCAAGAGCTCACCTGGACGCATTATCATTTTTTCAGATGAGAAAACTTTTACGGTCGATCCTTTTTTCAACAGGCAAAATGACCGTGTTGTGAGCTTTGGAGATGTTTGGAGATCCAACGGGAAGGCCATGAAGCCGGTATGGTTTCCCACTGTCTCAGATTAACAGCGGAGGATTATGTGAAGATTCTGGAGTCCAAGGTCCTTCCGTGAATTAAATCCATAGTCGGTAACTCTCCTTGGGTTATTCAACAAGATGGAGCACCCGCCCAAGCTTCCAAGAAAGCTCAGGAGTGGCTCAAGGACAACATGAACTTTTGGACAAGGACTACTGGCCCCCTCAGAGCCCATATCTGAACCCACTAGACTTCCCTATCTAGGCGCACGTGGAGACCAATGCCTGCAAAAAACGACACAAGAACATAAATGCCTTAAAGGCTGCTGTCAACAAGGCCTGGCCCTCCATAGACGCCGATTACACCCAGCAAGTCTGTGGCAGCTTCAGACGTCGTCTGACCAGTGTCATCGAGTCAAATAATGGCTACATTGATTAAGTTTGATCACAAACTATTTTATTATTCTAAAAATGTATGAATAAATTGTTTCTCAAGTCATTCAAATGTCATTATTGTCCGCGATATGTTCTGAACAAAAATCGGTAAATAATTCTGCACAGGCCGGTAATAATGTTTTTAATTCATCTGAAGACTATGTCAGAAAGTTATAATAGACTAATCATGAAAATACAATCATCACCTTCTTGAATGCGAAAAAAAGTACTACTTTCCATCCATTCGTTTAGTAATGACCTTGAGAGTCTAATATTGTCTTCTACTTTTTTCAATGACAAAAGAGACTCACAAATCGAAGTAATAACTATCCGAAAATTGTAAGTGAGATGTGTACTGGATGTGTAATTGTCTGTAAGGACTGATTCGTACGAATTCAGTATTAAAAATGGAACTGACACCACTTATTTATGTGTTTTAGTAGAATATTTTTTTTTTATATCAAGGACACTTAGGAACTCAAATAGATGAAAGAGTTTTCTTAGGGTAGAATACAAATTATAGTTCACTTTAAAAGGAATAAATTCAGGAGTTTTAATGAAGTCGCTGCAAGATGATAACTCCTTCTATTTCTCATTGGGTTTTTATTTGATTATTCATGCTCCAAATCGAATTCATCACTCCTTACTTCTCATAAAAGTATACAATGATGCCATTTAATATCTGGAGCGACTGAGACATTCTTTAGTTGATGATCTAGGAGATAAGAAGTCACAATCATGAACCTTAACGTTGAAGTGTATCTCTGCAATGAATTATCCTTCCATTTATGAAGAGGAGGGCTAATGAGCAAGCCAAAGATCCTCTTTATACGGACGATATCCTGACCATCAAGTCTATAATAAGAGTCTTGCTGCTATGAAATTCCATTCAATTAAATGATAATATACGAATTTATTGGATCAATGGGTGGATGCAGATCTATATATACGAATGTTCCGTCGAAAAGTTTGATATAAATAAAGTAAAACTATAAATCGGAACTACCAAGCAATACAATTTGAGGCATTGTATACTAATAAATATTAAATATTGATATGGAAAATTCAAACGGAACATCAATTTCAATTTTCAGTCAATGAAACTCTATTAGAAATAAGAATCCAAGTATCCAAGATAGTTATTCTTACCAAGAAATATATCAATATTTCTTAAGCCCGATCCACCTCTAGTTAAGACCCCTTCAGTTCAGAAATATTATAATATAGCGCCTGTATATAATATCAAATATATTGATTATGAATTAAAAAATTTTTTGAGACGCCAGTCACTTTTTTATTTATAACTCTACCCCTATCTGGTCTTTTTGACCTCTAAATAACAATTTTTATGGTTGGGGTATAGAATAAGCCCCTTACAAGACCGACGGTCTGGTCACCCATAAACGACACACAAACAAACTCTATTATATATATATACTGACTATTAGAAAAGTGAACTATATTCAATCTATATCAAACATCGTATCAACGGCTCTAAAACACCAATTTCAGGTTATGAAATAGGCGTAAAAGTATTCATTAGTCTCTAAGTTTACCTTTGTTACTTTGAAAAATATAATAACTATTGACTAACAATAAATAAATAACCAAACGTTCTTCACGATCCGCTGTAAATAGACGTGCAGGGCGGTTGGAGATCTCTGGTTTAAGTTCAATTTTCATAACTTTTTAATCCTGATTAAATCATGGTTAATGTGTACTTTATATTGTCTTTTTTAGCCCATATTTTTATTAAAAAATGCAATGACGTTATTGAAAATATTTTGATAGTATAATTTAAAAGTTATTTTTATTAACTTATTTTTTTAATAATTTAATAAGTGTCTATTTCTTATTCATGCAACTGTAATAAACAAATTTTTGTTATATTTGGAAATTAAAGTTAAACATGATGAATGTACCAAAAAATAAAAGGTAGAGTTACTATTGATAACGGAACTTTTGTTTTTAAATCACAGAACCTCTTATTTTAAATCAACCGTTGTTCATAAAATCTTTTTACTTTTTCATAATAACTAAAACAGGATGACGTCGATGATTATGTTGATTTTGTAAAAAATTATAGCCATTAATATAGGATATTATTACATAAATGATATACTATGTGTGTTCCATATTTTAAAAAACATATTATATGGAGCTTTTCAGAACTGTGAATATTAATAAATATTCGAAATTGATACTAAAAATATAAAATTTTATTAACAGAAAGAATTTGTGAATGTTTTAGTTGTACTTTATGAAGAAGTTGAGCAAACTATATAATACTAGTCAATTTCAAAATTGTAGATTAATCTCTTTAATTCCTTGCTTAATTGGTTCTCTTGAGTAATCAGTGAGTCGATATCGTTTGACTTATTTGTATGAAACATTTGTTCTTTTTCAAAAATCTTACAAATTGTCGTAAAAAGTATTTAAAAAATAACATTTATTCCCCTTAGAGGTCATCTAGGGAGTCAAATATAATTTATATAAGTGGAATTAAGACAACTCATATTAAAAAAAAAAAAACGGAAGTACTTTCTTATTCAATTTAAAAAAAAATGAATGTGACCTTAGATGAGGTTTAGCAACGAGCTAAAGTAGTCCCTGGCTCATCAAATCATATATTTTTATGGAAAAAATGTTTAAGTATTGAGTGAGTAATGTTTCTAAAACAAGGTTAGGTAACAAGAAAATGGTTGGGCACGCACAGCAGATTTATTAAATAAATCACTTTCTTTATATTTTTGGTAACGTCAGTGGAACGAGTCTTGGTTATTTATACATAAATTTAAAAAGGAAGAATTCGTGGTTATTCCATATTTCTTAAACGATATTTTACTAAAGTTAATGCCATAAGTAAGTTTTTAAATTGATAAATTAGTAAGACAAAGACGTTACACAAGTTAATAAATGATATGCTATAATATTTTTGATTAGTCACATATTTAATTTAATCAATTTAATTGTAAAAATCCAAGAGGCGGTACATACCACTGATTCCCAAAAAGACCTTGTGAGAGGGAAGGCTTGGATTTTGGCTTGTCGAAGAAAAGACACAGTTCAATACTGATGAACCATGAATTTGTGCTCATCATTTTGATCCTTAGTGTTCGATAATTTATTAAGTTTAGAACCTTACTTTTGACATTATATTTAGTAAAATATCGTTTAACAAATATTGATTTATTAAAATTTTTACTTAATTTAAATTTATATAGAATTAATAACCATAACTTGTCCCAATGACGACACCAGAAATAGAAATATAGATATATTCCTTTAATAAATCTAATGTGCATGTTCAGCCATTTTCTTGTTATCAAAGAAAATGGTCTAGTAACATTGAGTAACCTCAGGGATTTGTTGGAGTGTTAACTTCTATATTATTAAGGTAAAATGTTTTAGTAATTAAATAAGACGTTATGCTCACATATTGCCAGTACATGTTCCTGTTTTTATAATGTGTAGGCATACACAATTTAGCAATGGTTAAAAAAATGCAATAATTACAAATATTAAATGATTATTTCATTGTTTTACCAGAGCTTTGATATAAAGCCCAATTTAGACTCTATAAAATTGTTTACATCTTACGTAATTGTAAAGTGAATCATCGATAATTTTATTTGTTGACAAAAATATAGCATAATGCTTTACCCTCGGCAATTCAATAGTAATAGTTGTAAATCCATTCAATTGATTTTAAATATTACGATATTTTCCTGCTTCAATCATTTTGCTCTTGTTTTATCAATAATTAGGAGTAGAAAAGGCCTTTTTCAATATAAAGTATTTAAAAAAATATCATATTATGGTTTTTTATAATAATTTTGAATGTGGGTTTTAATATGTGTTTGTATCAAATCAGGAGTAACTTAATTATATGGAACTTTGTTCGATAAACAACTTTACTTTTATCTCCTTGTCACATCTTCAGAACGTGACATTTATATTTAGGTGGCTTTATTAGAAAAGTATCTATTGTTAAAGTACTCATGGTAAATGAAATATATTATTCTGATCAGAAATAAACCATTATTATGTAATTGCAAATTTATTTATTTACATACGGTACTAACGGGTGGTACATTAAAATCTGAACACTTACTGATACAATAATCATTGAAGCTTGAGTGATTGAAATTTATGCATATTTCGATATCATAAAGCATAAAAAGTTAGTTAGAACAAAAAAAATAAATCTTGAGCTCTCTAGCTTACGTATAAATCTAGAAAAGGACCACCATCCACACTGTCAGCAAGTCTGAAATGTTGGTTAGGAAGAAGGGTTGTGTCAAAAATACCAAATTGGACACGAAGTAGTTTAAAAAAAAACAGCTCAGGCGCATCCTTTTTAGTCCAGTGATAACCCATGCCAGGAATCTCATGGTTTCACATCAGACTGTCCAGAATGCTATCAAAAGTGGAGAGATCCTTGTAAGGATTGATGGCCCACTTTTGACACCAACATTGAAAGAAACCCATCTTTTCCGTTACAAGACTCATTAAAATGAGAATTTTGACTTTTTTATGAAACTTTTAGTCTCCCTTATGCCAACCCCCTCGACTACACCTTTTGCTTGCATGTTTAATTGCTTGGGATTAAATCACCTTTTAGAAGGATGATTTTGAGTACTTTAGTCTTAATATTGCTCATTAATTGAAAAAAAAAAAAAAATCATTTTACACTACCAGCATTATATTTAATTCAAATCTTAACATATACTAAAAATGCACATAATTAGGACTATATACTTAGAAGACCAAAACAAATACAAACAGAAACAGAGTCCTTGCTATACATGCACATGCCCACAATACTTTATTAATACAACAACATTATTATTTCTTATATCAAAAGTATTCATATGGTTTACATCTGGGATCACTTTATACAGTGGACCCTGCATACATGCTCGTTGGGATATACACACACCTGCACTATTTCATTAATAAGAGTCCATTGTTATTTTTTAAATCAAAATATTTTTGTTATTTCCATTATGCAGCACTTTATATAGTGCGCCCGGTGACTAGTTGTCATACATTCATATAGACATACTTTGTTTTATTTATATAAACTATACTAATTATACTTGTCTGCAATGTATTTTGACAATATTAGACATTTCATATTTTTTGTTTTTTATTGACGTATTAAATGATTAACGTCTTTTGGTGTGCTCTGTTATATTCTTGTATAGAAAGATGGAAGAAAATATAACTTTTGAACGATTTTTATATAATTTTATATAATAGTGAAAACTCTAAAGGAAAAAAACACATTTAATCCTCCTTTAGGGAACTGGGATATTATACATCAAGAGCATAATAAAATGCTTCGTTTTCTTTTGAATCTACATTCTATCGCAAATACTTTTATATGTGCTCATGACACTTCAATCATATTATATGCCAATCATTATTTAATTGATGATGTCTTGTTATAATTTATTTGTATATTTAACAATTTTACATCACGTTTGAGTGATTTTAATTAATTCTTAAAAGTCGTTCGGTCATTTTTCCTTTTGATTTATTGAAATCTTTTTTTCAATGTCAGGACTAAGGAATACACCAGTAACTACAAAAATGTCATTATATATAATACATGCAGCCTCATTTACACTCATTTGATACCCGAAACTCCCATAAAATAATGAGTAATTAGTTCATATTTTTATCAAATATTAAAATATTATTATTCTAAGAATAACAAATTATATCTTGTTGAAACCCCAAATTCATGTGGTTACGATGATTTTAAAATAAAGATTGAGCATTTTAATTGATATTTAATAGTGCAAAATGGACAATGGATGAATTAATTAATAACACAAATTTAAAAGACAACATAATATATTTCGTCAAACTGTCTTGATATACGTTTAATTTTAGAAGTTTCTTATTTACCCAGTGTTATAAAAAGGATATTCCCTGACAGAGGGATAAAATAAATTCGGGGATGTCCTACATAGCACTTGTCGAAAAGATGGATGTGTGCCCGTCGTCACGTACAATTATGCACAATATACCGATATTAAGTCGCGTCCTCTCTCAACTTGGTTTCAAACATGGTATGTTCTAATTTAATTTTACTAAACATAATGAAAATATTCTCAATTGTTTTGTGTTGATAAAACATACGATATTGATCCAATTATGACAGGAAAAACAATTGGATTAAGGTAAGTCCTAATGAATTTCACAACCAAATACAGATATAAATTCTATTTGACGTTAAGATTTTCCCAAACATATTATGAATGACTTATGTTGTCCAATCTTAAGGACAAAAAAATAAGCTGATAAAAATACATCAGCTTTTAAATTTCCGCCCATTGAAAGAATTCATGTTTTTTTATCTATAATTATATTATGGAAGAAAATTACAAAAATGTCTATGATTCAATATACTATAAGATGTTCACTTTTAATACCAAACGATTTACTGCACAAATAATATTGCTTGGTCTTTCAAATCTATATTTAATCTTTGGAATCTTTTTTTGTCTATCATTTTGAAATGTTGGATTTGTTAGGAAGCGTTTTCCTTAGCAGAAAGTCAACTACATATGTATTAGGACTGGTACGGTAAGAACTTTTACTGCGGTTCGATTCGGTACGTTTTTACTCTCGGTGCAGTAGATATATATATATATGATCTTGTATATATATGAATATGATAAACTGGAGCAATTACGTTGGTTAATATTTTTTAATAATTCGAAATTATATTTTTCGTTCGAATATCTAGTGCACCTTAAATATTTAGGTAACTACTGTTAAAAAATTATTCGTTTTTGTTCTTAGTTACTTCGAAAAAATCTGTATTTTTTTTAAAAAGGTTTCATTTTATCACCATAGACCAACGAATAGTTATGGATGGGGAATTTGATATGGATTTAAATATACCTTCCTCCGGTACTTACAAGTCTGCAGTTCAGGAACACTTTGGGGTTCCCATTGAAAATGGTGAATATCGGTAAAAAGTTGTAGACAAAAGTATAACTTACTGTAAGTATTTCCCACACCAAAGTTACTTTTGAATTCAATTTGTAAACTCAATAACTTCTGACCTATGAATTTTCTCATCACCAAAAACATGTTTTCATTTCATTACCCAATTGTTACTTATTTTGAAATTATGTGGCTTTAGACTAATGCATATAAATGTTTTAGTCTTTGATGGATCAATTGTTTTGGCTAACGTGCATGTAAATAAATATTGCGATTTTTATATTTCGTAGCGGTATCTTCAAATACATTATTCTTACTCTCGATCTATGTATGTTAACTACATAATATTATTTAAGGTTGATATGTGTATCTTGAATTTTTATAGCATGGAATATAGTGTGGAATTCAGTTTATACAGTGCTTTTAATATTATACCCACTTTTTTTCTTCATTTATATCAGTATATGATATACATTAGGGAGTACTATATAAAGTAACCTTGTGACCGTTTTTCATACATGCATAAAATATATTTTCATATATATATTTGCTATTTTTTCTAATAATTTTACATTTAAAAGTAATAAATATTGAAATAAAAAATTAGCAATAAATTTGTTAATTTGTTATGTATTACATAATTAATCTCAGACTATATTCCGAGTATTCTATTAATCTCTGAATACTTAGAATTTTAGACTCCAACTAGATATAATTTATTTATCAACAATATCATTTTAACAAAATTTATACTATAAATGATGTGTGTCTGAGCTCTCTTAATCATTAATGTAGCCGCTTTTAGCAGCAATGATGGTTTCTAGGCGGCGGGTGAAGGTATGTCACCCGCTTAGGATACTGTCCTCTGCCATGGCGTCCCAGTTTAGGCTGACAGTGACTTTGAAGGCCTCGGTGTTTGGATGAAGGACACTATAGTACTATTTTTTGACACTTTTGACCTCCCTATAGCCCTGATACAAACTTTCTCGACTACACGTTTGGTGTGCATATCGAGGGGGTTGGGTCAGGGCTGTAGGGAGGCCAAAAGTGTCAAAAAAGAGTTGAAAATACTTTTTCAAAATTTATTCAAGGGAGTCGTGCAACGGAGGAACTGGGGTTCTTTCATTGCTGGTGTCAAAAGTGGGATCTCCATCCTCACAGGGGTCTTTCTATCCACTTTTTTTATACCTCTATAGACATTATGGTGTGAAACTCCCAGATCTGTGGCGTGGGTCCTCATGGACTTGAGGGTACAGGTCTCGACTGTTATCTTTAACTCCTCCCAGTCCAGTTTGATCTTTTTGATAAAGCCCTTCTTCCTCTCTAACGTTTCAAATAGACCCAGTTGGTATTTTAATGTGAAAAAAGATAGATAGAGTAAATGTTAAAATTGATAAGAAGATTTATTTGCTCATTTCCCAACAATTTAATGTTACCAACAATAAATCTAATTTACAATATGACGTCATGAATAAATGATTCTTTTTTTTCAAATAAAAAATAGTACACCCACTCTTGTACAAAAAAAAATATTTATGTATTCATCTAATCATATCTGTCATCCTATTTCTAATGAAATTCCCTCAGTAATGATTTTTAATTAATCTCTATATTACTACTTAGATTTTTTAGAAATAACAAGTCCACCCTCTACTGATAGAGAACCTTCAGGAATTATAAACAAATACTATATATTATCTTGTAAATATATTTTTATATTTAAAGATATTGTGATATTCATGACGAAGAAAAATTCAATAATAATATTTTTATGATCAAGTTTAGGCTATATCTACAAAAACTATTCTGGAGCATAGTTTCGAAAAGAAGAAGAAGAAAAAAAAACAATCTATGAATCCCACACGGACAGGGTGATGAACAAAAAATAAGAAGTTTTAGGAGAAAAAAAAATTCAAAAAAATAAAAAATTAAGTCATTCAATTTATTAATAAAAAGTAATTGGCCCATTCATTCAAAATACATAGCCAATCTACAGTTTATTTATACTATGTACAATAGGGTGTGTCCTTTTTGAGGGGGTTTATCGAATTGTTCGAATTTCGAAATCAAAGTATCGTGAAGAGATAGATATTACTATAAAAATAATTTGTGTTCAATATTTGCTCGAGGGACTGGGTTTCAGATATTCCCCTTTGAAGTACTCAGAGAATTACCCGCAGAAAATTGACCGCTAATATTCTATACTATAATTATATTAAATTATTCGTTTACCGATATCTTACGGGTGTTTACAATCTACAGTTTTTTCTATAGTTTTCTCACCTGCAGATGAACAACAATAAAATAATTAGCATAGTTTCTCAATTTACATCTTAAGAACTGGGATTTTGTGTAAGCTTACAGTGGGGCACCGAGAAAGGTTAAAAACCATCGCAGTCCCTTCCAATAACACCCTATAGCAGTGTTCGGGGAACAGGAGTAAATTACCCATAGTGGGCTAATTTGGAATTTTTTTGAGGTAATGCGAGTATTTGTTGATTTCTATGCCATATAAACACCATACCAATACAGGTCATTAAAATCCTAATGAGAAAATATGAGCATTTTTTTTTCATATTTTTTTTTTCTAAAAAAAGGGTTTATCGATCAAATTACCCCCCTGAGCAAAGTACTGATAAAGTACTTTATCAGAAATTTTGTTATTATGATTGCTTTGTTCATGATGTATAAAGAAGTAAATAACACAATATTGAAAAGACATTTATAAAATTTGATATGTGAAACTCAATTTTTTTTTCACTATGAACAGAGCTAAAACGAGTAAATTATTTTAATTTAAAAATACCAGTGGAGTTTCTCCAAGAATCCAATTTCCAGTCATAATTGGTAATAAAAGAAAATATATTTTTAAAATCCACAGAATCTGTATAAATTAAGTTTCAACTGAATAAGGAAGCCTTTAAAATATATTTAATCTTCTTAAAATTTTGCACAAAATGGTTTTTTATATTATTACAAATTTCCCAATCATTAATTTTTCGAATGCTGATTTTCGACTCACTCTAATGTACAATATTTATTTGTAGTTTATTAGTGCAATAATAATTTAATGAGACTCTTTAGGATAAATAAAATCTGTTCATTTTTTTAAATTTTTTATAGGATTCAAATTAAATTAAAAATTTAATTATGGACATATTTGGAAATAAAAAAAAATAGTTTTTTTTTAAATATTTTGATATTTAAAACGGATAAAATTCGTAATATATAAGTTTGTATTTGTTATTTTCAAAAGAGTGCGTAAAAATTTAGAATTTGATCCATCAATAATGAAAAGGTATTGGGAAATATGATGTCCCAAAATTCAGTTCAAACTTTATTAATACATATTTTGTGTATTTTTTAAATACTTTATCCATTATTACGAATCATAGTTTAAATTTCCTTCCTGTAAAAACTGGACAAGTTTTTTTAACTTTAGTTTTTATATATAAATTGAGTCGTCTTTCTGTTTTTAATCAAAATTCTGGACAATAGGTGAAAACGCTCATTGAAACTCCTTTTTCTTAACTCTATCTATGATTAATATTTCAAAATAAGTCATAGTGGAAAATATTACGATAACTTTTTTTGAGTTCAAATTTGTTTTGTTCGACTTTATTTAAAATAAAATTCTTAGATGATTTTTCCACTATTAAGTCGTACAAGAAATATTGTTCGCCGAAAACGCACTAAATGAATACTTATAAATCCATTAACTTAAAATTTAAATTTTTTTCAACGATCTAGTTTCAAAGTTATAGTATGATTATTTATTCAACAATGATATGAAGAGAGATAGTACGATATTGTCTCACTACATACATGAACAGTTTTCTACAACCCTATGAAAAAAAGAATATAAACAGAGAAGATCTGTTTATTCCACGAGGATCAATGAGAGTAATCCATCAATCTCTTTTATGAATGTGATAGGGTGATGGGAGAGAAAATTAGGTGGACACTTGGTATAGATCTATAAGAAAGAGTTGCTGGCTATCCCACAGACGACTTGGATGTGCCTAAAAGCAGACACAGTAATCACTAAAGTTATGCGTATATTAAACTACAAATAGACTATGGTCGTAAGAATAAGAACACCAGGACTGAAGAATTTCGTTAACAGACAGTCCCCATTCAAATTCTACTATTACATCGACTTTTTAAGGCCCCCATTTTTTAATTTATGTTTTATCACAGGCCTCTCTGATTCTAACCGCATTCCCTTTAAATTTTTGGAGGGAAGTACAGGGTTTACTACAAAATATGAAGATAAGTGCCTTGCTTTAATTTTTACAAAATGTTTCCATTATTTGGTTGAATATTTATTTGGTTTGTTGTTATTTCAAAGGAATATAATCGTATTTTACATTATTATTAGAACAAGTCGTTTGTTTTGAATTAATATAAAACTAGCAGACGGGCAAGGAATGATCAGAAAATCAAAATGGCAATGGTCTATTTTTGATTAACATTAACCCCTTCACTACCAACCAGCGTTAGGGTATTCTTAATGGCATTAAAATATAGGGTCTGTATAATATATGAAATTTATTTTGGTGTTATAAACTTCAAATAACATTCGATTATAAATGTATGAAAAAAATTGTCTAGATGAGAAGTCCATCTTTTATTTTCGTAAAAAAATTTCCAAACCGAAAGTCACGAAGAAATTTTTTTTTTTTTAAATTAATTCCGAAAAACAAGTATTTAACATCATTTATTCACATTGTAAACAGGACACAAAACTACCAAGATTTTGTTCGTCCTAGCATAACCAAAAAAAAGTTATACACAATAATATTGTCTAAAAAATAACCATTGATAACTTGTTAAATTTTGGAAATATTGAAAACAACATGTAATAAATTGAAATAATGGAAATACTCTATTCTGCTAAGTGAAGGTCTATGGTTAAGCGTCTAAAATGTATCGTTTTGTGACATTTAAAAAAAGAAATTGAAAATTCCTTTTATTGAGTAAAATAGAAAAAATATTTTCTATTTTTTATATATTTATATACAAACGAATCTCCAAATAAATTTTTACAAAGTTTATAGTATCGAAAAATCCAATATTTCATTAGAAATCCATTTTTTTGTACTTACAAAAAAACGAAAATGCAAGTATCACTAATTTCTTGTTTTACCTCTAACTTTTTTGATTTTGAATCAATTTAAAAAAGTCTTTATTCTTATAGTTTTTTTTTGTTTGAGCCGCCAGTCACTTTTTTATTCAGCCCCCAATCTAGTCCCTAGGATAGAAAATATGCCCCCCCCCTTATCTGACCCCTCTTCCCTAAAAATTAGTACGCCCGTCTTAAGCTGACCAGGCTCAAAAGAGGCACCAATGTAAAGTTTCAGCTTCCTAGGACCAACGGTGTGGGCAACCATACAAGACACACATACACAATTTACCTTTATAAATATAAGATACTCATTTGTGGTGATGGAAATACATTTAGCACTAAATAAATGCAGACTTGATGGCTGTTTAGTTTTCAAAATGCTTCTTCTCTAGTAAAAGAAGAGCTGATATTATTCCATGATATCATTATGTGGTTTATATTATTGTCCGAGGGAGGTATTTTAAAAGCTTTTTTAAAGGAACTTCTGTTGATGGTCAGTGATTAGGATTTGTGAATTTGTGTTTAGTGAATTTGAAAAGATCTACTTGCTTCTATCATTTTAAAATATGTATTATTATTAAGTGGATTTAGCAAGTTTTGGTTTAAAAGACGTTTTCTTAAGTTATCTTACCTTATTAGAATCAAGACGTGATGTTATATAAAAACTAACTTTTTTAATATTTCCTACTATTTATGTTATACTCAAAAATATTTTCTAATAATTCTGTATTATATATGATCAATTTTAGTTGAAATAAATTATGAACTTTGTTGGATAAAATAAATTATGCACTTTTTTGGATAAAATAAATTCCTCAATTTTTTTTCCACAATAAAAGTGCTCGAGAAAATAATAAAAAAACAATGATATTAATTTCAATAGTAGTTTTTAATTCAGTTCTTGAAAAAATGAAATAAATCTTTGTTATATCTTGATGGAGGCTTTTTGAATGCTGATAAACTAACGGCAATAAGGGGATATAATCATCAATTATGATCCTCTCCGAAACAGAAGCACATCCTCCATTGTTAAAATAATATGATAAAGAAACTTCCCTCCGGGGAGTCTTAGGATAATTAATTCGACAAACGTGTGAGTAATTAGATGATTAGTGAAAGTAACTCGCCAATAAGATTTCAGAATTATTATTATGTGTTATTTGTCTTGTTTTTCTGAAGCATGCCTCTGAGGAAATAGGTGAAACCAATGAGGAAGAAAATAAAAATAAATGTTTGTAGCTATTTTTGTTATTAGGACACTCACTTTAAAAAAATAATTTTCTCTCTTTGAGAATGTCAAAAAATTTGTTGCTTCATTGATGGATCGATGAAAAATAATGTGAGTCCTATTGTTATTGTAGAATATACTTTTTTGTTTCATCATAGATATGAATGTTATATTTAATAAACATTCATTGTCGAGGATAACAAGGGAGATGAACACTTACCTTCAAGGCAATATTATGATTCATTTGGATGATTTGTATTATATTTTATTATTTTCAAATGGAGTAATTCTATTGCGATCTGTGTATATAATTTACTATAATACAATATCTGTAAAAGTGATTGTACATTTTAGAAGCAGTTAGTTATATAACAACATTTGTGTGTCTACCAAAACACAAATGACATCATTTCAAGAAGAAGATTTTCAATATAACAAATGAGGTCTTTATTTAACTTTTTGAGTTTTATCTCTCGTTTTACGTCACCTTTTATAAGAAAAAATAAAATCCATACGGACATATTGAAAAAATGCCAGTATTTGAGTATTTTTCATTTAATTAACATCACTTATTAAGTGTACAATAACTTGGAAAAAACTATTCCAAAGTTAAAGAACTCTGATTTTTTTATTGGCAATAATTTGGTTTTCAAATTGTTATTTTTTTTTTTTTTGCTATTTTGAAGTTTCTGTATTTTAAGTTCAATTTATACGAGAAAATAAATTCCATATCCGCATATTAAATAAAAAAAGAAATGTATTCAAATTTTTCTTATATATATAACACCTCTAATTAGGGGTACAGTGTGGGAGGTATACTCGTGGAGTTGAATCAATCTGGATTACTTTAAGGGGAAAATTTTATGATATTAAATTGTGTTATTGAAAGAAAATACTATTCTAGTTAATAAACTATTGAAGCTTTCAAAAAACCAATTGGTGTGAGCATGACTGTAAAAAGGCAAATGTTGTTCGATTTGCTACACACTCAAGTGAGGGTCCAGGGGATTATGAAGGTCGTAGGGTACGCTTAGAGTTTTGCTTACAAGATTAAAAGCATGATGGATTCAATTCAGATTCTTGAAAGAAAATCGGGATCATGGAGGACATGCTATGAGTTGGTTTGCCAAAGCTCTCAATGTCAGTGATCGGACAGTGAACAAGTACAAGAAGGATTTGGGGATGTCCTTTAATGTAGGACGAAATCGGCAACTGCTTTCAACAGCAACCAAGGCCAACATGCTAAAGAGAGGCCTGTGCTACCCTCACCAAAATTTGGATGAACTCAAGGCCTCTGTTGAGCAGTATTGGGCGGCCATGTCTAAGGCCTTCACAAAAAAATATTACAGGAATCAGGTAGAAGGCCATGGTAGCAGCCCAAGGAAATCATTTTGAAAAATAGAAAGATGTATCAATTAGGAACTTCTTGATAAAGCCTAAATATTGTACATTGACTTAGAAAAAGTTATGACATTATGATTTTATTATAGTCAATAATTTGGTAATGAAATTGTTCATTTTTTTTTGTTATTAGGAAGTTTATGGCAAAAGTTTATTTTGTATGAAATATACTTCTGATAAAAATCTTCTTAACACTTAGATAGGGTTAAAATGGGATTTTTCTTGCCTTTTAAAAAAATTATTGATGATAAAGCCAAAAAATTAAGTTGTTCAATTATGTTAAAGTTGAAATTAATTTTTATATTTCAAAGAAACCTTCCAAATTTACGTAATTTATAATTTAAATATAATGCTTTATTTCTAGCGAAGGTGATATGCCAGCTCCCGACTTTTATCTCTGCAGTTCATTTTAGAGTTGTCTACCTTTCACCAAGAATAGCAGAGGTGGCTCTTAACGAGTTTAAATTAACAGAAATAAAGCCAGACTTTTAATTCCTTTAATGCAACGATAATGTTGTGTTAGGGACTATTGATCTTTTAACATGAAATAGTTTTTGAAGATATTTATATATATATAATGTTCATTATGTAGTGCCCATAAGAATTATCTTCACTAAAAAAATGACTTGTTATAATTTGCTGTACACTCAATATCAATAATATGTTAATTTTGCCTTAAAAAATGCAAATAATAGGTATAATAAAAATTCATTCTTTTTTAACATTGATGGCTTTAGTAATATTTGTCTTTGCTTGTATCAGTTCAATCGTTTCACTATAGATGGCATTAGAAAGATAACAACTTCTACAAACTGAAAATTAGGAAAATAGACAATGCAAAGGAATGATATAAAAGTGAACCCATTCATCAAATTTACCTAAACTTGATTGAAAATCACTAAATTTGTGAATAGTTCCATGAAAATACATTTTGCAAAAAGGAAAAGTTAAATTTATTCTGAAAAATGTTTTAGTAACATATTAATTCTATTTCTACGGTTAAAATCTATTTTAAATAGATTTAAAGCAACTTTATCAACTTTATTGGGCAGAAAATCCCAGTTAACTAACAAAGGGTTAAATAAGCTTTCTATGGATGTTTTTATTGAAAAAATAACTTGCTTCTCGATTGAGTCCACATCTATTGTTGTGCTTAGTCAATCCAAATTATCAAATTATAAAGTAAACTGTAACCTTAATATAAGTTTGTTACATACTGTAATTCTAAGTTTGTTCTTTTGGGTGGTAACAATCAAAGTAACTACACTGAAGTCCCGTTTTACTAGATATGATTTTGGAAATGCAATCAAATATATATTCACCTTGTTCCATAATATTGGATAAAGGTCAGATTTTTTTTTTCTATCAAAAAATCTTTATATGATATTTTGAACTTTAGACTTACATCAATGTCCTTCTTGATTGAAACTAATTCTTCCTCTACCTCTCTTGTTTAAATAGATAGGGAAGGATATATTTGGCTTGAATGACAATTTTGGACAACTCAACGTTAGCTTTACTGATGGGTTGTTTTTCCTTCTTCTAGTGAGTTAATTGAACTGATTAAAAGAATTGTGCAGAACAATATCCCATAAGAGACAAAAAAAAAACACAAAAACTCCCTACTGGGATAGTTAACTGGTTAATATTATAACTGTCGTTTCTTTTCTACTTCAATCATATTTTTAACAGCTGAAATTTGGATCAAGATATATTTACCCAATTTATTGCCTATATGGTACAAATAGTTAAATTAATAAAAGCTAATTAATGCAAAAAATATTTTAAAACATTTTTAAACTACTCGTCATTCTTGAAGTCCTTACATGAAGTTTTATAATGTGAATTTATGCTGTAGTTTTTGGATCTTATTTGTCCGTAGTTCCACGTTTTTAACAAAATTATAAGTGTGGGGAGTTTGTTCGAATTATGTCAATTTTGTATATTTATAAATGCATTTGAAGGATTTGAAATATGATTTACGAGGGCCGAATGGATAAAATAGTTAAAAAATGCAACAAAATAGAAATGACGTTATTATTATAATAATTTAATTGTTCAATTTCTTGTTTGCACAGTTCACTAACTGTCTTATGAAAAGTAAGTTCACTAATAGAGTTATTTTCTTACTTTGTAAGTTTAAATGTATTCATTGTAACTATACAAAAGTATTTGATTTTGAATCATGTTTTATTTTATGGTTATGTAGTATGCTCAGCCAACGCAAAATACAGTTTGAATGGAGTTCAAATACATAAAAGTATTTTATAAAACGAAAAACAAAAAAATACAGCATAAAAATGGTCAATTTTTTATAAACCAAGTATAAGACTATGAGACACGTAGGATGAAGTTTTGAGACACTTACAAAAAAATGTCATTCCCTCAAATGGGTATTTTTATGTACAGACATGAATTTGTCTAACTATGTATACTCCAAAGTTGTAAATTGAAAAATAAGGTGTCCCGCAAAAATACAAGTATTTCAAAAAAAAATCCCAATTACACAAATATGAAGCTTCTCTCTCCCCCTTTAGAACGGAGATTAAAGGAAAAAACCTTAAGCTTAAACCTTTAAATATATCCTGAGCAATTAGCAAAGAGAGTAATTGGACATTTTAATGCTAAAATGTAAATAATAGAAGAGTATTTTTTTTTTAAAGTTTTTCGAAGTTCAATTAAAAAAATAAAATATTTAGTAATAAAATTACTCCTTTTAAGTTATAAAATACTTAATTAATTGATGGAACACCAATATCTTTAAAATGAACTCATTTCAATCATGATTTATTTGATATTTGGACAATTTCTAAAATTGAATACTTTCTGAAATACCCTCACAATGAATAAAATAAAATAAACTCAACATAAATCCACTAAAGTACTGTATAAGACACAGTAACAGATTATTCAGATTAGAAATACAAAATATGTATGTATATACTAAACTAGACTTTTCATGATGTTAAGTGATTACATTTCAATGCATTATAGCTGTTTATTACATAATACGGTATATTATAGATTAAGAATGAGAGGAATTCACTCTCCAAAACCTCTAGACTGCTTTTCACTGAAAAAAACAAACAAACATGCTCCATGTAAAGTGTAATTATATTGAATAATGAAAAATAATACACAATGTGAGGGAAATTGCATTAATTGGGCAACTGATCCCGTTATACTGACTTAGTTACGTAAAAAATATATCCATAAATAAACAATTTAGTTTGAATTTAAAGATTCGGATCAGACTACATGGCAATGTTACAAAAATTTACAAAAAAACAACAACAATATATATGTAAAACTGATAAATTTTATACTGTTAAGAATAAAAATAAGATATTTGATGAAAATACTAAAAATAAGGTTCAAATCTAAACTTAAGTTTGTCTTAAAGTTCTTTTCAATGCCTTTAATTGGTTATTGAAGATGATGAAAGGTACTTAACTTGTTCTCCAGTCAAAGTCCACGAATTATTTCCCAAAGATGGTATTTAAATGGAAAGTGCATATCTTGCTCCTCCAGCAATACGACTTTCTCTCAGCTCCTGAGGATGTAACACATCGTTATTTGTTAGTCTGTTAGCTATTAAGGCTCTACAGTTTTGGATAGCAAAATCTAAAGCCTTACTTTTCGATGAGACTCTTTTGTTCCTTTTGAAATCCCGAACAAAACCATACCTTTGTCAACGTTAGTATTAGCATATTCTTATCCTTTGCCTCATCAATCACTTTAAAATATCGACAGCTGTAGAATACCCAAAGGCTTTTAGAGTGTTAAAAAAGTTTACTATAATCTTTGGAAGGCATAAAAACTTAAATATTCTAGCGGAAATTTGGAATTGACACGAAAGTTTTCTGCCAGTCTTTATTCGCAGATGGTCTTATAGCTAATTTAATAAAACGTCATGACAGCTTAGCTTGTATTTTTTAATAAATTATTCATCTGTCATGATTACCATGTTAAATTTTGGTTTCTTTTTTTTTACATACAAGAAATACAAACGACTTACAGCCCTATGTATGCATGACAGATTTAAAAAAATATTGTTTTATTTAGCATGGGACACCCTAATTAATTGCATTTATGAATGGCTGGTGTAAATTCACCATAAAACCACATAGCTGTACATAAAAAAAAGAACATATTTTATCGATTTGCATCGGAGGAGTTGTGAGCTCATAGGATTGATTTTTTTTTTCTCACAACTGTTACTAATAACTCTAAAATAATTAAAATAATGCTGCATTTAGAGGAATGACTCATTGCTCAAACTAAGTAAGTACATAGATAGTTTACAATAAGCTTCTTCCTATTGTCGATAACTCATTCTAATCAGAAAAAAAGGTCTGATATATGTATTATTATATGCATAAAATTCATGAAAATGCAAATTTTTCAGCGTAGGTAAATAAGTTAAGTCACATTAAATGTAAATAATATGGTTGTATTTATTCGCAACTTGATTGCAAATTTATGTATTTTAATATCATTTAAAATGCTTTAAAGGGTGTTTTAAATGTGTAGGTAGTTGAAGTTAAGTGATATTTCAATCAGCCTTTGCTTTCTTAATGCACTTATTTTGGAGCACTTAATTTTTGTATCATGTACTATTTTTTTCTTCCCCCCCTGTAATTGGTCAAAATATAGCATACAACCGTTGTTTTACATAGAACTTTCTGCACATGTGCATGGAGAACGTTGTTTGTTGTTTTGATAGCTAGCCAAAAGTGTTTGGCATATGTTTAAAAAAATAAAAATGGCAGAGATCAATTTTGGAAAAGGCCGATCTGGATGAGATAATGTCGAGATAACAAATTTCTTAAACCTGTATAGGTCCTTTGTCTGGAGAGTCAGGGAGGAACTGGAGGTGATTATGAATCCAAAGGAAAGGGAGCTGATCACAAGATGATGTCAGATCTTATTTTTAATTTGTTGAACCCAGTATTTGGCCTCCAAGCTCAACGTATCTCCATACTATTGACTCTTTTGTGCGGGGTGCAGTTGAGCTCTGTTTTTGATGTCGAGTTGAAGCTGCCCTTTACGTTTTCTTCGTTTTTTTATTAATTTGGATTTTTTTTTCAGAATTGGATGATTATTTTAGGACAGAAATTAAAAAAAATAAAAATTGTTGGTTGTTAAATAGAGGTCGCACCCAGAAAGGCTATTTTTTAGAGTTTAATAGAGCTTAAAATCAAAGTGGAGAAATACACCTATTATCTTGTACACAGTGTTTGGCCTCCAAGTTCAACGTATCTTCAACCTGTTGAAATTTTTTATGTGCTACAAAACAATAGATTATCCTGCAACAAAATAGTCAAAACTATTATTGCAATTTTTTTTTATTGTATCTCCTGTAAGAGTTAAATTAAGTGTAATAAAATAAAGTTTAGCCCAACTTAAAAAGGGAAGTAGATACCAATCTAACACTTAATTCTGCAGTATTACAGGGTGCGGTTTTACATTTAAGATCTTTTTAACCCGGTTTTTCTCGGGAACCCTTAGTCGTACATCTTTAAAAACCAGTTTATCAAATTCAGCAGACAATTTTTTATAAGTTCTGTTTACAAAACGTTGAAAATGTACTCCGAGTACGAACGTTGTGCATTGATCATTGTCGCCCTCCGTGCAAGCTGTACGCCCAAAGAGATCATCGACTTTCTCAAGTTGTCCTCTACCACCATGTACAGAGTCGCAAAGGAGTTCAAGGAGTCTGGAGGGATCGGAAGACCAGCAAGAAAGAAGGTAGATCGATCTGCGTACAAAATTGGCTTTTGAACAATTTAGAGGTTTTTTGGTCTAAGAAAATGTGGCCCCTAGCTTCACAGACTATTTACTGAGGGGCGTCTTGGAGAGGGAGTTCAATAAGCGTGCTGGCAACAATTTGGCTTCTCTGAGAGCCTCAATTATTGAGGCTGTGAACAATATGAATAAATATCACACGATCAAGGCGTGCAACAGGTTCTGTGCTAGGTTGGAGGCCATGGTTGAAGCTGATGATTGTTGGATTGAATTATTAGATTCATGGAGGGTCCTTACGTTTGTATATGAAGGGATTTGTAAATATCTCTACTAATTTAAAAAAGACAAGGTTTATGTCCAGGTTCGAAAATTCTTGATTGTAAAACTGCATCCTGTAGTCTTAGTGGACAAAAAAGTTACCGTGTACCCATCTATATTTGGTCGTCTTCGCTTTTGCCACTTACTTTTAAGTATGTAAAATTGTTATGAAATTAAAAGGGAGTTGAATTATAATAGTTGCGTAATAAGTATCTTAAGGAATTAAAATAGTTGTTTTTTGTCGATTTAAATCATTAAGATTATATTTATTTATAGCGTTTTTTATATTTCGGGCAACACTCATAACATAATTGTTTAGTTCAATTTACACACTCATTTAATTACTAATCTACTAATAGAAAAATAAAATAAAAAATTGCCTTATTATGGTCAAAAAAGGAAGGGAAAAAGGAGAACATGTTCCATATATAGAGTATTTCATGGTTGGAGGTACAAAAAGAGATGGAAAATACAAAACAGCACGTGTAAAAAATGCTGAATTAAAAAAAAGTGGTTTGACTACAAATATGTAATTATTTTCTTCATCAAATATAGCAATTATTTTCTTAATCAAATATAGCAATTAATGTTGGGTTTTAATTTGAGACCTTTATAATTTTTGTCGGACCGAAATAATTCGGTCCAAGTTCGCACAAAGTAAAATTTGGTCTACACAAGAAATTTAGTCTCAATTGTCCCCACGAAAAAATAATACCAAAATGGTCTGAAAAGTTTCCAACCTAATAAAGATATGTACAAGATCTTTTTTCTTCATTTTTGTATTTTATTTTAATCTTAGTCTCCTTGTAAGACTACAAAGATCTGAGCAATCTCTGTAATCCGTCCAAATAGTACTCGGCATTTTTCTGTGTAAGATAATTATTCACGAGACACTTTTTTTTGTTGGGCTCAATTACTCCGAGTTGGAATGACTTAGACTGGTCAGATTTTAACACGAGAAGCCTTTACATGACTTCTATTATCTGAATCTATTTAAAGTTTACACTTTCAAAAGTAAATATTTGATGGTGGCTCGCTACTTGATTTTGCCCATTTTCACAAAAACGCTCGCATAAACACATTCAAACGTCTCTTACATACCAACTACGTGTCCAAAATGGCTGACACTTTGGTGACGAACTGTCAACAGATGCTAGATAGATGTTACTAGCGTTTATTTACGAGTGTTGCCATCTTCACGTTGAAGTCGGAAACTTTTCAGACAACTCTTGTAGATATCGGTCTACAATTTAATTTTGAGGTGTACAAGGTTTGAGATCGTGATCCAGAACTAAAACTAGGTCTAGAAACAATGAGTTGAGATCGGACCGAAGGTAAAAATTGGTTTCGAACCGAGTTTCAATACTGTAGAAATAATCAACCTACTTTTAATTAATTACTAAACGTAAAATTTAACTTTTTTTGCCATCTTTTCATTTTCAACATTTATCTCCTCCACCCAAATCAAACCAGTTTTTGAAGGAGCTTTTATGTTATCTCATTAATTAATGATTATGATTTGAATAAGATCATTGACTTTCTACTAATATTTTATCTTTAAGTTATTACAAATATGTATTTTTATAAATGATTCCCACAATTGCAAGGTGTTTACAATCCCACATAATTTATTTCAATATTTAGGTAGATATGTTTTACGATTTAACGTGCATAATGTGTTTGCAAATTCATATATAAGTTCATTACTAACCGTTATCATAAATTCAGGGAGACAATCACTTCTTACACGTTTTCCTTCATTCTTATCTCTGTGTTAATGAATATCCTTTTTATAACTCGGTAAGTGAACTGTTTAAAAAAGAAACCTCAAAGCATATAACGTGTTGAATTATATAAAATAGAGCTAAACGATTACAATAATAAAGTCATTTCAATTTTTTGGGTTTGAACAAAATATAATTTGTTATTCTTAATGTATAAATAAAATAAAATGTGGTTCATCTATATTGTCACAATCCGAGAGAAAATAGTAAAACGCTTCAGTGACTTCTTTTATTAACCGTTTTATTCAAATTTAAAAAAATCAACCTAATAACATAAATTTAACACTCAATCAATAAAATCTCCGTTATTTCGGACAACACGCACACAAGTACACTGTAAACGACTCACTGCCTTCTTGATTGTTCTACTTGGTAAAGTCCTGAATGTAATCCTTATCCCTGCACTTGTGCTCCGGGGTCTCCCTGGAAACCCGTTCAACATTGCCTAAGACAAAATAGTTTAAAGGTTCAATTCTGTTGAGTTAAGAGGGCAACTAATCGGCAGAGGTACATCACATTCTCAGAATCATCAAAAATCGATTTTTCTTTTGCTGGTGTGACAGGGTCTCGTCATGCTACCAGATCCAGGGTTTGTTATTCATGATACTGCAGATCCAGGGGCACAGAGGAAAACGTGCTGTTGACTTCCAAGGCCCTCCTTGAAGATGAAGGGTGGTCGAATGTTACCCTCACTGCTAACAACGCCTAGTACCATAACTTTCTGTGAATACTTAGCCTTCATGATCTTAGTGATGTTATAAGGACTTTTCGTTAACCATTTATTGTTTTTCAAGTTATGTCTGAATTTGACATAAATTTTTCTCATCTGAGAAGATCCAGAAAAGATAAACGAAACTAATACATAACATGGTAACCCTAAAGATTTGAATAATGTTAGGGGAGTAGAGCAGCTTGCCTGTTGACACTATATTAGATTTTCAACAAACACCTATGAGCGAAAGGGAAAAAAACAAACAAATCCAACTCCGTATTTATACATTGTCAGGAATTACTCCAATACTGATCTTCAATTATATTGTGAGTATCAAAAAGGATTCACACTTTGAACTACCCATGAAATACTCCACATTATTTTCTTGTTTTTCATGAACACACACACAAGAGATTACTTGTTAATTGTTTTTACCTCTTCAAGAATTAACTTAAAACGATAACAGCTTTGGAAAAAATCTTTAAATTTCTATAGTTGTATGAAATATTATATGATGTATATGAATAAATAAAAAAACCAAAAGGGGCAGGTTAATCCTTAATATTGAAAAATGTTATGGTGAAAAGTAACGAAGCTGTCAAGATGTTTTATTAGACAAGCTGTTAGTAGTTATGAGAGAAAGGAAAAATCACAAAACCAACTCTAGATTAACAAAACATGAATATAAATTACACTGATGTCGATTCTTAATTCTACTCTGAGTCCAACAACAATTTACACTCATAAATCCTCTTCAGGTTTACACTACGTTTTTCGTGAGTTATTTATTCCTTTATACCTGGATTTTCTATCTACAAGAATGAAATAATAATGATAACAGCTTAGTAAAATAAAAACCCTCTTCAAAAAATAGAAAGCGCTTTTGGTCATATTTTGTACAATTATACGCATATTTATTAGAGAAATGAAAATGTGAGAATTTTTGAGCTTACGAGCATATAATTATACCATTTGCTAGTACAAGTTAGGTTTTTCACGTTGAATACCCATATTTGCCTTCACTTGTACAAGACAATTGTGCTATTGCATTTTTAACACATTTGAAAATACGCACATATTCACTTTTGTAATAATTATGCTACGCGTCTAACTTTGTTACTATCTGTATTTATACATTTAATAAATTTTGTTATTAGACTTTTTTTAAAGATCAAATATCATTTTTTTGATATTTACTAATAATTTTTTGGGTGAAAATTGTTGTAGAGTGCAAAAATATTTGACTCCTTTTTAAAATTACAAAAAGGGCGTATTGAAGAATTATAAAATACACCTTGACTTTAATTAACGCAAGAGGAATATCTCAGACTCTCACAGCGTATATATATCTATCTATCTAAGTATGTATACAGGTGATCGTAGATATAGGTATCTGATAACTATAATGATTGATTTGCTATTCAAATTAATCACATAAAGATATTATTTTTTTAAATCGTAATAAAAAATATAGTTAATTTATTTTAGTAAAATAAATACTTTATAAATAACATACTCTGTAAAAGTCTGATATATAATAGACCATTTCATATGACGTCATCATTCTAGAAATAATTCATTATGTTTGATCTTATTGAACAATTTAAGTTTTTATAAAAATTTTACAGACTAAGAATAAAGTTTCATAAGTATATTTTTGTGAAAATTGTCAGTTTAATTAATAAATAAATGAACAATCATATATATGTATAAAAATTGTGTAATCTTTAATTTTTAAGCCTGCTTTGCTTTTTTTAACCTTGTACTATTTGACAAAAATTCATACCCAGATAATAGTTTATGAGGAAACTCTCATAGTATATGAATAGTTTTGCAATCATGTATAAAATATAGTCTAACACAGGGGATGAAAAGTCTGGGTCTTAATAAAGAAAACACGTTTATTTTTTCGTTCATATTGTTGTTTTTTTAAAATTATTTTTATTCTTTTTCTTGATAGAGCTGAGTCCTTATAACACTTTTCAAGTCAATGCTCAGGTTGAACAGTATTTTTTCACATCAAGAAATATTGTCAAATTTAAGCACTAAACTTTGTTTGAAATTTCCTTAGGAAATAACAAAAGTAACGTCGTCACACATAGTACAATATCTTACAAGTTAAAGAAGAACATATTTTCATGATATTGTGACAGCTGTCTTTTGAATGATGTTTCTAACTGAAAATGACGTTAATTAAAACTTAAAAAAAGTGACATCCATCTATGAAAACCGGGACTTTTAGCTCATGTGCTATGTAAAAAAATAAAATACTAATTTTTTTGAAATATTTGTTAACATAAAAAGGTCATTTAATTTCTGAGCAAAAAAATCTGCGAGAAATAGATTTCTGATACTCTAAATTAAGTAATGGAGATTAGAAAGTTAAGAAACACTGCTCTAAAGGGTCAAAATTTATCTTTTGTTGGGGAAAAGAGAGTTGAATTTAACGAGATATTATATTTTTACCAAAAAAAAAATATACATATTAATATTTATATTTGTCGTTTAGTTTACCCAAATACTCAGCATTGTATTAGTTATTATGCACCGTTAAACAAACACAAATTTCTTAACTACCCAAGAAATCATCAATATTACTCACCTTTTTTCATGAGCAGACCCACGTGTAATAACATAATGCGGGTATGTTCTCTTCTTAAGAATGAACGAATATTTATAACAGTTTTGAGGAAAAAAATATGGCGTTATAAGCGAAGGAGTACTTTAGTCTCTAGAATACTACTTGGCAGAACCTGAGCTACACACGGTCGTAGTTAAAAATGTGTCTTCAACTCACATTTTATAGTATAAGGTTGTATAAAATATGATTTAGCCAAAACCCCTAAAAGATTTAGTTCATTATACTGTACTGTTCTTATTGATATTTACTAACTTTTCTTTTTTTATGTGACTACATTGTTATTTCTCAGATCAAAAATATGTATATGAAATACATCAGGGAGGCCTGTACAAAATCTCAAAACACCTGCAAAGTTTCATGAATATGCCATCATTGTTATTTCTCAGATCAAAAATTACTTACGTTTAACATACATACAGTAAGACATTCTCATTCATATAGATATTGTTTTCTTAATAAAGCATTCAAAATTCAAATTGTAATAACTTGGTTAGCACTCACTTCAAGTATTCAACATTTTTTTAATTTTTGTATGTGTAAATCAAACAGATATCGCTATAAAAACTAAAGTCCTCTTTCTTCATTTATCCGCTGGATGTTTCAAAATAGCGAAAAAGAATAGCGTAGAACACTAGTATCTTCCAGGTTACGAACATATTTCTTTTTCCAACAAAATTGAACTGAGGTAATGTTTTTCCCATCTGCTTGTTTGTTAGTCAAGATATTTAAGATAAAAGTTAAGTTTTAATTATACTTGCTACAACGATAATATTTATTTACAGTAAAATTCCATTAAATTTTGAGGGTCAAAGTCAATGGTAAAAGTATGACAATACGTAAAAAATGTAATATAGACCATAACTTAGGAACAAATTGTTTTTTAATCTTTGTCAGCAGATATGTGGTCTATCAAAGATGGTAAAATATATTTTTCTTTTTGGTCTACAGTCACGAGGATTTACACATTTTTCACATCTTTATGTATAATAAATCATGAATAATTTAATAAAACATCACCCCACGTGATAAAGTTAGTAATAAAATAGTAAGAACAAAAAAAGATGCAATCTTCAAAAAGCGATTCCTCAATATTTTTTTTTTTTGCATAGCAATAAATTATGTGGTAGTAGCAATTTATGTAATAGAATAATGGACAAAAACTTCAAAAACAATTATGTTATAACTGAATACAGATGCTTTGTGTAGAATATCCTCATAAAAATACCCAAAAATGGTTGTGCCTTGAAAGTAAGTAGTTTTTTAAAGAGTTTACTTGAGTTGTAAATTATAAAACGGGAGAAAATATTTCACCTATAGCTAAATTTTGTCCATGGTTAAACTAAAAAATAAATTAGGAATATAATTTTGCAAAATGTTGATAGTGTGTTAAATATTTATGTATTTAAAAATGTCTAGGGCAATTGCAGACACAAGGTATATTTCTTAGTATCTCGTTTTCCCGGAATTTTTCGGGATTTTACACTTTTGGAAATGCTCCGGAAAAAATCCTGCATATACCCCTCCCCATCCGTAATATTTAAGTTTACACTAAAGATTGCTTTCAAACATTAATAAAAACTAGTTTGTGAAGAAAATGATACAAAAGTGAACTTTACTTCCAGTGAATAATAACTGAAATCGACATTTTTATTCAATTTCAAGTCTAACTAAAATATAGGCTTGCTTAGTGACAATATTTCACCTCGGTCCATTCTTTTTCTGGTCATTTTCTCCTCGACAATTTTCTTTGTACCACATTTTTCAATAAACTACCTTCAAATTTCGTGAGATTCAGTAACCATATTTATACTTTTAGATGAAAACATGAAATCGATTCATTTTTTACTGTTAGATATGGAGCCATTTATTTTAATTTTAGTCTATATCAAATTTAAAAAAAATCATATCTGTTATCAATGGAACTACGTTGGTATAGAACTTCCCTTTGCAGACTACAAGTATAAAAATAAACCATCTGTTTTTAAGCAATGCAAATTTATCAACTTATTTACAAAATTATTTCTAAGTTTAAAAGAAAGATGTAATAAAAAACTTTAAATTGATTTTTACAAATAATAGTAAACGCACACTTGAATGGAGGTGGTGTAGCATCTGCAATAGATTACTGTTGGTTTCAAAAATCTTGACTAACAAAAGAAATATCATTGAGACTGTTCAGACTAATACAAATATAATAGAAGCATTAGCTTACTATTAATATACGAAAAAAAAAAAAAAAAACTCGGAGTTCATTTTTGAATAAGTAAACATCAAGTGTTACAAAAATGATTTGACCGTCCGCTGTGGTAACACAAACTGTAATCCTTAAAGATATTTAAAAGTATATAGCTTCAAAACATCGTCTAACTTCGTGTTCACAACCTAAAAAAATACATTTTTCTTGCAAGACTGGGATTTGAGCATTAAATAATATTTACGGGTAAGTCAAAATGGTATACAAAAAGATACCTCTTTCGTGCAACTGTGAATCATATACAGTGTGTGCGAGCAAAATTGTTACATTTTGACAAAAACCTTGAAAAACACATAATTTGAGAAAAAGAACTCTGACCATTCTAATACTTTTTTAAATTTACTAACTAAACTATTGTCAATATTTTCTATTCAAAATGTTGTCCTACAGAAGCAACCATACACTCTACACAAGGCCTAAAGGCCTTGCAGACCTTGACAAAATAGTGTTCTGTCTTGTTAGTCCACTCACTATCAACAGCAGCTTTCTGGTGGGCTACATACTGATGCACCACAGGCCTTTTACTCAAAGAAGCCCCATATTCCATATTCCAGTGATGAACAATTTGGTGAGGATGGATATCAAATTGATGATGGCCAGAAGTCCTGGATAATCTCCGCTAGCAACTTTTGGATCTCCTTTCTGTTGTAGCTATAGCACCATCCTGTTGATAGGAAATCCCAGTGTACTTTGCATCAATCCTCAATCCCTTTAGGAACAAATAAGGAGGCATTTTCCCCCGTCTGATGCAACCACCCCATGTCTTTGACAGCTAAGCTAATGATGGAGTCTGACCCCCCTGTGCCTCACCAGCTTTATCGTGGACTCTGTTGAATTCCCCTCCATGGACTTGCCAGGTTGTTTATGAACTCTTCCGACCTTTTCAGATTATGACCACCACTTCCAGAGATCCTCTCGTCAGATCCTCGCTCATCTAAATTGGCCAAGACCGTGTGCAATGTCTTCCTGCTCAACTACTCAATCTCTGCAATCTTCTTTTTTCTCACTTGGAAGGGCAATATTCAATAGCTTTTGTGTTTTAGCCTTCTCCAGCCTTGTCCTCAGTCCGTTCTTCAATTTTTTTGGAGAGATTTAGAGAGATTAAAACATCTTGATTTTCAGGTTAAATATTATTTTGGAGTCTTACAATTTTGCTCTTGCGCACTGTTTAATCCACCAAAAATTAACTTGTTCTCAGTTGCTAGTTAAATTTTTATTTTTGGATCGGATTAAGTTAGTTAATTGAAATAACTGACCTATAGACTCTTAAAAACAGCCTGTCCACTATTAGTGATAATGGTATTAATAAAAAACATGATAATTATGAATATGTTATGGTTGTAGGGCGAGATTAAAATTAATAATAAATCTATAAAATATAAAAATAAATTCATAGAGTACATGGGCTTGCGGATCAACTGCGATTTTTTTCAAATTTCTATATCTCGGTTCCCACTTTGAATTTCACGCTAAACAATGAATGATTTGGATTACTATCTGTAGGACATCCTTCAAAAAATGATCAACAAACCCTCCTACATCCATGTTAGCTCCCTTAAGGCTAGCATCACCAAGAACTGCAGGATGATCCCAGCTAAGCATCTAATCAATGCTGCAGCACGATTCAGGCTAAGGATCTCATATGGTATTGAAGCTAGAGGAAGTCACATCAAATGAATCAAAACAAAATATCACTGGTAACAACTTCACAAATTTTCATTAGATTTCATCAATAAATGACCATGATTTAAGTATTAAAATATAGTTTTCTTTTTGTTCTTTTCGAGATAAATGATATATATTCTATGAATGAAGATGTACTTTATACTACAGGGTCCACCCCATTGGGGTATCTCTGAGGGGGAAGGGGAGGGTATTACCCTCATTTATATGCAATTTATAGTAATAATAATATTTTTGGAAATATAAATATTAATATTATTTTAAAATTAGACATAGGCTCAAAAATAGATAAATACGACCACCATGAGTCAAGACTAGAGCAAACAAAAAAAAAAATTGTATTACCAATATTTAGTCCTGGTTTGAACCATAATTCCAAGCATCAATTTATATGAATTTGAACAGAATTTAGTGAGGGGGTTTATTCTTGTGTCGTGATTATGTACCATTATATTTGATCATTTTTCTCAAAATATATGCGTGTCACAAATTTTTTGCCCTGTATTATCGTTTGAAGGAGTCGATTTTTACTCAATTTAATAGTGACATATGTTATTAAACCTCCATATAATAAAATCTTATCCTACGATTAGCAACAATTACAAATGTTTCATACAATAAATAAGTATTTTACATGAATATTACCAATATATATAATCACTAGAAAAGTTGGGCTGAAATTGAATTTGCTCATTGTAGACACCATGTTTTATTATTCTTCATTTTATTGATTGAACTGGGCTGTTTTTTTTCCAAGTAATTAAATTTGTAATTTTTATACAAAGTATAGCATGATTAGATATACTGACTTAATACAGATACAATTAAACCAGATGGTCGCGTTTAAATATCCTTTTCTGATGTGGAATTATATAATATATTATAAATCTATGTATTTAAAAAAAAACTTCAAAAAATCAAAATATTTATAAAAACAACACGTTCCACACACACAAAAAAATAGTTTCTTCCTGTGAGGTATTTTTTAAGTATATAATTATACCAATCATATAGACATGTTCATGAAAGAAAATAAATAATATCCCGATTTCAATTAAGCACGTGTACTGTCAAGAATGAAACAAAATATATATTTTTATAAGAATTTGGAAATGAAGTTGATTTGTGGGGCATTTTGAAGGCACAAACAATAACATGTAAAAAAGTTTAATCATGGATTAAGGTGGTGTTTTGACAGAGATTCATCAAATATTAATAGAAAAACTAAAGTAAATTAAAGAAATAGCTCATTCGTAGATCAATAAAATGATGATTTTTATCTCCTAGATTTTCTTACTTGAGTTATTGTTTTTAATAGTAGAAAACTATGCCTGGTGTAGATTATGTAGTATAGTTCAGGGGTTTTCCATCAGTGTTCAGCAGAGACAATGATACCAGATTAATATAAAAGAAAATAGAGCGCCAGTTGCTGCAAAACCAAAACCTATTGAACGGGTCTTGTATCCGATATATAATTAGTGATGAAAATAGGGTATATTTTGGGCATGCCAAATGAAAGAATGTTTTAAAGGAGAGCAGCTTTGCTCTCATGACGTTTCATTAGATCAACATCAATGGACAACGCGCGTGGAAGAAATTATTCTCATAAAATTAATGTGCATAAGTTCGCACTTCCTAGGTTATATAGAGTAAATATAATGCTACAATATTTACTTATAATTAATCAGTGCAACTTTATTGCCAAGAAAATAAGCTTTAATGAAAAAAAAAATCTATAAAATATAATGGATTTATGTATACAATACCAATTGGATGTTGGTAACTAGCGAGTTATTAGTCCCCTGATTAATCATTTCTCATCTTTTTTGAAAATTCAAAAGTATTATTAAATTTTTATCTCTCAAAGCAGATATGTCGTCTATCAATTTTGTCAAATTATACTCTTCTTTTTGATTTGCACACACAAATTTTACGTCTCTATACATTCTATAAATACAACGCATACATGGGAGTAGTTCAAAGTACTGTTTTGTTGGTTCATACAATACTAGTCATTTTCTGTCACCTCTAACACTACTTAGATTTCCTTCCATTTCCAAACCCTCAATCAATTAAATAAACCAACTATATAGATAGCTTGACAAAAAGATCTTTGAATGGGCTACTCAAGTGTAAAAGACGTATATTATAAAGATTACTGACCCATTGAAGAATAAATGAATGGTTTTATTTACATAGATTGATAAGAAAGTTCTTTTATACCAATGGGTTGAGGAAAAACCCCTAATTGTACGTGACCATTGTTTTTACGAGTAGATATAATCCCTTTTCCCCCTTGTGACTAATGAGCTATATATTCGTAACCGTTTAATGGAGTCAATAGAAAATAATAAATCATTATCTTTGAGTATTTTAGTATGTACATATCTTTTATTTACTCTGATTATTCCAGTGAGACTTTGACTATAGTCATTGTCTTCTTTCTTCATATATGAATACGTGTTCAATTTTGAAGTACTATATCTGTGGGAAAAATCAATTCAAACACCCACTAATTTAACAAAAAAAAATTATTTAAAAAGATAAATAGTAACTTTTTTCAATTGATAATTTATTAAACATATAAGTTCTAATTGGAATTTTGTACAAACAGGACCTTGTAAAAATTTGGGTGTCCCATAATAAATGATTTAATTAGAACACAAGTCATTTATGTAACTGGTAATTAAAAGAGGAAAACAAAATGTCATCAAACATAAATTCTTATAGTAAAATATTATAAATGTACATAAAAGAATCTATAAATAGAGTTAAGATTTTTATAAATTATATAATTACCCCTAATTTCATTAATTGAACCCTCGACCCTTTTTCTAAAAGATTAACAAGTCTTCTACTTTTAAATGGTAAAGATAAAAAAAAAGAAATCAAACTTTGAAATAGGTAATGTAATAATTTGTAAAGATCTGCTCTTTTTTTGTTCACTATTACGTGTGATCGAACGGCCTTCTCTTGAATTTCATTTTATGTCATTTGAATTGTGAACTATTAATTCATTATATATTGAATATAAAATATAATATATATAATTATAATCATGTAATGATGATAATTTTCATAATCACTTCTTCATTTAAAACGTTTGCTGAAATGAAACTGTTACAAACTTTAGTTTAATGTGTCTGTTCATAAAAATGTACTTATTTTTTTTTGGAAGCAATATTGCCTAATTTGACCATTGTTACTTAATAGTAAAGGTCGATAATATAATATTTTGATGATGTTAATTAGTTTGGCGCTTCTATAATTAAAAATATAACAAGTAAATATTCCTTATGCCCTTTATGACATAGTACTTCAAATATGTGTTTTTTTTCTCCAATAATGTACAATCTCAAGCATCCTGTAAAATTATAATTTTAAAACTACGAGGTAATTATTGTAAGTGTATTTTTTCATGACTACTAATCCATCTGTAAAAATATAGGACACGATTGATTTTTGAAATCTAAGATGTTCTAAATGTGTCGAACACAATAAACTTCCTTCTTTTATAGGATAAAGTAAAAAAAAACACAACAATTTTTAATGTTTATTACGTAACAAATAAGACATAATTTGAACACTTTTGAGATAAATTTTTTTTAGGTAGAGTTGTTTTTTTAGAGGAAAGTTTGAGGTATGAAATCAAAATTATAGTTCCAGTGATATTAAGAAAATATCAAAAAATTGTAATTATTCATAATATTCGTTAGTTATAAACTAAAAAAATAAATAAATACTATAAATACCAATTAAATAAATCAGATATTAAAATATTTAAATTAAGGCTAATCTTCTTGCCTCTATAATATTAATAACTTATCTTAATATGTCAAAAAGTTGACTTAATTATATTTAATTTGAAAAACATTTTCACGACTCCGTACCTACCTTATTTATTAAATATTTATTGGAAAATTAAAAGTTAAACTAAAAGAATCAATCACAATAAAACTTTTTTTGACAGGAAACCTTTTGACGTTGTAATATAAGGTTTGTTCCTTATATTAGATTTAATATAAAGAAATTGAAAAAAATATATATATTAGTTTCATTAATAATTCTTCATTTAACTATATTTTAGCACGATTAGACACATCTTGTAAGGACTGTATACAAGATAACTTAATCAATAATTTATATTTCGAATTCTAGAATGTGGCTTATCGATTGACACTAAATTTAACTTTCATCTATATAGTTATTTGAATCGAATTTATACATAAAAAATGGGATTTTTATTAAAGGTTTTAGAGGCCAGACATACTGCGATGGAAAATTTTAATGATCATTCTCTTGATTTCTGGCTTAAATAAAAATAATTAATGTAGGTTTTAGCCAGCGGATGAGAATAATGTTACATATTGTATTTTCTTCATTGATTTTTCTAGGAAATATTAATAATTTTTTAATTTTTCTAGGGTTCTTATAAAATAAAATAATAAATAATTAATAAAAGTACACGATACGAATATTTTAGTTTTGATACATATCTACACTTATTGAACAAAAAAGTATATACCGAAAATCTTGTTAAGCGGAATTCACATATATTTACAGAGGCGTCCATAAGATTTTTGTTTGACTCACGGGCTATGTATATCAGAAATTTGATGACTAACGAAAAATAAAATACCAATGTTATTCTTGATTTTTTTTTTATTAATAGACAATTTGTATTCACTGATAAGTAGAGAGAAGGGGTCTAAAATTAATTATGGATTTGCCCCATCAGTGGTGCTCTAAGTATTCATTCTAACTCCTATTATATATATTTCCTTCGTAGGTAAACATCCTTATTATTACATGGTTAATGAACTAAGTAAAATAAATCCCCCCTCCCCCCATCCCCAAAATAACATATTTAATTACTTTAAATATACAGTTGTAATAGTTGTTAAGTATTACTTTATTTAAATTATGTATCATTTTTGTATAACTATTTCATTAATTATTCAAGTAAAATTAAATGAAAATATTTTATAAATATATTAACATTGAGAAAAAATTCATCGTTATTTTAATATAATTTTAATCTCATGATTTTTATTTTTAACAATATATATAATCTGTTATTCTTATAAAAGAAACCTTAAATTTATATTTTTGATAATTTCTCAATGAAAATACTTAAGGGAAACTTTCGAAATCAAATAAGTATCTCTATGTCTTTGATTAAGTTGGGTGTATTATATGCAATAGTAGTTACATAAGTATAATTTTGTAGCTATTAATGCATGCCTCAGTCCTCACATTAAAGCAACGACGAGTCAAAGAAATCATAAGGATAAACAGAAAGGACCACTTTTAAGCAAAATAATGAATTAAATTATCTAAACCTTGTTTACAAAGGCATTATTAACTAAATTAAAAATTTCATTCTATCTTTCAGAAGCATATTGAAAATTATTGGTGATAACATGTGGATTCTGTTAAAAAAGTACCGAGAATTTTGAATTTAAATTGCCCGCACTGAAGGGATTTAAAAATATTATTTTCTCTAGGTCGGCAGCAAGGCCTTCCATTACGATAGCAAGTTTGAGGGTGATCTATATAGTAATTTGCTCGCAACAGTTTCATTAGTCAGTCTAACTCACTGGAGCTCCACGATTTTGTACAATGAATGAAATTATTCATTAAAGGGTTTGTCTTAAAATTTGTGTTGCGAACAAAATTTCATGTACTGACGCGTACAAAATGTTATAAATAGCTAACATTGAATCAGTTTTATCAAAAACCGGTTCATATAAATGGCACAAATTGTTCAAGGAGGGTTGTAAGATTGTCGAAGACAAGCCGCCTTCTGGTGCATCATGAATTCGTTCCAAAGGGACAAGCAGTCAATACGGAGTAATATTTGCGCAAACTAAGATATTTGCGTGAGAAAATTCGTCAAAAATGGCCAGAATTATGGAAAACAACTCGTGGATTTAACGCAACCATAACGCGTAATCACAATTTTGAGCGAATTTAAAGCTAAACACACAATAAATACTATCGATCAACCCCCATATTAACCTGATTTAGCTCCTCTTGACTTTTTTTTGCTTCAAAACTTCAATTGCACTCCGCGGTACCCGTTTTGAGTTTATTGAATCTGTAAAACATCATTGGTGGAATAAACTAAAGGCCATGTCAAAAAATACCTACAAAAAATGTTTCGAGGACTACAAAAATGTTGGCATATGTGTATTGAATCCAATGGAAATTACTTTGAAGACGACAAAATAAATTTTAATGAATAAATGCGAAATTTGCGTATTATTTAACAATTCCGGTACTTTTTTCGCCGAATGTCGATTCAAGGAAATAAAAATGACTTTGGTTAATCACTGTGTTTATAATATCATAGTTAAATTCTTCAGTACTAAGGTACTACTATTAGTCCCGTTTACCAAACAGCTCTAAAAAATACTCACTTACAATCGTAAATGCACTTCAATCCATTTCCTTTAATTTGCTATTTTGATTTTCAGTCCATTACTTTTCATTTATAATTTGATTTTTCTAAATGATATGAATCCAATCCTATATATAATATAATCATACATATATATTATATGTTTAATAGAAGTAGGTGTCAAAATAATTTTCAATCCATCATCTAAGGAGTAAAGAAATGATCAATCATCAAATTCATTTCTATGACATCACCTAATACATACATATGTACTTAATAGTTGGAAAAAAGTATCATGAATGATACCCATGAAATTAAAATATTAATGTTTATATATTAGTGTTGGGCTTCGAATTGAAAATCAACCGATCTGAGACATTTATGCTTTTGTAGTGGACCAAAGTCATTAGGTTCTTTAAAAAAGCGTGTTCTAGATCAATCCCAAAGAAAAAATCGATCTGTATCGGTCTAGACCGAATCTGTGGATGAATTGTTGATGATGAAATGTGTTTCAAAATGATAAACATCGGACGGAACGACGTAGCTGAATGGACAACAGGCTGGGGAGACATTTTTTGGACTCAACGTTCGAAGGTTCGATACTCAGTCCCTCCTAGAAAAGAAAATACACAGAGTGGGAATTTTAAATTCGGAATATTAAAAGTATATAAAGTATATTACAATTTATTACCCCAATATATTCACCTATTGACAAATTTTTTGCTCTATATTTTCGACCACAGCCTCCAACTTGTTCTTGAAATATGCACAGCCCTTGATGAGAAAATCCTTGTCCATATTGACCACTGTCTCGAGAATGGAAGCCCGCAAGGAGTCAAAAGGTTGATTTGCACATTTATTGTAATATCTCTGCAAGACAATCAACAAATAGTAGTCCAAGGGGTTCAGATCCAGTGAGCTAGGAGCTATTCCCTTTGCCCAAAACATAAAAGTATTAAAAAATCCCAATTCTTCTGTTATAAATCCGGTTCAAATAACCCAATTTAGACAAACTATACCCATTTAAAATTTTATTATAACACCGGATATGTTAACATTTATGTAATCTTTCTATTATCATTACCTATGGAGTTATTTGCATCCTTGGGCGTACACTTGGCACGGGCACTCAATAATGGCGGCTTTACGTTCGTATTTGGAGGAAATTTAAAGGATTTTTTTTTATATATTAACATTTTGTCAGTTAAAATTGATGAGATCTATTTTATTAAAATAGATCTGAGGATTGTCAAAATATTGATACTTGCAAAATACTTGCTCATAATTTCAAATACCCATCCCGTACATTATGTATTTGGATATAAGGACAACTCCTAGGTTAGACAGAGTAATTATAATACTATGATGTTTACATATATCTAGTTAGTGAAACTCTATCTGACCAATTAATGGAACATTTTCAAAAAAATGGTGGACATTGGCACAATAAATTCATATGAAGATAACTGTGTTGCAAACCTTTTTCATAAATCAGGATAGGGGAGAAAAAATCTATCCATACATTGAGACCGGAAAAAAAATCGGTAAATTTGAAAATGAATAAATTTCATTCCATGATCTGGATCAATATCACTTTTGACCCATCTGAAAAAAACAATTCAGTCATAGTCTCAAGACTTATCAATATATTGGGTTCATTTTTATTCATTAGATACTCAAACATATATGAGTATTTGCTTTACATTATGAGTCATTCTTTTATGTGATGTGAGTTTAGGTGGTAGGTAAATTCTATTTGGGATTAGTTATGGTATTTTTTTTCTTTTATTGGGATGGGGGATGTCAAATTAATCAGACATCTTGACTAAAACAATTTACTATATCAGATTAAAACTATGGATTAATTGAATATGACCCCTTTAACACTAAAATGACGATGGTATATAATTGTTTTACTTTGGCGTAAAATATTACTTATTTGTATTCTTAATTCTTCTAAAAAAGTAAGCATATGTACACAAAGTCTAGGGGAAGTTTTTAATTATTGTTAAATTACTTTACGCTTTCCTATTGCACAGTTATATCGTTTTAACAAACTAATACTTGCTGAAATATGTTCATAAAGATATTGGAATTCATTCTTTTGATGTTTAGAGTACGTCAAAAACTGGTATTGTTAGTATATTAGTCTGAACAAATTCAAAGTTTATTCGTTTATTAGTTTTGAAAGTTTAGTGAGATTATATTTGAAACCATTAATCCAAGTAAAGGAGTGCTATACCACCTTCATATTAATGAAATAAGCGTCATTTATATCAGAAAGTTTCACTATTTTTTATTTATTGATCACATGATAGAAGAATTATAGATAATAGATCAAATGATAGATATTTGAAAAAATCATGAGTCACTTTTCCCCAGAAAAAATAAATGATATATTTGGACATAATAATTGAAAAAAAACCAAAGAATAGAGGTCATTATTGGTTCACAGAAAAGGACTCTATCAATCCACGAAAAGTTAATTTTTGTAAGCAAGGCCGATACAACTCCGTGTAAGAATTTGATAGACTTGAAGAAAAAAAGTAGGTGGAGGCTTGCTACATAAAAATGATAAAGGATTAATGCAAGATATTTTTATACAGACATGAAGCTGCTATGAAGCAAATAAGACACCATTTTGATTGAATGTTGAATAAATGATGAGAAAATTGATAGGTTCTGTAGAACGCCAACACTTTGAAAATAACTCTTAACGTACCTAAAAATAGGAGAAGAGAAGGGATAATTTGGGTCATTTCAATTTATAGCACTCTATGATATAAAATGGGTGTCTAAAGTTGCATCCCTTTTGTGATTTACAATAACAACAAATGAGCTATGAATATCACTTTACATGCTTAATAATATGCTAAAAAGTATGTCAGCTAATCCTGCTCTACTTTACTTGCAGCTTGGATTCCATAAATATATTTTCATCATACATCGAATGACTCACATAAAAAATCATTTGTTAAAGAATACAAGAAAATGTAACAAAAATACTTTTTTAACATTTGATTTTTCTATTTGATATCAAAAAAGGCTTTATACTAAATATGCACTCAAATGCATTGAAAACGCTTTAGATATGCAAAAAAAGTTATATATGAAACTAAACCATAAAGAGACAATAAATTACAATTTAATTCTTGTTATACGCTCATTTGATATCATTCCGAACTTTCTTTTACCTTTGTTAAAGAATAAAAAAATATTATCTTTTTCATTTTTTAATAATATATTTTACAACTCATCAGGAGTTTATATAAACTCTTCATTCAAACATATATTATACCGATGTTATTACATCTTTTATTCTTTGGCCCTTCTTCTCATTCATTGTTAAACATAAATATGATCAAATAAGTAAATGATGCTATGAGTCCAACATATTTAAATACGTTTTTGCGGCAGCCTTTTATATGATTGTATATATGAAAAAAAAAAAGGTTTTTTTTTGTTAAAAAGTACTTTTAATATCACTCATACCATTCAAATTGGTTCCACAGCATTTATATAATGTACAAAAAGTTACTTTCATTTGTACACCCATCTAACGTACTAATTCTTTTATGATATTGTTAAAGAGTTTCACTCCATATCAATTAAAACGAATAAAAACGAAAATTAAAAGCTTATTCAACAATTTATGTATATGTATTTAACGAAAGGTGGGCAAATTTTTTGGATATGAAGGTACCTACGTTTTCTTTGACATTCATCCTTAGATATTTTTTTAAAGAAGCTTATATAGAATGCCCTAATTTCCCTAAAAGTATAATTATATTTTATAAATACTTCTCAATGAGTAAAGAATAGTAAAAAATATGATACAAGATGAAAAATAAAATTGATTTTTAAATTAGTAATATTAAAAACTAGAATTGGGATATCAAAGGAATATTTTGTTACAACAACTTAAGGTCAATGAACTAGTGATGGAACGATTAAAAAACAATCCTGATGCCGATTCTTTAATATTTTATATGTAAATAGTAGTTAAAAATACAATATTTACATATAATAAATGAAGGTGAAAGGAACTAGACTTTTTTCATACCTCTAAAACCATAAAAAATAAAAGCATAAGAATGGAATTAATGGTCAGGGAGAAACTTCAGTGGAAAAGCTGGTAACCAAACGGGTGGAGAGACTGACTAAGTCTCCCGAGGGTTGACTTCGATACAAAAAAACTTTTTAAAGACCCTTTTACTTCATCAAAGTAAAAATGGATCCACTAAAGAATAGCTTCCTTATCAAGTCTGATAACCAGGATTAGAGTATGAACTGCACATTCTGTAGCAAGAAAAAAGAAACGCCAGCACATGTTTTCTACGAGTCTAATAGGGTGAATCCTTTGGTAACGATGTGTCAAGTAAAATTAAAAGAAAAACTATTTGTCTCAACGTCAGAAACTGATTGGGAAGTGGGCACCTAGCCGAATCTTCTTGGGGTTTTTAAGGTAGGGCATCATCATTAAAGTTCAAGTTATAATATATTCTTGCAGATGTAACAAGAAGCCCATACTAACAAATTTTGAAGGTATAATAGAGAAAGAACATGACGTTTTAGCTAGTTTTTCTGACAATTTTTCAAAGGTGAATTTTCCCAAGGAGAGTAATCCCACGGACAACTTTCCAAAGGCAAATTTTGTAAAGGCAAGATTTCTTATCTCCCTTCACAACTCTTATTCCTTTAAAATAACAATATCTGCACCGACTGCATGTGTTGAGAACACTTTTGTTCTTTTCAGTTTGTAAACATTTTTTATAATTAATTATTTTATTATCATACTAGCAGGAACACGCTAAAATCTTAAAGATAGCCAAGGAAAACTTAAAAATATATTTTTTATATTTAGCTTGTTTATTTTAAAATTCTGAACTTACGCGATCTAGTATAAATTCTAATTATGTAATAGGTAAATTTCTAGTATAAAACCTCCTTGTATACAAATTTTTGCTGTTTTTTGTCCAATTTAGTATAATCAAATATGCACCCCCTTTTGACACTGTTTAAAATGCAACAAATTGACCACATGAAAATACTGATTTTGGTCATTATAGCAATTTTTTCAATATTTCACTATGTGATTTTTTTATTTTAATTGCCCTGTTCCTTCTTCAACTGTAAATATAATGAAGATTGAAGATACATACTAAGATTAACTCGCTTATCCTCTTCCTCATTCCCTTTTTTAATTCGTATTTAATAGACGTTCACCCTTTTTCAGTTATTACAATAATTCGTTTTTTGGATTTTTAATTTTTTGGTGAATATCTCTAATCGACAACTCATACCTTAAAATAACTTTGACAAATAGTGAATCGATCTTGCTTTATGAAAAAAAAAAAAAACTTATATGCGCAAAATCAAACTTGCTCTCCTCTCTAGAGCCCATGAATCTTATCTAACCAGAAAGCATTATGAACATAACTCAAAATTCTTTATTTTATTTTAAAATAAGTTTTAAACTTGAAAAATAACTTTATTAGCTTATACTGTGCCAATTGTAGCCATTGAAACTATGTACTATGTTTTTGTGTTATTATAATTATATAATATATGATGTGACTGATGAAATACGATAACATTTGTTATTGTATAATATCTATAGTTCAGGGCCGTAATCACTGGGAGGGGCAGGGGGGACGTGCCCTATTAATGGAGAGTCATCTATTGTTACTACAACTAGATTCATAATAAAAAATAATCAGAACCCGATAAAAAAAAATGTTGTTTTAGACATTACAACGTTTTTCTTGGTATGCCTAAATATTTGTTTCTCATAAAAATAACTTACTAAGACTACACCCGAACAATATGCAATAATATTTTTGTAACTATATAAATACAAGCATATGTTTATGCAAAATATATTTAAATGCATATATGTTGTGTAAAAGTTGGTAGTTTGTATCTACATGTTAAGACCATATACAAGGCGCACAAAGTTTTTTGTTTTATTTAAAAACACAATAAGTAGTTTTTAAAGTACACATATTGCATTTTGATTATGCAAATTTTACAACAACGAAGAATTGTCAAGATTTTGTAGAGAATATTAAGATAATCTAAATTATATAAGATGTAAGCTATATAAAAGGTCTTACATTTAATTATTTGGAGAGAGACGTTTAAATCTATTAGTGATATACAAAACTATCAACCAAATGCCCATCCAAACAACATGTAATCAATATTTTTATAGTGAAGTGGGCTTTGTGACACTTTTTTGTACACTAGAGGTGTTGAGTATACATGAATATTACTCTATAACTAACTACAGAATCCTATGTCATGATAGAAAATTAAAACAATTGATTAAGTGATGTCCACTGAGGTACCATAATTAGCGACATCCTGCAAAGAAAAAGGGTTTAAGTAAAACAAAAAAATATCCAATTTAACAGGCGCGTTACAAAGTTTTAATAACATCGAAAAGTCTATTACTCAATTTCAATCATTAGTCTTAAGTTTACGACATAAACTTATGTCGTATACCAGTTGTAACTCGTATTAACGAAAAGCTGTAAGTTTACATCCTTTTATTCAAATTTATTTTATTTCAACCTAATTCATTTTGATTATCATCCATTAATTGCTGTCGTCATTTATTTTTGACACATTAAAATATTTCTTATTTAAATATGTATTTGCCAAACAATACAATTATGGACACTTGAACAATCTATTACTGACTGCTACTTATCCTATAGTAATTTTTATAATTCAATTCAAAAATTATAACATATACTTGTCTATGAAATATTTATATCGATGAAGTATCAATAGTAAAAAAAATAATAATGAAATATACTTATTGCAGGCTGACTAAACTCTTCATTCAGATTGTTTCAGCTAATTTTACGGAGTAATTTGTACAGACAACATTTAAAAAGGGTACAAATTCTCTTGTAGTCAATAATCTATATGTTCCGTATATGTTTAACTTGTATAAGCTGATTGTAAAAGAGTATGATTTGTATCTCTGATAATATCTTATTTAATTACAGCATAGCTAATTTTTTTAAAAGGTTTCCAGGCAACGGTGGAATTTGCTGCAGGTGCTTTTGATATGAGCCTCTGACTTGGAAGCCCACTGCTTATTGACAGTTCTTGAAGGCTTTAACAATTGTGAGTTGGATTTTACAAGCTTGTTACTTTTATTGCCAACAGATCATTGGATCCAGGGGGTTCGTATCTGGTGATTGAAGAGACCATGAGTTTTAAAACAAAATGGAACTTATCTAATGGTCAACTTTTTTTCATATACACCACGAGCTTCTTTGAAGCTCCTAGACACGGTGGACCTTTTAGCATTGATATTCATGGCAATCTTGTAGTTGGAGAGAACTGGCTGATCATTAAAGGCATTAACTACCCCTTCAGTATTCAATTATTTTCTCACACGACCAGTCATTAGGGCTTCTCCAAGATCCTCACCCTTATCCATACGCTCTTTGATACGCCCATAAATGGGTGCAATACATTTTTTTTGTGCATATGACAGCGCCATGTGCAGGTTGCAACTTTTCGACATTGTTATTCTTGTGACATGACAATATACTCTGATATTTTGAATCATATTAATGTAACAAAAGCTAAGTAATTAAGTTTTCAAGTTATAGACCAAATATTGAAGTTTTTTAATACTTTGATTTTAATGTACGAAAAAAACCATTTTGCACCTTTACTTCAAAGCGATCAGCTTAAATACTTTTGAAAATGTGTTTTTCCAAAATGCATCAAATTAGTCGGGGTTTTTACGTGATCCAAGAAATAAATAGGGAAATTTTTTGCATTAAACCCACCTCAGACAACTTGTGTTTTAAAAAAAGAAAATGTACCATAAGTTCTTGGGTAGATTAAAACCTCTACAAAAATAACAATACAATATTTACCTCACTAGAACGGTCATGCAGTATTTTAATTGAATTCTTCTGTATATTTTAAAAGTCAAATTATCTTTTGTTATGTGATCAGCTTTTTCTTAAAAAATTTACTTAAGTATTAAATAAGAAAGGCAATTTTTTCCAAAAAAAGTTCCTATTTTTCAAATGGTGCGTTACAGATATTTAAAAAAAAAAATAAAAAACAATAATAATTTTTGTTGGTTATTAGTCATAATTAATCCCAAAAAAAATTGATATACATATATAAGTGTACATCTACTTTCAACATAGCGAAAAGATAGTTTGAATAATTTTTTCTTATTGTATTTTTGCTCATATTTGGCCCTCATATCCTACCAATTTCGCAAATTTTGTTTATGTTATTTTAATTTATGTTACACATTGAACCAAATATAGTTCTGGTTATTCGTTTGTCCCGTTTTTACTAACAAAAATACACAACTTATTTTTTAACAAAATTTAGTCTTTATCACATCTGCAGAAAACACAGGGAACACTCATTTTGTAAATTTGAGTTGAAGCCAAAAAAAGGAATTTATCTTTGAGCATAGAATCCAAAACTGATCTCAGTTTTTCTCTCAGTCATTTAAATTCGGATAGATTGGGGATTATAGTAGTTCGGGATTATTATCGTTCAGAGTCATTTTTTAACCTTAAAATAATTCTAAAATTAATATAGGAATAATATAACTAATGTAAAGGTATTTTTTAGTATTAAAAAGTGTTTTTATTCTGCTTATTGAAATATACTTCCATTTTAAGCATTAAAAATGTTACAAGTGACATTTTTTTTAGAACCTTATAACTTATTCATAATACATAGTGATGAGGAACATCATTTATAGAAAAATATTTAATTTATAGTTTAAAAAAATAAGGATTATATATACTCGAATAAATCGTACATAAGGCCTTTTCGATGAAAATAAAATGTTATATATAATCTAATTTAACATTTAAGGAGCATACTGAAAATTATTGGCGATAAAATGTAGTCTTTGAAGGAATAAAAAGCATTTTTGGGAAATCAGGATGTATAACATTCCGGTTCATGAATGAAGTGTTAAAAAATACCACAACTACTTTTAGATGTTTCAAAAAATGGTTCGCAACGATGATTATAAATAAGGGTAAGGATAGATGACAAGTTCTTTAATGATACTAATTTATTAATTTAGAAATATTATACAATCTAAAGTCCACCAACTTCAATGTTGTTGTCTTCAAATTGTATTTTAGATTATGAATTGACAATAATAATAAAAATTATTCATCAGTCCATTGACGCTTATATTATCCTATGTAAAAACTGATATTGAGGTGGCCAAATACCCTAGGGAAGTACTCTTGTTAAGATTCAAAGGTAAGTAAGGCAGGGTTAATCATGGTATCAAAAACATTGGAATTCTTCAAAATTTTAGTTCCTTTTTATAATTGACTAGACTGTGCTCCACAACAGAAATAAGACATCAATATAAGAAATCAATCCTAGTAATAACAAACTATTCATATAACTAGAAAAAATTTTATTTTCATTTTTTGAGGATGATATTAATGAAGAACGCCCAATTATTTTAATGATCGAAATGCTAATTAAAATTAATTGTTATTTTCGTATGATTTCTTCTACGTTTTGTTTCTCTGAAAATGTATTTTCCCATGATATAGGTTCATGCAGAACACACTTATTTTTTTTTAATTTGTATCATATGACCAGGAATAAAATAAATATTTTTATTTTTTTCAGAATTAATCGTTTTCCTAATGAATTTGAGTATGTTTTTTTCATAATTATATAATATTATAAAATATAATTATTTTCACCTCACACCATTAAAAATTGCTCTTATTGTATCTGATAACATGATCATGAAACAAACGAGGACTGATTGCTTATGTAAAAGAAGAATCTCTCACATCTATTCATATATTGACATTAAAATATGTATAGTGAACAAGTTGGAATTTCTTCGTCCAGAAAATGCATTTTTTTTTGTTACATTCAATTGATCCTATCCCTTCATTTTGATCAATGAAAGTTACATGGTTATTCTGTATTTATAAATAATACATATGTGGGGACTTGAACTTTTTAGATGGCCCTATAATACCTTTATTTTAGTAATTTTTATTGAAATAGCCAAAAAATACAGTAACAATATATGGATCATCCTTGAAAAATTAAATAATTACGTTATCCTCATACCTAGTACTGTAAATTGTTAGTCTTTTCTTTGTTTTCATTGTAACTTATACAACTTGATTATACAAAATCCCAACTTCTACATAACATTCTTCGTAGTCTGTGGTGTTCGTGGTGGAGCACTTCAAGGACGATCTTTGGATCTATTTGTCTCCTTGTATCTGTCAACAGTGCCCTTGATGAAGGTCCTTTAAATTTTTATTTTCTTTATGGCCTTAAAAGTACCTGGGTTGCTCTTCCCAGGCAGTGAAGCTTGACAACATCCTCATTTTTGCCTTCCCTACTCGTAAACGATGGATCGCAAAAAATGATTTTTAAAAACTCTATTAACCAAGGAAAATTTTACAATAATATGTCGAAACCTCTATGAGTTATATAAGTTTAAACATTGGTTACTGTATTTAAGGTTCACTTTGTAAATAAATGTACTCTGTGAATTATTTTAAAGTTTAATCAAAAATGTTTCGCAGGGTGTTTCTTTTTCAAATTTTTGTTATTAATAGCTTAGAGAACTGATTTTATTATGGTAATAATAAATTGCTTGATAATAGCAAAAATATATATGTTGTTCTATTCCTTTATTTAAACCTTCATTTGCATAAAACAGGTAGAAACATATTGTTTTAGATGTGTACAGCATACAAACATATGTAGAAAAAAACATTTTTGCAAACAAACAACTCATCGGTGATTTAATGTGGCTATTTATCACGCAATACTTTTAAATGGTGACCTTTTATCCCATATACATTTATAGTTTGAGTACATATGTACATAGATAGGTCTTTCTTTCTATACAAACACGTTCAATTCAATGCATTCAATGTCCAAAATTATATACCTATATAGATTCACAAGATTTGGCTCTACATTCGTACTACTCACGAGTATGGAAGTGCATTCAATTTTAAACTTATTTCAGATCAATTAGTATTGTTATTGAGTAGTGCAACTTTTGAACAATATTATATAACTATATATTCGATTTTAAAAATGAGTATTTGATCCCTTACCGATTTTGTAAGTTTGACCAAATAACTTTAATAATATGTTTAATTTGAAAGTAAGATATTTTTTGGATATTAATAAATAATTCTATAATATTAAATCTAAAACTGACGTACATTTTAATCATTTGGTAGTCTGTGAATCAACTGGAGTAATATATTGCATTATTTTCTCAAATCCCAACTATGAAGTTCAATATGTAGGCAAACATAAAGAAGATTAAAAGATGGAGTGAGAGAACATATAGATTAGATCAATAGAGGAAAAGAAGTTACTGGTCTACATTTCAACGGTGCCAACATGATGTACTATATGAAAGTACAAATAATTGAAGAAGTGACCCAAAATACAGGATTGGTGAGATTGACCAGGGAGGGAAAGTGGATTTGGAAATTCAACGCAAAGAGAGCAGAACTAAATAGTAAGGAAACTAAGTCCACCACTGTTTCCCAGTTTCATTTTATTTTAAATTAAAATAATTAATTGCAAGATTGTGTATGTTTCTTTATGTGTAATCCTTATAATTAGCTACGAAAAAAAAGTCCCAAAACTCCCAAAAAAGAGGGAAATAAATTTTTTTATTCTCAAAAAATTGTTTTATTTTTCTCCTAAGTCCAATTAAAAGAATTGTTGATTGTCTTACTCCAAAATGAATATTTATTTTCAAAATGCAAAAAACATTATGTGAAAAAAAAAGTGTTTGGAAGCAGAAAATCGAAGTAATATTGAAATTGCCGATACTATTGATTAGTTGAATAAAATTTTGCCTCTAATCTTGTTCCATTTTGAATATTTTTTACCCTTTCCTTCTGTTTGTTTGCAAGCATACAAAACAAAAACAAGATTCAACTACGATGCATACAAATTATGGATAATTGTAACATGTTGTGTATTGAGTCTTCCACTACGACAATGACCCTAAACATGCGACCAATGCAACAAAGGATTGGCTCAAGAAGAAGAACATTAAGGTCATGAAGTGAACTAGCTAGTTCTTATAATCTCAATTCTATAGAAAATATTTATCAGTGAGCAAACACACATAATCGGCACGAGATCAAATACCTGTTCCCTTTACTGTATCACAAACAATACGATCTTTTCATTTAAATAATCATATTAAATGAGAAAATAATGAAATAATTTTTAAGTACTTTTAATATGACTGGATTATATAAGCATAGACTCTTGAAATGGTCAACTGTTTTATAATTTTAATGGAAACTTTATGTTAACAGTGAAGACATTATATAGACAACCAACCGAGTGTTAAAAGGAAGGAAAATAGTGAGTATAAGAACATCATTTCTATTGCTAGCACGGGGGAGGAGAAACATTATGTTTATAGTTTGTTTCTATGTCGGGGGAAAAAAACGACTCCACCGCATGACAGAGAGAATCTTAGGAAGGCCATGCACCTGGAAATCTAGGGCGACAACCTTCATCCCTCAGAGCAGAGCACTGAATATGGGTCATATAATGTTTAATTTAGCACGATAATAATCTAAAACATACGGTAAACATAGTAACATAGGAGTGGCTAAAAAAAGCACATTAAGGTCATAGAGTGACCTAGACAGTCTCCAGACCTCTATTTCATGGAAAATCTTTATCTGTAGGTAAACTTACAAAATCGCTAAGGAATCGAATACCTATTTCCTCTTCAGAATAAATTTTAAAAATATGTATGTGAAACATATTATATATACTCAGGGATGTAAATATTGTCTAAATTGCAGTGAGGGTTAAAAACAAACCTTAAAGTACGTTATAATTTTCAAAATATGTAGGAATAATTAATAAGAACATTCACATCTTGCTTTTACAAAAATATACTTAAAAAAATACACTCCATGTTCGTATTCTCTTTATTGTAATGACACTGATCAGAAGAATTTTCAATGCCCCTATGATGTGAGTAATATACTTATATTGTGTTAAATGAATTACAAATTATTTCAATTTAATAGAAAAATCCTTTTTACATACATATACTTCAATATATCTAAAGTATACTAAAAAACTACTTCATGCTTCTAAAACCTCTTTGTTTGATTAACACTTTTAAAAAACGATAATGAAACGATGCATAGCTATTTTTAGTATTTTTAAAATGTTGTTGCTTCCATTTACGTAATAAACGTAATCAAATCGTGGTTCTTTTTCGTACAATAACTTTAAAATAACTTAATTTCATTTGATGGTTTTCGTCAATTAAATTAAAAATCTTAAATGAATCTATTTAATTTAGATTAAAATAATATTCCATAAAAATAAAATATAAACTCTCTGATAAGCATTTTAATTTGAGATAATATAATTACAACCCTATCAAGATAGCCATGCATAGAACACTACTTATGTTGACAAAAGTTTTGCATTAAGGCTATTGATGTAGTAGACTGAAAGAGAGCTATATTATAACCATGTACAGAATAGAAATTTGTGGCATGTGTAAAAATCAGACTCGTTTCTTTAAATATTCTGTTAATCTAAAGAGTTTTTGTGGTAATTCTAGGCTGAATGACTACCGTAAACATGTAGACACTTAAATGCAAATAGGTTCAAATTTATGTAGGTATATTTGCATACCTACTCGACAGTAACCATAAAAATGATAAAAAAGTTTCCATTCATTCAATGATAAAGAAATATAGGTTGTTTTAAATTACTGAAAGAATCAGTCCAATAAACTCTGAATCATTTACGAGTCATTTCTCTAATTGCAAGAAATTAAAAAAAAAATGTTTCGCACATAATATATTTGTAAGACCCAAAGTTTAATTTCAATCAAAACAATTACATCGATACAATGGATATATAAAGTAAACATGATTTTTTGGCCTTCTTTTTCACCTAATTGCAATACCCCGGAGATTACAATGTAGGTAACGGTAGAAAAGACAACTAAAGCCGTAACATCTACCGATAAGGACATACTAATGTTTCCAGCTGAGGCTCCCTGGAAATATCCTGGAGGACATGTCAAAAGGTTTTGGAAATGGGGAAATGGTGAACATTTCAAATGAAATTATAATTTGCTCAAAAATATTATATTTTAATAATTATTACCTAAATATTAAATCAAACAATGTTTTATGCTATGTTATGTTTTTAATTGATTTGGAACAACTCTTTTGAAACGAGAAATTGATTTTTATTAACAGCTGGCATTGTTACGTATTAAAATATTCAGTCTGCTGCTATAAACATTATTTATGGTAAAGGCTAAAAACAGAGATGCAGTAACTGTGGTATGCCAGTGCTACAGAAACGGAGTATTTGTTGCGATACAAGGTAGTATAGAGAGACACTTCAATTTCATTTTTTAAAGTTATTTCTTATGGGATAAATTACTTTGACTAACGAGTTCGATCAAGGAAGGAATCAAGCTCAGGGTATTAATTGATACTATTAATTATATCTCAGAATATAAAGACAAATCATAATTTCAACGTCAACTAAATGAAAGATTTTGATTGGTTAACGTTTTACTACACCATCAGAATCAGTCAGACCTGAATAATATTTTCCTAGTTGAAATTGCATTTATTATATAAGTGTAAACATAAATTACTATACTATATTGATGATCACTATCTACCCAACTTCTGAAGTTCACATTTTAGTTAGTTATTTACAGGATAATGTTTATTACTATTATGATACTTAGGACTTTTCATAATGCCATTAATTACATATCTTTGACACTTAAAATGTAAAAGAATCAGTACCTGAACAGCAGCAAGTCTGAATGAGTCCTTACTTTTTCTTGAAATCATGAGGCAGATAAGTATTTACTTCATTGTTGTCATATGGGATTCAAGTTGTCAAATATTACTCCAAGACAGCAAGTGTATATCCTTAGCTATAGTGGTGTAGGATTTTCAGGACAATTAGTTCAGGAGTTTTTGTAGTTTACATACTAAAATGTTAATATATAGGATTATATCTACGATATCTTTATAAATGATCAAACGCGTTGAGGTTTTCGAGGAAGAGTTATCAGCATACAGAGATATTCTATTCATATGTATCCTTATAAATTTATAGGGATTTCCCAGAGGGCCAACGGGATGGTTTCCCTCACCACTAATGAAATAAGCCTGTCAATGACTCCTCTTAAGTCATTTTCCTTATCCCATTAATTCCAAACCTTACTATCATCCGTAGACCATTACTCCAAAGCCTTTAAAAACACAACGTTCATATGGCAACTCCTTTACTGTTGATCCCGGAATTGAATTGGCATAAGCCTCATATCAATATATTTTATGAGTCGGAACGTCTTGATTGATAGTCTCCTAATTATATAAATTTAAACTTTTTCAAATACTATAAAATTAAACCTTAAGGAAAAATCCATTGCTGAAGGTTATCCGTTTATGGCATTTGTGAGCTCCTTAATTTGAGTATTATGTTAAGATCATTATTATATTTCAGATTTAGAGTTTCTGAAATATTCATACAAAATAATGGTCTATTCTATTGCTTGCACGAACATCATATAGTTATTAAGAAACTTGCAATGATTTTGCTTAATCCATATTTCACGAAATGTAGATGTCAATTCAGGATCCAACTACTGTGAAATCAGATACCTATAATAAACGATCGGAAAAACTGGATAGAGTCCAATTAAACGAAGCGTATTGTCATTTTAGAAACGTTAATGTTATATTAATTTAACTATAAACTTACTATCTACACAGTCTGTTCTAAATAGTTTCTATTTATTGGATTTTAAGTCGCAAAACCTAACCAAATTAGGAAATTTATTTTTAATGTAGTGATAATTATTTTTTATATTTTTATAATAAAATTTTTAAAAGGTGAAATATTTGTTAAAATTTCTGGTTGGTTGTGTTTTATAGTTATTATATTATAAAGCTTTTTTTATATAATTGAATTTTTAATATTATTATATAAAACAACACAAAAATTACTACTTTGAATACGTTAATTGAATTGGATTGGAATTGCATACTTTTTAGTTATGAATAAAAATTAAGCTTAATTTTCCACCCAAATAACATGAATTCCTTTTGAAATACAATTCAAATTTAACTTTCTCTTTAATTCAGAGAAAGATGAAACACTATCATCGTCCAAAAAAATTTCAGATATTTGATCAAGTTTATTCATTGTTTTCAAGATTTTTACTTGCTTTGGTGGTGTACTCAATCATGTAAGTATTATGAAAATTTAATGACCAAAGTGAATATTCCATCAGAGAATGGGTTTTCATAGGTTTGGCCGAGTATATTTATTCTTTGCAAAAATATTCGTCTTTGAAATGAAGTATATTTCTTTTTACTATCAAATAATTTTCCATTTAAAAATATTACAAAAAATTGATGGGTAAAGTCTTTTAAAATGTATTTAAAAAAATATAATTTTTAGATAATTTGTTTTAGCAAATAAGTTTCTTCCAAGTTCAAAGTTATTCACAAATTCATCACAGTTATTATTTTTCTTAAATTTTTAATGTAGTTATTTCAAGTAAATTTAGTTTTTTAAATACAAGCCGATTCTATATTTGATTGTAATTCTGGTTATTACAAAATTAAGGAAAGTTTCAAAACAGAGTTAATAAACATCTAATTTTGAGGTGTGATGGATTTCCATTTTTCTTCCAGGTCTCCATTTTTGCTAGAAAATCGACGAAAATAATCTTCTTTATGCTGTTTAACATATTTTTCAGAAACTTTTCCAATTTTATAAGATGGAACTACGCCTTTAGATTGCATCTATATTTAAAAAAATACTGTTATAAAATTTAGTATAAAGTAAATTTAGAAGATTTATACAGATACTTATCGTTAGTTATATTTATATTGTGTATAGTATTCTAATGTTAAACTTGTAGCTGACTCTCTTTTAAAAAATTCCTATTCAAATATTCAATTATATCATCATTCAATGTATTTATAAAGGACTACTAAGGAGTTAACATATTTGTCCTTCGTTATTATTTAAAGAAAAAGATGAGCTTTTGAGGTTTCGTTGACTCATGAAATTTCCACTCATCCACATATCTAGTAGTTCATGGTGGAGATTTTACCACGTTAATGTAAAAAAAAATAAAAAAGTGACGTCATTTTCTTATGTCGTGTTCTTATGTGTCAGCTGATGACACTCGACAAATGATCTGTTTTTTGAATAATTTTTTGACAATAAAAAAATGTGGAGCGTTTCGCACTAAGTCACTTTTTTACGTCATTTCCGATGGTAGATTCATTCCCTCATTCCCTCCATTTACTAGTAGGGTCAAGCAAAGGACCGGAAGGGCTCTCGATGATACTAAAGATAATAGTTTTCTTTCATAAGGCGTGCTGATAATGAGGATATTTTCATGCTCATTATCAAATAAATCCAGGACTTCTTCGTCAATAGTAGGTTATTATACCTTTCAGACCCATCGATGATAGGATACAAAGTGAATTGCGCATAGAGACACAGAACCATGATTTGGGGTAGCTCGTCCAGAAGGGACAAATCTTAAATCGCTCTACTAGGTGAGATACTTCAAGAATGGGTTTAGATTTACTCATGCCAAGAATCGAACAAGGTAGTTGAAGGCTAGCACTTTTTTATTTCAGTATTTGAATAAAACTGAGAAGTACAATCTCTCAAAGCAGTGTCAAAACTACATATGTATGTATAAATATTTCCAACCATATTTTGACTTATTTTAGTCAAAAATGAATCGACTATAACGATACTGAATTTAAGGAAACTCTTATCTAAGATTTAATCCTACGTGTTTGTATTATTTCAAATGTTTCCTTTCTTTTTGGAGAGTTGTGTTTATTGTTTTGATTTTAACTTATCAGCAAAACTAATATATTCTTATTTTTTATAAATACATAGGTATGTACCAAGAAGTAAGGCTTTAAAAGAAAGTAGCAAAAAGATTTTAATGATACCATAGATGACGTCGCTATGTCATTTTCCCTCCTGATGTAAATACAACTTTTTCTTCACAGAATTTACCTTAATAATTCAATAAATGAGTCAATTCATTTCATTTGTATAGAGATAAAAAAAAAAGGACCAAAATTAGTTGGTAGTTGGATATTTTTTGACTTGCTATGGAAATATACAATAATTGTTCGAAGTATAAAATAATTTATTCGAATGGAACTAATTAACCCTCAAAACAATGATAAGGGGAAAGGAAGCAAAAATATCGACAGTTGACAACAAAGTACAATATAAATTTAAAAATTAGTGAGATAAGGCCCCTGTTTTATTCAAACTTATCAGCTAAATTTAAATGTTATATTTTTTGTAGATCGTTAGTAGTCTGTTGAAAAAGGAAGTACATAAGTGTACAACCATCAACATCATACCGTGAGTTGTACACATGATTAACGCTGTATAAGGAAACAAAGTTTTATACCTTTATCATAAAAGAACCCTCGGTAGGAGCATAATTACAATACTTCTTCACCATTTTTTAAGCCTCTAAATATGTGTGGGAGTTGCGTACAGGAATAATATGTACATATAATATCAACTAGGAGGGTTCTTCATTTTAAAGTTAGAATTACAAGGTTATGTGTGTACACTTGCCTCTATACGAGTATATATATATATCTATATATATCATTTAATGACGATGTGTTTTAAACGATAAGAATGAAGATGAAAATAAATATTTCCTATGACCTAATCAATTCCACTTCAAAATAAATCAAGAGATAAAAAAATTTGTCAATGAGCATTCCTAAGTTTTAACTCAAGAATTTTCATTGGGTTTTTTATTTATTTTTACTTTTATTGTTACATATTATTTTCTTTTTGTCCCCCCCGCTTATCAACGATCAAATATATCGTTTTCCTCATCAAAAGACAATATTTTATTTATCATTTAGCACATTGATTTCCAATTCAAAATGATACATATCTCTTTCTTTGATGAATTCATGAGGTTTGTAACCTTTATAATAGTATAACCAATCTAATCAGTATTATAAATGTTAGTACAAAGCAAAGTTTGATGGAATATTTGTCTCTTTAATTAAGTGACTTATTTAAAGAAGAGGAATACTATGTTTCAACAGCTGCATATAGATAATAGATATGCAGAGAGTGGGGACTCAAAAATTGCAGTTGCAAGACTTAATTACGAAAAACATGATTTTAATAGATTGAAGAAAAAATAAAATTATTTTGTTATAACTTTAATCAATATTTCTTCCGTTAGAAGCACTAACAGCTTTTACACGCCGTGCAAACAGATAGTCTGATTTTGAAGATGAAGTACCGTGTACATGGGGTCATGATGGCCAGTCGGAGCAAATTAAAATTTGTATAAGAAGTGCACAGATATACTTCTCCGAGAAATTTGAAACTGAAAAATGCAATGGGTTGAGATCGGGGCTGTAGGAGTGCCACAAAGACTCAAGTCAGAAGTCAGCCATGTTTTTTCTCCATACGTTTTGACTGTTTTGAGATTTTTGTTGTTGTAGGCAGTCTGGACGTAGATGTCAACGGTCTCTACAGCCTTCTTGTCACTGGCATTAATGGCAAAGATTTCGCTTTTTTTTGTTGCTCTAACATTTTTACACTATGAGGTATTCAGCTTAACGACTCTACCCCCTTAAACGCATATTCTTCCAACGTTCTGACACGTTTTGTTTATATATCTACATAATATAAAGTTCTTAAGCTTGAAATTATATATATAGTATTTTAACACTCATCGTGTTAAAGTCCTTCAAGACCCAAATCGATATAAGAATCTATTGAAAAATAAAACTGTTTCAGTATAGCCTTGTCATAGAATAATTTGGAGATGGACTTTTGTTGTATTTTGCTTAATGTTTGGCATCTATTTCTTCAATTATTTTGTTCTTTGTCTCATATCAACTTACAGTGGAATGAAAGGGAACATTCTAAGCAAATTAGAGGGAGTGCAAGTTAGTTATCGTATGTAACAAACAAAAAGTCTGCTTCGAAACACAGACTCTGGCAATATTGTCATAAATTCTACATAGGAACCAGAATGAACATAATTTCTTTTAGAGACATTTAAACAAAAACAAAAAAACCCGTTTTTTTGTAAAAGTCAAAAGCAGAGTTAGAGTTGATTGAAGTTCAACGAATCAATGCTCAAAAAACTAATAAAAGATAAGATTAAAAATCTATCAAGTATACAGCTGACCTAAAAAAAGGAAAAAAATACCGTGTAAAATTTCATGTTAATGGGATTACGTTGTGACGTATGCAACAGTTTGGTTGTTTCATTGTCATTGCTGAAGGCATTAGATAAATTTTCCAAAATATGTGTTCTTATACGTCCAGTTTTTACCCTTAAAATATCAAACAATTCATTGCAGGGGTCCATTTGACCATAATTACCCTTGAGAAAATTTGTATGCATACATTGCGAAATATAAAATGGATTTCAATGTGCTTTCGTTAACAAAAATATTATTAATAATAAATATATAGTCCGAGGTAAATTTGAGGACTTAACATTAAATCAATTTGGATTCTTTTACGGTGAATATTTTAAAATAATAGATCACGTTATTAAAAGTAAGGACTATTTTGGTTGATAAAAAATCAGAAAAAAAACTTTCAAAAAGTAACGGGTGTGAGCATTAAGACGAAAAGGGAAAAGGCTTCTTATTTGCCTCAAAAAATTATCATCTATGGTCATGTTTTTACAATTGAAATATTAAATTAAATCTTAGGGAAACCCTAAGTTTAACGTGTTAAGATTATTTTAACATAATTATTTATTTTCTCGATAGCTTATTTTTAATTAATAATTTTAATGATTTGATTGATATTTATGGGAGCAAAATGGATAGAATAGTATAAAATAAATGTACAAAGTTGTAATGACGTAATTAATATAATCGTTCAAATGTATATCTCGCCTTTACATACTTTTTTATAATTCAGTTTAATCATGGGTATTAAAAGGTTGTTCACTTACAGAAGGTTAGGCAATGTATGATGTCATTCAAAAAGCATAAGAATGAATTAAAATCCCCATTTTTTATAAGAGAGATTTTTTAAGATCTTATCACATAGAAATGTTCAATTAAATTACTTTTTTTTCTTCCAAAAAATATTATGGTTCAAATTATTTAATTACTTTTGAATCGTATATCCTTCAAGATCTGATGATATTAATTATGAGAGTGTAGGTGTATAACAGAATGCAGTTCTAAAAAGAATATATTTTTTTTTGTTAAAGTTAAAATTATTATGTGTATAAAATCTTTTATTTTCTCTGTAAAATTTTCATTTTTTGAAAAAATCCTCTTTCTTTTCTCATTCAATTACATTTTGCTATAAATGGATTTCATGTGTATGAGGGTCGTTTCAAAGGTCCGACAGATGTCACTACTGGCACGTATAGAGGTTATGTTTAGTTAGTAGCATATCATTGAAGAACACACACCAACTTTCAGCTATATCGGTCCATTTCTTTCTGTTAAGCAATCGTTTGAACCGAGGAATCGGCCAGAAAGATTAAGGGGGCTGTCTTTTGGATTTGCAAGAAATAATCATCATTGACCATAAAAGTGCATATTATTCATCATTATGGGACCGTTTGAAAACCGAGGTGCAAGGAAAACGCCCATGATTAGCCTACAAATAAGTTATTTTCCTTTACGACAATACACCAGCTCACATTTCAGCAGTTGTGGCCGCAAAACTAATGGAAATAAGGCTCCAACTCGAGATGCTTATAGCACTAGCAATCTCATGCACCTTCACTCTTCTGACATCCATCCCCATATCATGGATTTTATCAATGATTTCTGGAGTAGTAACCTCAACAGGGCATCTAGAACGTTCATCGTCACTTTTATCCATATGGCCTCTCCGAAAAATATTAAACCACTTATAAACTATTCTAATGGAAGGTGCAGCAGAGTCTCTATAATGTTTATCAAGCTTCTTTTTAGTCCTTTGAGGTGTTTTGCCATTCATAAAGTAATTCTATTCTGTCCATTTTTTTTAAATAACTCCACTTCCTCGATTAAAGCAAATACCAAATTGAAATAAATATACTGATCTCGCTGAAAGTTGGTGTGTGTTCTTCCAAGAGATACTACTAACTAAACATAACCTTGATACGTGCAAGTAGTGTCCTTTGTCGGACCTCGCATGGACTTTCCAAACAACCCACATATGTACGTATTCTAGACAATTCATAAAAATGTAAATTTTCAAGACTTTAGGGCCGCTGAGCTACCTCTAATTCTTTATCAAACTGTTGCACCTTTTTTAAATGTTATTGTTACAATTAGTAACCATTTTTTAAACTAAGCCATTAACCTTTCCAAAAAATGTCATTTTATTATCACCCTTCTACACATTCATAAAAAGTCTGATCTTTTGAAAGAGACAGCTTTTATTTATTATTATTATTTTAAAATTATCTTTAAATGATCTTTCTATTAAATCAACACAATTTATCATCATAAAGTATCATGTCACGTCACCTAAACGTATTTAGTGATTGTTATGAAGATGCAAGAGTTAGTATAAACTATTGTTGTAGAAAAAAACACTAATATCACAACAAAATGACAGATAGAACAATAAATTGGAAGATTGGAAAACAAAAATATGAAGATTATCTTGATAAAGTCCCGTTTATGGATTGAAGATAAAGAAAAAAAAGAAGGAAATCTTCATGAAAATTTGTAAATTCACATAAGAGTTTTAATTAAAAATCATTCATACAATCGTATGATATCCGGCAAAAAATAAAACTTTCATTTTCAATGAAACTTGCGAAAGTTGATTTTAGGTTATATTTTCTCCCAGTAACAGTATGAACCAATAATGTATTACAATATACACAATTTATATTTATGGTTTAGTATTACCTGTTATTCATCAATAAAACATAATACTCACGAACCATAGTTAGTAAACTTGAATAAAAAATTTGACCTGCCACAGTTTAAAACAAAGTTACATTGACTGCATTTATGACTTTCCAAATTTTAGATAATTGAATAATAAATTATAAAGCTAAAAAAATAGGTTTTTGATTATTTGGTAACTGCGAATGTCATCCATCCACAGTTGTCCATTAAAACCTGAACACTTTGAATTTTAAACTTCAACAAGATATTCAAAAAATTAACACTATAAATAGGTATGTCTATGAGCTCTCTCAATCATTAATGTAGCTACCTTAGTAGCAATGATAGCTTACATGAGAAGGTGATAGGACTGGCAACACCTGCAGATGTAGTCATCTATCATGGTGTACCAGTACAGACTGATGGAGTCATTGATGACCTCGGTGTTGGAATGAAGGCCTTCCCCTTGACATGTACCAAAAAGGTGTAGTCAAAGTGTTTGGCATCAGTGATGTAGGGGGGCAAAAATGCTAAAAAAGAGTTGAGAAGAACTCATGACACTCATTCAAAAGATTTTTGCAACGGAGGGTTTCTTTACTTGCTGGTGTCAAAAATGGCCTCTCCACCCTCACAAGGCTCTTTCCACCCACTTTTTTGATAGCTCGCTGGACAATCTGGTGTGAAACCCTGAGATCTCTTGCATGGACCCTTATGGCCTCTAGGGGATTGGCCTGGACTATTTTCTTTAAATCCTTCGAGTCCATTTTGGTCTTTTTGACGAGTCCTTTCTTCTCCAAGTTTCAGACTTTCCAATGGCGTAGAAGGCTGTCTCAGAGACGCTCAACTGCTTGGAGTGCATGAATGGAAATTCTTCCATCTCGTGTATGTGTCATTAATTGTCCTTGTACGTAAGCTAAAGTGCAGCTTAGGTTCATTTTGTTTAGTAACTAACTGTTTATTTCTTAAGATATCGAAATATGAATTAATTTCAATCACTAAACCTTTATTAAATATTTAATTTAAAAGTTTTCATATTTCAATGAACCACCCGGTACTTATTGGATTATCTACCTCAATACAGTAACCGTCATTTTCTAGAGTTGTATAATATATGACAGTATGTGAAAATAAAAGAAATGAAAAATGTGATCTTAGTAATCAATCACGGAACCTTGGATCGTCTGGTGAAATTTTTTGTCGGAAAATTTTTATTTTTTGGTGATGAAACTTTAAAGAGTCCTCCAAAAGCAATGATCTAGTATGATTATATTCCCTCGAAGAAAGAGCTAATTTTTCATACAAGATTTCCTTTCATTCCTTTCAGACCTAATTCTTAATTGTTGATCACCTTTATTAGTGAGTATGGAGTTTAGTGTGGATTATTCAACATGTTAAGCATGAATTAGTCCATATTTTGCTTATCTTAATGCAACAACCTATCATAAAATGATTTAAATTTTTTTTTTTACTGTTTGTGTGTTTTGTCTGAACAAGCTAGCATATGTCAATGAACTATATATGTATATTGGATTTTTAGATATTAATTTGTTATTTATGAGAATAAGGAAAAAAGTATGATTTTATAGATATTCACGTATTCAGATTTTGGCACTCAAATCTTTGTATATGGTGTGAGTAGGCATAGGGATATAGACAGAAAATTATTTCATTGTGGATGTAAATTTTTAATGTCACGAACACTGGTGAATGAAAAAATGCATAGCACATATTGAACAATGAATCAAACTTTATGTTATGTATAATAATTAATTCTTGTCAACCCTGTTTTACATCTCTGGGTTGGGGATGATATCTTATTCTATAAATAACATATAATGTTTAATAATTTAGAAACAATCTATTCTCAAAATTCTATAAAATAAAATATCATTTTCGATCATGAACTTACAGATTTAAATATTAAAAAAAGTATTCAATTGGATCGTTTATACTTATAGTGCCATATATAATAAGCCTCAATGGGATGAAGCCAACCTCCACTATTTAAGTAACCACTAAGAGACCCTCATAACCCATCTGTACCCTCTAAATATTTGGACTTTTTTTGGGTACGGGTTGGCCTCAAAATAGGATGAAACACACCGCCACTATTTAATTTTACCCCACCTCCATTTACACCCTAAAGGTTCCCCGAAACTTGAGACTGTTTTGGGTTTCCTCTCATTTTGAGGCACGGCGGTACCCAAAATAACCCAAATTTCGAGGTATATATGGGGGGGTCAGAGGGTTCCATACAGTTAGTTTACGTAGGGGGGGGATAAATATCTCGGGCTGGAAATGTCTGGAGTGAAATGTTGTAGAAACAGTTTTTCATAATTTGAAATGTAATATTTTTCCGGTCGACGTTTTGTCCATTTGACATTTTGATGGTCGACGTTTTGTCTGTCGACTTTTTGACCTACTACCATATAAAAGAGAATGTGTGTGTGTGTGTACTTCATAGGCGCCACACCATTGAACATAGGAGGCTGAAATTTTGCATGAGTCCCTCTTTGGAACCTGATCAGACTGTTGGTGGAGGGTCATATAAGGGGGCTTATGCTATACTCAAAACCCAAAAACTGTTTTTTAGAGCTGAAAGAGACTAGATAGGGAGTTGAGTTATATACCAAAAAGTGATTGCCGTGTCGAAACACGTCTATACAAGTTATTACTTTTTCTCAATTTTTTCAGAATCAAAAAGTTATGGGCAAAAATAGAAATCGCCAAAAATTGCAATTTCGTTTTTTTCAGGTGCAAAAAAATGAACTTCCCATGAAATATTGGATTTGTAAATAGAATAAAGTTTGTAGAAATTTGTATGGAAATTCGTTCGCATATAAAATTGACATATAAAAATTGCTGTTAAAATGAAATATCTGTCATTTTTTGAATAATTTTTCAATTTTTTTCATTTTTTTGACATTTTTTCATCCAACGTCAATTTTCATTTTTTAAAAAGAAATGCCACACAACGATAATTTTCAATATTGGGAACATTTTATTAAATAATTTTTGTAAAATATGTATTATTATCGAGGGTTATTTTTTCAACAACATTATTTTTCATAAATTTTTGTTTTTTGCAAGTACAATAAAAATTATAGTTGATTTGTATTATTCTTTACAATTCCAATAATTGCCATTTAAAACTTTTTTTGCAAAATTAGAAATGTATAGCTACGATTTTAATACAATATGATGATACAGTATGAAATAACATACTTTGTAGAATTTTAATATATTGAAATATAAATACTAAATCATTTGAAAAATTGTGGAGAAATTATATAAAAATATATAGCTTAACTTATTTGGCTAATTACTAAAGGGTTTTGTATCTTTTATTCTTTTTTTTTTTCTTGAGTGATACAAAAAAATTGAGGATGTCTGAATGAGAATTTACATGTGAGTGAGCTCATAAAAAATGGCGAGTATCGGCAAGGATTTGTTGGAGAGTTAGTTTCTATAGAAATTTCTAAAAAATTGGATATAATGGTTATGGATTTTAAATGAGCTCAAAAGTCAACTCTGAGGACTCGATCAAAATATTCAAGAACTTGGACTTTTAGGCAAAAGCTTGATACTCAACTTGAACTTGTAGTATAAGAACACTATAGTTGCACTTCTAGAAATAACTAAAAATGACAAACTTATTTTTGTATCAATTAAATATATATTATTATTTTCTGGGTAAACACGCCAGTTAAGTACTTGTGTTAATATTTAAATGACATTAATAAAGGGTTCAGCCTTTTGCGGCATTGGTATGTCATAGATCCCATCGTTGTTAATCAATGTTTCATTGCATAACAAATGACATGTCACAAATCTTGACTGACCTCTTTGCATAAGTCCAAAAATGAAATAGTTTGTTTACTTCTTTTAAAGGAGTAACTTGGAGCTCTAAAAATTATGATAAAGATTAAATCTATTATTTTGTGTATGAATGCTTAGGACAATCCAAAATATATTCAAGTAAATGGTTTAGAATAAAGAAATATGTAGACTGATAATCTTACAGACCATTTTAAGAACGTTTTTGATCGGGTACATTGTCTATTAGGGTGGCCCTTCAAAATAAATATTTTACTTTTACTAGTCTACCCTTATATCTTGTTCTTTAATAATAAAAAATGTCCAGTATAAAATATTCTTGACTTTAATTAATACTTAATGGTGGCCCTTGCATCTGAATGTTTTGACAATATTGAATAAATATAAGGCTTGAATATGAAATCTGCACCCTCTCTCATATTTGAAAAAAAAGGCAACATAAAATCCATAATTTTTAATATTTATACTTCAAATAAAAAGTAAAGTCATCAAGTAGATCATGTGTCTTACTCGATATAATTGCCCTCAGCGTCGATATAGCTTCCAATGCAGGATCATGCCTTGACGATAAGATCCCTTGGGATGGATACGAAGTGCTCCTTGATAGCGGCAACCAGACTTGATTTAGCATGGTGGGAACATCTATAAGTATTTGCCTCGTGGTAGGCTCTGACAAAATGGTCTATCAGATTAAGACCGGGCCTGATAAGGGCCACTGGTCCTTGGGCACGATGTTGTAACAATTATCCTTAACAATATTTGTTGCATACAAGGCAAGGTGAATAGTCCTGCTGCCATACCCAACGGGGCACTTTGCCAAGGGAGATCTAGAGTTTCTTATTTGTACTTGACTATTAATTAGACATATAACTACTCCTGCATCTCAATTCCTCCTCTTTGAACTAAATTTATTGCGGCTCCAAGTATAGTTCTTCCATTGTTACAAAATTAGAATTAATGAATGTGGTTTGCCTTAAATTACGCGAGATTTAGTTCAAAGGGTGACCCACAGAAAGGGGAGATTAATTGAAAACATCGTCAATTGCTATCATGAGTTGGAGTAGTGGGAAACGTGCGTTTACTATTGCACATAAATATTTATAGAAATTTTTTCCATAATATTATGTCGAATTTAAATAGTAGCAATATAGTTTCTGAGGTTTTATTGGTAAGATTTATGTAAATCTGTTAAATGCTTCAATTTAAAATTTACAAAAAAAAAAGTACTTTTTTATTTCATTTATACATTGAAATTTGCAAAATTCATTGAACGCAAATAAATACAAGGATAAAAACACTACAGAGCTAAAATTGATTTAGCAAGAATTGGGTACTGGGATATATTCCCATGATTATAAGCAATTGAGAGGGTGAGATAATGAAAGTAACCACATTGATTTTTTATAATACACAACGACTATGATTTGGCTTTGATTATTGAATTAGTTGTTAATCAAAACTTTGATAATAGTTATGTATGTAATATAAAAACTCGTTTAAATTATAATCCATCAATCCCAACTTTTATTTAAAAATGATTAATTAGTTTTTAGAAAATGTCGTCAATTTTCCCACAAAGGAACTTTCTAAATATTGAATTGATTAGATAAATTAAGTTTGTTGACTTTTTAACTCATAAACAAGGTGAATTTTTAATTTCATTGAAATTATCAGACAGTTTTGATAAACATACCCAAAACAAAATATTTCTTCATTTATATAACATAAAATATATATAGAAATAACAGGGTACATATAGAGGGCACCCAAAACTTGCAGTAGCATGACTTAATTACAAAAAACGTGATTTTTATGGAATAAAAAAAAACTACTCAAAACCAATTTTGAATATATATACAATTATTAAATCCATATTTAGATTTTCTCTACGCAATATGTCCTCATTCACAGTAACATCAGCCTTGACATGCCGGGAAATAGATTAGTAACTTTTAGTGATGAAGGCCATATAAAAAACCGACCACACTATCACAATGACAGCTCCTACCAAATTCAAATTTAGATGAAAAGTAAAACAGACATTATTTTTTCTAAGACCAAGTAAACTGCAAATTTCAAGAGGTTGAGATGAAGGCTGAAGGAAAGCCACATGGAGGCACACCAGAAGGAAGCCATGTTGTCTCTGAAGAAGTTTTGGTACTTTTAGTCCGTTTGGTACAGTAAGGGGTAGTCTGGATATAGATGCCAACGGTCTCTACAGGCGTCTGGGCAGCAGAAGTCAGGCGGGGGAGATCGCAAACGCTTTTTTTTTTGTTGCTCCGACATTTTACACTTTGAGACGCAATTAAAATATCGTGTTTATAATTGTAATTACTAATGTAATTTTTGGTTCCCTACTCTATACAATGTAGACTAGTTTATTTCCGACTTTTTCAAAAATGAAGAGAATTGATAAAACAAACTTCGACGCCTAACTAGTAAAAAAGATCTGCTATAGTAGCACAAATACCCTAGTTTGTGGCCATGTTCTTTACCTTAGGATATATTTTTAAACATATTTTTGCCAAACAAAAACAACAATTAGTTTATACTAAATGATATTTCAGAGTTTCGTTCTTCGGGGGTAAACTAGGAAACAAGTAATCTGAAAGTCTGTAATTTAGTAACCAAACACTGAACTGGAGCATTTTTAGCCTAGTTAAATACAGCTTGCCAGCTTTTGCAAACAAACTTAAAACAATATAATGAATCAATATAATCTAAATAATCCTTCGTTGTCTTTCCGATTAACCAATGCTTCTAGAAGGAAAAATAATTGTTAATATGAAAAATTAAATTTGTGAAGATTTCAATTAATTTTTGTTGACGTCATATTATATTTGGGGCATTTTATCTCCAAAAAATGGGCCATAAAGTTTGCGTACCTCTGTTAATAAATAAATGAACATCAGCTTTGTTTGTATATCTTTCTTACTAATTTGATGCACTGCCAAATGCACAATTTGGCTTTAAATGGATAATAAACCTATTTTTTACTAAAGTGTTTTAAGGTCTTTCGATAATATAAGTATAACCTACCTAATTGCTAGAGGCCAGGGTGGATGAATCAATAAATATATCAGCTTATAATTAAAGAATAGTTGATAAACAATAAATATCCGTCGGGAATAGTATTTAATCTTTTATACTTGTTCCTTATATTTGATATCGTTATGTAGTCAAGCAACCACTTTACACGTCCATATGTTTCATAATGTGCACATATTTAACTCCAAATACAATCATAGTCTAACTTGATGAATAATGAAACTGATAACTACATGCATACACCTTCAGTCCATAGTTATCCACTCATTATGAGGCCTATTTTCGAATCCTTAACAAACTGCAAAACATAAATAATAAGGAGCTAAACAATTCCTCGTTACATATTATCCATGTGGTACATTAATCATTTTTATAACCTTATGAGTACTTTAGGGTGAGGTTAGTGCACAGAAAATTCTTTTTTTTTTATGGCTGAGAGTTCAACACTTTTTTTAGTACTGTGTATAGAAATAATAAAAATATCCGTGCAATTTCATTAAAATATATACAGGGCTTTACCAAAGTCTTAAACACTTAGGATTTGGAGCGTAATATTCAGGCGGCAAATTATCCTATCTACAATTTGATCAGTTGTTATGCAGTCTGGATTCAATCCTTGTCTTCTGATATTACATTATTTTTATTGGGAAGATGTATTATCTATGAGTAGAAAATCTCTATCGTACATGTAAATCACCATACCAAATATTTGGGATTTTGAGACCTTCAATCAGTTTCAGTTTTCTAAAAGATATTCCGGTCAATTGTGAATTTAGTATCAACAATTTCAGGTATTCAAAGTATTTTCTCTCAACTGTAATGACACGTCACCAAAATGAGATGCAAGCTGTGTCAAGCTCCTCCATTGACAGGACCTTCCATCCTTCCCTGATGACGGACTTGAGAAAGCTAATGCTCTTCTGGTAGGGGATGTTAGAATTGTTCTCCTAGTGTTGTACCAATTGTAGTCTAGCAATTTGAGTTATGGAGATGATACGACCAGAATGTGGCAGGGTTTTGATTCTGCTGCCACAAATAATCACACTGAGGGTAATGGCCTTCAACCAGGACAAGATATTATCTGAAGGATCTTGTAGTAGGACTTCTTATCGACAGACTACCTTTGTTTGAAAAAGTAAGGGACATAATCTTCTTGCCATTATAGAAGACCCCTAAAACCATGATGGAGACATTTGGCTTCGTTTGTTTATCCCTCATTTATTTTTATACGGCATAGATAATTACTAGGGACACTCCAACGTTGGCTGCAATTTCATTTGAATCCTTTTGAGATTGAAAGAGAGATACCATAATTTCCCGATTTTGTTCTTGTGAATTCCTTTTTTCAAGCAATCTGAAGGATATTTCATTTCATTGTAATATATTAACAATTACTTTCAGCCTAAAATCGGTGACATTTTTTCACAAAAACTACAGAAATGTCATAATGGCTTTATTAAAAATATTTACTATTTTTTATTTTAGATAAAGGATCAATGTTTCAAAATTTCGATATTATGTATATTTTCAAAAAAATATATATATATTGCGAAAAAATGGATAAGAATTTCAAAAATATTTAATATTTATGTAATTGGTTAGCTGTGCGCAACCTATACATAATGGTGTGTTTTTTTTTTCTCCATATACATATATATACAATTTTATCGGACAATTTTATATTTCTAAATAGATATTTAAAAAAATTATAATTGACGTTCAAAATAAAATATAATATTCATAGTTTTCGTCACTTTTTCCAAAATTTAATCGACTTTGTCCTCAAGGGTAGTATATTACCTGAAATGTCACATATGTGTTCGTTCGAACCATAGACAGTAGGATGGGTAGTTTTTGATAAATGGGGAGTTAAACTTTTTCGAATTTTGAAATCAGGATATCGGGAAAAGTTGTGTATTAGTATAAAAAAAGTTGATGTAAATATGAGTAGAAATGACTTTGAAAGATAGTCTAATACGTACAAACTTTTTAAATGTATATTTTTGTATATAATGAATCTCTTTAGTGATGATGATTAACTCCAGTCCCAATTCTCTCTATCGTAAAGACAAAATCACTATGCTTATTATTTATGAAGAATAACTATTTTTTAGGTATTAAGGATGATTTATAACGATGTTAAACACTTGGCTTTGATGAATATAACAAAGGATTTCGTGAAAATAAATAAAAAATTAATTTGTGTAAACAATAATATTTTTTCAATAAGAGCAAACTTGAACAACTTCATTATTATAGGTTAAAAATACAGTCATGTCGATCAAATAAATTTCATAATTAATAATATTGGATTTTTTTTTTTTTGAAATCCATTAAATATTTATGTATAATTAAAATCTTAACTAAATTGTGGAACCTCCAAAGTACGTTCAATATTCCTGAATATATGTATTGATAGTCTTTTATGGTATTAAAATTTATCAAACTCCCATGATTGATTTATCAAATCAACACAAACACACTATAATACACAATACCATATAAAAAAGGTTTTGTACTAAAATTTGGGCTTCAGGCTCACCCTAACGTTCATACGTGTTTAATTTAATGCAGTTCACGCTTACTGATGATCTTTCCATATAAAAAAATCATAACAAATAGTATTCGTTATAGGTAGTAGATAATTGGTCTTGATACCCACTTCTTTGTCAAATGACCAGGTAACCATACAAAACAGATTAGATGTATATCATGCCACTTATTTGTACTAATTATCTAGTTGGTACAATAATCCTAGTGTAAAAAAATCGCCATGAATCATTATTATGCTGCGAAGATTGTTTTGAGTGATAGATGAATGGACAAATAAGGATTTCATTGTAATTTTGTTTGTTTTGTCACATTACTAATTTTTTTTTATAAAGATTCCTCAAATTTGTACTAGTATTTCGATAGTTTTTGATTAATCTTCGACTAAAAATATAAACAAATATTTGGTACAACCGGGTGAGTTTGTACAATTGTGAAATCTTGAGGTTATAGCGCATTCACTTATCAGCTATTTTTTTTTGTAAGAGTACCTTATCATTCAATGCATAATTACATCTTAAAAGCTTAATTTTAATCATAATATAAATACCTATGTACATAAAGAATTGACTTATTGTTTAATTTGGCAAGAATTCATAAATTTTAATGTAGTTTTGCCTACATAATTAATACACAAAAAACAAGCCATATATTGTTTTAATTATCATTTAAATATTTTTAATTTGAACAAATGAGAAGATAAGGACAAATATTTCCAATATTTTGAGTTGACAGCTGTTTGGGACTGGTTCTCTCAACTTTGTTATGTTTTATGGAGAAAAGATTGGTAGAAATTTATGAGCCAAATAAAAAAATAAAAAGTTGAATCCATTTAAAAGAATAGCTACATACATTACATAATAAAATATATTTCTATATTTTTCTTTCAACATTATTTTAAACAACTTGTCATAGTGTTTTAAGTTATACACAAACCATCGGTTGATATCGTCCGGCCGTTTATGTGTCTTAAATATCTTTAAAACATTAACATCACCTTGTTTTTCAAAGAATTAGTTGACCGATTTTAAATAACTTATAATATTTATTCATATGAGTATTGTAAGAAATATATAATATGTTAATTATTTTTGGTTCACTCAATTTATAGTCTAAAATAACTTGTCTACGAAATCCTACTCGAAACCATCTTATTTAAATTATATGAAAGTGTAGTAAAAAAAATATTTTATTTTTAATAGTTTATTTAAAAAAATATCCATTAATGTTTCTCTTCTTGGCAATCAAACAGTGCTTACATGACGGTTGGACTTGACGATATCAATTATTTTATCCACATTTTGAGAATTGGGCTTCCAGAGCGTGGTGCATATTTGACATCAAAATTACCGGTACGGAATCGACTAAACCAAAATTGAGCGTGATTGGCTGTTAAAGTATAAGTACTATAAACACAATTCAATTAGCAATTATAGTTATTATAGTTGCAACTGAAGAGACTATAAGGGAAAGAGAAGTCATGCTATCAATCAGTAATATTTTTTCTTATTTCTAATTTTGATTCGTCTAAAATATTGTATATGCACTATGAATTTATCTTGCATAGTTAATTGTTTTCACGTCTTTTGACTAAGATTTATCTTATGTAATTTAATAGAAGTCAACGTTTCGGAGTAGTTTATTTATTTTTCATTTAGATTGAACTAAAAATATAAACTATTAATTTAAACTATAGTTATTAATCATGTTCCACAAAATTATAAAAGTTATTTTAAAACAAAAAGACATGACCCTAATCATCTACAAAGGGTATTTTTATTCTATATTTTTGATCGAGGTCACGTGAATCCTCAACATATTTAATATATAAAGTTTTTGTTTACTTTTTATTTCAACTAGCTTGTCTCTGCTTTCATTTTTAGTACCTTTAGTTGTAGCCTACTAATGCTCATAACTGCTCACAGCTAATGAAATGAAATATCAAGACAGCTGAGCTATTCTTCTTCCAAACTGTCTGGGTTACTATTAGTATTAATCTGTTTAAAAAAGTATAAAAGACTGCATTTCTATCAGTTTGTTCCTCATCTAATTTTTTTGTTCTGGGACTGGTTGTTTTTGGTCTTTTATGGCAACTACAAAAGCTAAAATGAAGCAGTTATTCAGTTCTTTCAGCTGTTTAACAAAACTTTTTTCGTAGGGATAAGATACGTGAAGTTTATAAAGGAAGTATTTGGTTAAAACTTTTTGTTATTAGTTTTTAACTATCATTCATGATTTTCTCCGTTTTATAAAACCGATTCAATCCTTGCCAGAATTGAAGAAAATAGGGCTGTTGAATGGTAAAAAAGATCGGACGGATAAATAAAAAGACCTACCTGGTAAATCATATAGTTTAAATCACTGGTCATTGACATTTTAACTTAAACTTCTTCTTTTATAAGTGGAATTCCTTAATTCCCACATTTTCATATCCATATTTGACCAAAAACCTTTCAATTCATGATGGCAGACTTGGGTACCGAACTACATAGACATATACACCTATGAGATATATACAATTTATATACAAAGTCTGATATTCCATATGTTCTACATCTTTGTATACGAATGAATAATGTTATTTATTTACTTGTCGTGATGAGTTTACTCGATGCAAATAATATATGTAATACATACATTTAGGTAGGTGGTACTAGATTTTTATATTTTCTGTATTATAAATTAAAGCTTCTTAATTTATTTGAAACTTTTTACGTGCATACAAGGAGGGGAGAGTGTTAGATTTGAATTATACCTAGTTGTTTTTATAGTTCAGTAAATAAATTTTCTCATAATTATATATTATTATTATTCATGGTCTAAATAAATAAATATATTTATTTCAATATTTACATAGTGTTTAGTGATATGATCAACGATTGTACCAGTGTACAAAATGGCTTTCAAAAGATATTGATATATAACAGAAAAACTGTTAATCTTTGAGTTTTCTATTGTTTCCAACCGAAAAAGTTTTTATTTGCTGATAATGATACTTAATAATGAAAAAAAAAAAAATAGTTGCTTGCCAAATTTGTTTTATTGATTTTCCAAATATTCTCCATGAAGATCAAAATGCTTTTACATACGCTTGAACCAGTTTTCTAAGCATTATTTCTATTCTGATTGAGTTAACTCCAAAATATAGGTTTTGAATGCATGAGTGGCTTCTTTCAGTGATGAAAACCTCTCACCACATAATTTATTTTTAATGTAAGAGAATAGAAAATAATCCATGGGGTACATAAGGGCTGAACAGTAGATGCACCATCATTTCAATGTTTTTACTATCCAATAATATCTTTGTTTAAGCCAAAGTGTGAACAAGTTTTTTGATTAATAATAATTAGCCTTTTCTTCTCTTTTGTCGGATTTCTTGGAAGACTTCTGGAAGATAATTTGTCAAAATTTAATGGTCTTTAAATGTGACAGTGTATAATCTTTATAGCAAATTAGATCAATATTGATTTTTAATTTTTGCCGTATACATACAAACAAACAGAAGCAAAAACATAACCTCTATTCAACTTTGTTAGTTTAGGTAATTTGTTGGTCACACAAAACTTTTAAACCCCACAATTGACCGTAACTTTTGAACAATTTGATATACCTAACTCAATTAATCTTAACTACCCATGAATTCATTGTCTCCTTCGAAATAAAAATTACCAAAATAAGTCTCGCTTATTCCCAAGTAAGGGGTCCTTCTATTACACAATCAATGGATCTCCCGTTGGTTCTTTCGATGAACTTTTATGATTTTAAAACCTGGCGGAAAAAAAATGTTATTATTGATAAGAATTGACATTAAAAAAACTATCAGCATTGATAGAGTTAATCCAGCACTTTTATCATCAAACTGTTTCGGATATATCCAGTACAAATGAAGTTCAAACAATTAATTTGGCATCGTGTTAAATGGCTTTTTAGACTGAATTATCGTGCCATAATCGCACAAAAGCCATTTCCATGTTGCTTCTCCAATATGGTTTTAGCTATTAACTAGAAACTAAGGAATATTGTATTAAAATTCATTTTCTTCGTTTTGTCGGATATGAATCGGTTACCAATACAATTGAGAAAAAGAGTATCCATTATCGAATGCGTATGATTTCCCGCTGACAAAGTAAAGAACATTCTATAATTTTAATAGTAGTTTTATTATATACTGGGATATATTTTATGAAAAACCAAAAAATAAAAATAAAAAAAAGTTTGGGAAGAAGGAATATGCAAAGTCTAACCCCAAGAAACAATCCTCATCTTCAGCCATGGAAGTCTTTCTCTGTTGAAAGGAAAGTACGACTTCACTCCATCATTTGGAGAATGTATGTAGCGAAAATCTTCGGCAACAACCTCTTTCTGTCAGGGCAGGGCATTGCAAATGTCTCTTTTAATGGGTCTTGCAACCCGACAATGGCAACAAAGAAGTGGCTCAAAAAACAAAAACACAATAAGGTCACATAGTGGTCTTATCAGTCACTGGTCCTCAATCCTGTAAGAAATATTTATCAGTTTGCAAACTTAAACAATCGGCCCAGGGTAAAAGACATTGTTTCCTCCCCTGTATATAGAGTTGGGAACCAAAACTTCAAATAGTATGTTGTTACGATTTTATCTCCGGAATCTTTAATTATGAGTTTTTCTACCTTTTGACAACTTATAATAATCAAAACTTCTGCAGCAACAATATGGCTCACTTCTGGCCTGCCTTTATATGGCCCTCTTACATTTAGGATCACAATCCCCTGGACCTTGCAGTTTTGGGCGTCTTACAAGAGAATATCTGCCAATATTTCTAATCACAAAATACAAAAAAATTAAAATTAGCACAATTTGGTTTTGTGTTGCCTTTTCTTGATTCCTATAAGATTCATGTTTTTTGCAACTTTGTCATGCTACTGCAAGTTTTGGTTACCCAGTAGGTATACGGATATATATGTGATAGTGTTGTTTTTAAGGATTTTACTTTGCTAAAGAGACATCCGGTAATATAAACCATGTATTGCAGTGAATACATATTAAATGCCGCAGAGTAAAATGTAGTCCAATTTACACGGCTGTAAAATAGATGCAGTAACATTAGATGGAGAAATTGTACTATAATAATATAATGTTTACTTAGACTAAATTAGTGCATCTTTATTTGACCAATTAAAAAAAAAATATCAGATGAAAGCAATATTTCTCAATTCATAACAAAATTTGATAAATGACTTATTAAATCATCGAATCATTTTTTTTTCTTATAATTATATAATGTATTATTTTTTTTCCTTTTCCTCATACAGATTATTAGCGTTATCATAAACATATCCCTTAAAGGTGTTTGCTAAATGGCTTGTTACTTAGTTCATATTTTGCTCACACATCCAATGTTTGTACATGACCAATTTTGCATTTACACATCTATTTCAATACATAATTTTTATTTCCCTCTTAACATAAATTAATAATAAAATAATACATATGTACACTTTCCATGTCCATAAAACATTGCTATTTTTATTTTCATAAAACTATCATATGTACATTGTATATGGTTGTCCAAGTATGTAAATAAAAAAATCTGTAGATGTTGAGTTGTTAATTATGGCAAAGAAATGTTCTGAAAGTAACTCTTGTTATTCACGTACTAAGGTGTGTGTCTTTGGGAACCGGGACACTATTTTCCCGGGGTGTTTTCCTTAAAATATGTTATTACCTCCGCTAATTAAGTAGTATTTTCGGATCGGGTTGCCTGTCTGTTTCTTAGCAAAATTACAAAAAGGGACAAACATATCATATTAAAACGTTGTTAGAAGATTTTTTATTTAAAAAAAAAGAGGCCACTAACGTTTTAGAGTTCAAGGTTAAGGTCACCAAAAATGATAGAAACGCATTATCGACCATAACGTTAAAACGAGTTGAGATACATTACTAAAATTAGTATGATTTTGTTGTTGATATAAAGACACTTCTTATAGAGTATAAAGGTCATCGTCAAAGATATAATATCAAAAATATTGCAGCTTTGCAAAGTTTTGACAAAAATCATGTAGTAGTAATGCATTTTGACTTTTTAGGAAAATGACAGACAGAGGTTTGTACTCTACTAATTGACCATTTTAATTTCCCCTGAAAATGTCGATAAAAATAAATAACGCATGGGCTGAAAAGTCCTAGGCTTCACAAAGAGATGGTGCCCTTTTAAAATTAATCTAATTCATAGTGTGAACTAACCTTCGAAAGACAGCTGCGCTAATTGTAATGCTATTTTTGTTATTTCCAAAACAATGGATGAAAAACAATGTTAAATTTCTAATTTTACATTATTTATTGATAGGAAAACATACTGTTCCGGCTTCTATTTAATAAATAATTATAATTAGGAACTTAAAAAAAACAAAAACATTTTAAAGAAAAAAAATAGTTATTAAGCCCCGAACTTGTCAGCCCATTTCAGTTTCTTTAACTAGACTGTAATTTTTACTATTAATTAAAGGGATCCCATTATTTCTAGAGATCCAGAAGCCTCAAATAATATTACCCGGGATATTCAATTACAACTATTTCCCGGGAAGGGATCAACTCTACTACATAAAAGTATATTTGAGTATTTTTATTAGTCATATAGTTATTTTAACTGATTTAATTTAATCATTTCCAATTGAGTTCGACTCTTGCTGTTTTTTTATGCATATTATGAACATTCTTTTGTTTTAATAAAATTATAATTTGCACACATATAACAATCACTGTTCAATAACAAAATTGAATTTGTTACTCATAGGCAAAGGACAACACAAAATTAATTTTGGATAATATTTGTAGTCTTTTAACAATTTGTAACAAGTTTATTTACAAATTATCTTTATAAACACAATAGATGTACTGCAAATTGTACTTTAAATATTAAAAATTGATTTTTATAGTAAATGAATAAGAAGTTGATGGATTTTATTTGAAAGGGCCATATCAGGCCCAATATAATTTCCTTAAATTAAATACAGATTAACTATAGTTTTAATACTTTGCTATATTAATTTATCACACAAATTTGAATACAAATCTTATAATTGATTTAAATTTGTCTATGAAAATAATAAGCTGTATGGATTTAATATGAAGTAAAAAATGTATTGAGATTTATTTGATTTTGTATCAAGATTGTCTTCATGTTGACAATAAACACAAAAGATGGATATTGTGTTCTTCTCATCTACCTCAGACTTCAATCACAAATAAATCAATGAAAACTTTATTAATTCACAACGTTTAAATAACAAATTTAACAAACATCATTATTTGTATTCGAGTATATACAAAATAAAGTTTGTGTGTGTCCTGTATGAGTGCCCACAATATTGGATTTAGGAGGCCGAAATATTGCATTGGTGCATCTACGGGAGCTGGTCCGGCTATGACAGAGGTGACAATTTTTTTTTTTTTTTTTTTTTTTTGGGGGCTTATCCTAAACCCAATGCACAAAGATTATTTTTTGTAGTTCAAGGAGACTAGATAGGGTGGCGAATTAAAATAAAAAAATGGCTGGCATCTCAAAAAACAATAATACGAATAACTCCGTTCTCTAAATTTAGTTAAAATAAAAAAGTTATGGGAAATAAAAGTAATCTATCAAAATTGCAGTTTCTTTTTTTTCAGTTGCAAAAAAATGAAATTCCAATTACATATTGGATCTGTAAAATAAAAAAAGTTTCAAAAAATTGGTCTGGAATTTTTCAATTTCTTCCCGTTTTTGTTTTTATCTAACGTCAATTTTCAATTTTTAAGAAGAAAACTGCCGAAAAACTGCCGCAAAACAATGTAAAATTTTAGTTTGTAACAATCCATATTTTCAACTTCCGGAACCTTATACAAATAATTTTTGCATTATTTCCAAAAATAAGGCAGTTATCGAGGGTGATTTTGCAACAACATTATTCTCCATAACACTTTTGTTTTTGAAAGTAAGAAAAAGTTCTTGGTAGGATTGTGTTTCTCTTTACACTAAGAATAAATTGTATTTATTACTATTTCTGCCATATTAATCAAAAACAGTTTTTCGCATTTTTTTGCAAATTTTGGTTTAACAATTTTTTTGAACAAATAAAAAATGTGCTACTTATCTACGACATTTTTTTCATGTGTATATGTTGGTATGTTAATTGAAGTTTATAACACTTTATTTTTTTATATTCAATTTAAGACATATACAAAAGGGTTTTTGACATTAAGGAAAAAATAATTGATTAATTGTCCATGTAATTTCCCGCTTCTTCCTTGGCCCGCGCAAAGTTGCATAAAGGTTTGCAAGTATTATTATAAAAAGTTTTAAAGAATATAAGATTAATTTTTTGAAATTTATGATTTTTTTTTTATGAATGGAAATATCTACAAAATGGGCGTACTCACTGCCCTCCAAGAACTTTAACTAAGGCTTTACTAATAGATGAGTATTCCAAAAAAGTGATCAACCCCCACTTCTAGAGATTACTGGAAAATTTATGTGTGTCTACTTAACCGCTGATCAACTAGCACATCTATTCCCATATTTCGTTGCTTTATATTTACGACCAAAATGTCCAGTACATTATTTTTTTAAATGAGATGTTAAGTGGTAAATTTAGCATTTGAAAAATAAATAAATACTCTTAAATGTATAATATGGAGCCCGTCAACATAAAAACAAGCAAGAGTGATTTTGTGGATTGAATCTGTATTCTTGGACAAATTATCGTCAATTACAATCAACGAATTATTCTTAGTAATAATTTGAAGGCTCTGCCAATTGGAGTTAAATTTGCCAAAATTGATCGTCACATTAAAAAACAAAATGAAGAGTACATCATTTTTTCTAGAAAGTCCATTTCGAGGCGAATTAAGGAATATTAGATCAAATAAAGCTTCCAAACTATAGTTAAAATTACTTTGAATTCAATGTGTTTACATTCCATACTCTGTCCCTCTTAAAGAAGGAAATATATTTTGATTACGAGGGTAATGTCAAAAGTTCGGCAGAACAGTGAAATAAAGCGACTTCTACTAAAAAATGATTTTTTCCCCTACATAATTACCATGTACTTCCACATACTTGATCCAGTGCCTCTCCATTGTCAGTATTCCGGCCCAAAAGTGAGAGTTTGGAAGTTTATGAAAAAAAAAATCATATACGTTCCTTTTAATTTCTTAATTGAATGCGAAACACTTCCAGGAACAAATTTCTATACAATTTGTACACGCTTAACCTGTAAGCGTGCTTTAAGGTTTTTTCGATGCAAGCTATTAATTGTGAGATTTAGCTCACTAAAGACATCTAGCGAAAAATGTTCTTATTATTAATTTATATTTAAGTTTGTTTTTATGTTGACGCACAAAGTATATCAATTGTAAATTTAATGAATATAATTAACTATCTACATGAATATTTCCTTTATTTTGAAATACATAAACAACATTGTTGGTCTAACAGTACCCGACATTTACTTTTATCGGTATGTAATTATTAATAAATAGGGGGTTCATTACTACATATTTATGTACAAACATTCGAATAGTCAGATTATTTTCTTTTCTTCCCTTCTAAGAATAGGTATCTACTACATAGAACAACACCCATCATTAAACTAATTAAAGAACTTCAACTATTTTTCGTTTGATTCTTTATTACAATGATAAATAAAGTTTAACATTATCGAATATTTTCATTTCCTTCTTTCTTACTCAACAATCCAAAGATAGACCCCTGTTGATATCTTTTAATTTCAACTATGTTGAACTTTAATAGCGGCTTTAAAGAAATCCCTTAGAAATTAAAAACAAAATTGAGGGATTTTTTGCTACTGGTTCCTTATACTTTGATTGATTTATGAGGATCTACAGTAGCTATTAAGGTATTATTTACACGATTTAAATATTCATACATGGGTACTATTTGTAGATACGTTTCCTTATAGATGTAAGAGGTCTCACATTTCTTCTTCTACTATATAGTTTTTGATCTGAACATTTTCCTTTTGTAAGTGATAGACTTCATAGATTTCTTTTTTATAGATTATATGTAAATTTTGAAGAAAGAACAACTGGATTTGAAACAGATGCCTTGGTTCAAGATGTAGTGAAAGGTCTAACAAACTCTTTGTTTGATCCTTTACAATTTTGAATTAAATATTGAATAGTTACCAACGCCTTGTCTCTGAGTAGGATATTTGGGGAAACTAATTCAGAGAGATTTGGCTTCTACTGTAAGACATCGAGGGAAACGATTTTGTATTTTATATTTAAATTTGAACATCAGACTGTACTATATTAACAAAAGTTTCGAATTTGGTATTGTAGGATATTTATCATACTTTTAAGAGTTTTAAAGACATTTTTTTGTAGTCTAAATTGATAAACCATATATATATAATAGTGTTTTTTGTTTGATGTCAATGAACTCTGGAAGTATATTCGATAATAGTTTATTAGACACTTGATATCGAAAAATAAGTTGTAAATCGGAAATATATAGAAGCAAATCAATTTATATGCGCGTAATACGCGGAACCAAAAGAGTGTATATATTATATTATTTATATACTTGCAACATCTTTAGAACTAAAATACTCATAACGAGAGGCAAATTAAAGCTATATTGTTGTTATATTGCTGAAAGATTTATTAATAATCAACAATACTTTATTTGATAAAAATCTTTTATCTCTATTTAACTTGATAATTTTTAAGGAACAACATCAAATAGTCATTTTTTCAATATTTTACAAATTTTTAAATCAAAACGCGTCCATGAAGGACGTTTTTTTCTGAAGATTACAGATTATTTCTTATCTAAATGAATAAAATAAAAAAATTATTATTCCTAACTTCAATTTTTAAAAACTCAGATCCATTTAAACTCCATTGCCTAATAATTATGTCTGAATTATAAATTAAAACTAAAATACATATAAAAAACAATTTTCTTTATTCTGTTGAGTTTTTGTTGTGACTTTATCTCGTAATTGCTTATAATTTTTGATATACAAAATAAAATATTTTAAAGGAGGACCAAAACTAAAATCAAAGTGTAAAACAACAGCCACATAATTTCCAAATTTAATTGGCTACAATAGTATTTTTTGTCTGCTAGGGACCGATGAAGCTATTAAAATATAATGAAGGATAAGAAACGTCCTCCGTTGTACCGAAAAATTGATATCTTTCGAGGAATAAAGGTTATTGGCAGCCTACTAAATTTGGATAAAAATGCATCACGTAGCTGTTTTATTTCGATTAAAAAAATGAAAGAATGAACATAGAAAATTAAAGAAATATACAGAAAAAGTTAAAATTGGTTCAAACCTGATTTCATTTCATTAAAAAATTATGTATCATGGATTGCTTCAATTTATTCACTTCCAAAATTACGATACACTTCTTTTCAATGTTTTACAATAATTTCAAACTCAATTTAGAGAGGTGATAGGAAAATGGAATTTAACTTTATCAAAAACTTATGATTAAAAACTTAATTGGTAGGGAACCAGTAGGGAATATTTTCAAACCTACTCGAATGGTCAGCTGATTTAAGCGTGTGCCCACCATAAGCAGCAATTTTTAGACCTATATTCCTAAGTCTGGATTCGAAAAGAAAAATGTAGTGTCAGCTAAAGATTTACAAATGGATGTGTATAAAATATGTCCTAAAATGCTAAAAAAACTTCTTGAAGTTGCAACCTAAACATGATTTACTTTTATTTTCTTAAGCTGTGGTCATTAATAGTTAATTCTTGAGGAGATAACTTCTAACTATAAAGTAATAATTATTGCATATACTTACGAAAGACGGAAATGAACAATGAGGGTTTGTTCGGGAGTTATAAATGTAAGTCGTTGTTGGACACGATATAGATTTAAAGATTAGCATGCGAGTAATGTCTGCCTACATGTCCTTTCTATATAAAGAGCAGGATTTGTGTTTATTTCCTTTCTTGCACTAATACTTGCAGCTGATCTAATAAAACGTTATGAGAGGAAAGTTACTCTCGTACCAAGCATCAGTTTAGTTCTCAGGATTACCGTGTTAATTTTCGTTTTCATATAATTTTACATACAGATAGGACATAAAATTATGCATCACTGCTAATACAGGTGTGCGCGTCTAAAAATGAACACTTCTTTAAATTTTACGCCATGCACATCTTCATAGTTTTATTGAATTGAAACCGATTTATACTTCGAGGCAAGGGGCTTGACTAGTTATAAACGAAAGTCCAGCAAAATCTAAATGGCAGCAGTGAAACAACAGCCGATAATATGGAGATACGTCGAGTCACAATTTTGGAACTTTCCATGCGGAGAAAAACTCCAATTGAAATTGCCAAGGTTCTGAGCTGCAGCCGCATCATCGTTTACAGCGTGTTAGACAAAGGGACTCCTGAGGCTACAACAAGATCTAAGTCAAGGCCTCGAAGGTCGGACGAAATGGTTGCTGCCGTGAAAAAGTCTGTCGAGGACAAGAGAGGCAAGGTCACCGTCAGCAGCCTCTCCAGGAGTTCAACGTCAGCAGAAGGACCATGGACCGTCCAGTTAAGAAAGATCTTGGCCTTAAGGTCTACAAGAGAACCCCTTGTCAAGCCCTCAAGCCTATAGACAAGGAAAAACACGTCGCAGGGTTGAAGATTTTTCTCAACAAGCTAAAGGAAAAAGCCTCACTCGCCTGATTGTTCGCCGCTTGACTTCACAGTGTTTGGGCGTTTAAAGGGGATACTGTCTGGAGTTCAAACAAGTCCAACAAGGACCAATTGAAGTCTGCCTTCAAAAATACCTGAGCAACCTCGACCAGAGCTTCATCGCCATGTCATGCAGGAAGTTCCGGTTCAGGCTGGAGTTGGAGTGGAGAACATGGGCGGCCATATTGAATAAGCATGTGTCTAAGACTCTCATCTTTCATGTTAAATAAATAAATTCGTCGACCACTTTAAAAATTACAGAATTATTTAACTACTTTTAAAAATTTCAGAGTGTTCAGTTTTAGACACACACACATGACTTCCACATTTTGACGAGTTCATATAAAAAAATACGTTTGAATACTTATCAACAATTGTTTTTCCATACATTTTTATCTTTTTCTTCCCTCTCTATCTAATAATCAATGTTATCTTATTAAATGTAATTTATATCCTTTATTGTTAATTATACCCACTGCTTTCAACGTTTGAATTTATAGAAAATAAAAAACCTGGTTTAAGAGATCAAATGTACTAGACTTTCATTTTTTCTCAGTTTCCCTTGTCTAACTGCTTAATAGATGTGTGACTATATTAACATTATTCCCAGTTTATTGGCTATTCCTCGTCCATTTTGTTTTTGCATCATAAGGGTATATATAAAAAGCAATGAATATATCTAAATCTACTATAATTTATTGCCTGAAGTACAATGTGTTTTCATTACTTAGACTCATTAAAAAAACCTCATATTATATATTTTTAAGAGTTATGTCTAATTAAATAGGTGTGCGGTCAGTTAAGTATTTAGAATATACATAAATATAAACTGAATTATGGTTTGTTTAACTGGCTCGTTTAATAACTCTTTTCGTTTTTATTTTCTTGAATAGGAAGATTTAAGGGCTAGATTAAAAACAATTTATACTCACTCATGAATTGGATATTTGAGCATATCATTTTTTCCTAATTTCAATTCCTGGTTTTTTGAAATCTATGGAGTGTGAATCATTTATTAGTGGTGTGTACTTTGACTGACACATTGAGTCATTCGTCCTTATTCATTCATTTATTCGTATGGACAAAGAAGTTTATCTTAGTATTCTTGAGTTCTTGGAAGTCAGGTTATTGTTTGTTGTAAGTATGTGGTGAGTCGACATAACAACAATCTTGAACAAAATTAAATTTGTTTTCTTCTTGATATTTATATAGATAAATATCTGATATATATATAGATAAATATTTGATATATATATATATAGTTTTGGTTTTTTAAATTAGGAAAAAGAGTAAGTTCAATTCTTGAGAGAATTTTGGTACAAAAAGAAATTCAATTCGGCTGCCAAACCCCACCTTTACACAAAGGATTACTTTTTCAATCCCGTTTCTCGAGATAAACAGAAGCGTATATTTCTGATTTTCTATTTTGAAAAAAATTAAAATACAGATATATATTCCGAAGAACTACTTCAGATTTTCAAACGATCAGAAGCACTGTTCTAATATCCATATAAAATCAAAAAGGTTCTATGAGCTCATTTTAAAATTTTTATATCAAGTGGCAAAAGTAATTTATAATACTATTATGTGGTGTGTCAAAATCAAATGCATATATACCTGGGCAATATTAGTAAAGCTGTTTTGTGTAGCTGTAATGTTAGCTCGTGGATGGAGTCAGGAGCTTGATTTTTCTTAGAAAATATGTATATGAAAAAATAAATTATATGTACAAGCTATTTTCAAAGAAATGTGTCCTTACATTATATATTGCAAAAAAGTAAAGGGTCATAGACCACGTCCCTCTAAGGCCCACAGGTGTCGTGGACTCTGTTTCACAAATCACTTCTACCTATATTCCTTGAATATGTACAATGTATCAATTACCATACTTAATAAATATATCAAAAAAAAAAAAAATTAATTAATATTTGAAGAATATGTCAAAAAAAACAAAAAAAAACAGACCTAAAAAAATTAAAAATTGATTGAAAGAACATTTATAATCAAAAGTAACTTTTGGGATGGGGGTAGAGTGGAATATGTTGCTGCAAATTCGAATTTTTTTTTTAAGTCTTTAAAATATGTTGTTGCCACCGAACACACTCCTTAATTGTACACATTGTATTCAAATTACTGGGATGATTTACGGTAATCCATACATTTAACAAATGTTTATATTTTTTATTTGATTTGAAGTATTTAGAAACCTTTTTTTGAAATATATCAATTGTTGTGTTTTTGATTTTTTTACTTTAAGTAGTGCAATTTGCGGCTGACCCCAAATGTGAATAAGAATAATTTGGTGATAGAAATTGACAATAATTCGTGAATGAAAAGAAATATAATCTACGTTAAATTTTCTAAACAAACAAAGTACAGGATTCTCCGGATCTATTGAACTATTTGAGTCAGGACTACTAAAGACATTTAGTGCAATAAACTTGTATTCAATCTTTTTAACGCGTAAATAGTAGATTTTTTTTCATTTAATGACTTCATTCGTTTCGAGAAGTTAATTATATAAAAGCATATAAAAATTAACATTTTAGTTTATAATTAAATCCACAAACAAAAGTCAATTCAACATTTAATTAACACTGTGATTCAAAATAGGTATGTTAAAAAAAACTGTGTAGTAGTTTATCACATTTCATAAAAATCTCCAATAAAATTAATAAAATAATGTCTTAGAAAACAAAACAATTTATTAACAAAATTATATGACTAAAAAAATAACGTTGAGACAAAAATCATAACATTTAAGCATTGGATACACAAAACTTATTTAACGGTCTGTGGATGCGTATTAGACGGCAAAGAAACGTCATATTATCTTTCGAGCCATATGGGTGTAGTGTGTCAAATCCCGGGTGTATTTCCACGTTAGATTAAAAGAATCCGAAAATTTTATGGAAAGGATAGAGTAGCTCACATCTGTCGAAATAAGAATAACACTAAATTCTTTATTTTGGATAGGGTCGCCTTCTGTAAACTTCTCTACTATCCTATTTCTACAGCTCGAGAGAGCTAACGCCATCGCGCGATTTTTTGTAGGAATAATTAAAAATCACTTCAATTCGTTAAGTTAATTGAGACTCATACTTAGCTTCTAACATCAATGTGACGTCGTCGGCATACCTATCAACTATACGTCTCGAGATCCCAAAATAAACTCCAAACCCCTTGAATTTCTTTATATTGCATCTCCAAGATCTTTTAGTGCAGCGACAAATAATAGGGGGCTGAAAGACAACCTTGACGGCAACTCTTTCTTAAAGTAATTGGGTCGCTTTCTCCGTCCCACAACGAGATAGTTGACGTACCATTGAAGAGAAGTGCACTAACGGTATTAAATTATTCTTTTGGAAGAAGTCTACTAACATCTTTCAAAATATAACTATGTTGGACAGAATCAAAGAGTTTGCTGAAGTCTAGAGCTATAATTGCCCAAAAGTTACCTTTTTTAAGTACAACTTCAACAGCACACTGTATATTTCTTGATATGTCTGAAACCTTCCTGTCTTTTAGTAAACCTTTTTGCTCTTTGCTAGTTTGGAGTTCAAAATCGGTTCGTTTTTACTGGCAAGAATACCCAAAAGTATGTTATAACTCTCATTGAGCAACGTGATTGGTCTCCAATTGTTGATATCGGTAGCCACCCCATTTTTAAGGGTCAGGTTTATCTGGCCTCTTGTTATGGATTGCAGAAGCTTCCACGAATTTCTATAGACTTCCCCAGTTCAACTAAATAAGAAACAACCTCTTCTATGTATTGGGTGAAAATCTTCCCACAAATGCCATCTGGACCAGAAGATTTTTCATCCTTAAAATATTTTTTAAGTATTTTGATATACATTTTTCAACAAAATTGAATGTATTCTTAACTTAGAACGAGGAAAATTAGCTCTTTCACCCCCAAGAAGCTATTATAGGCGCCTACATTTATGGACATTTGAAGCTAAACTAAGCAAGTTATTGTTGTATTTATGTACAGTTATACAATCATACATATTTATTAACTTGGAGTATATTAAAAACACAGCACGCATATGAAGGATGAAAAATTAGTACCTTTATGATTTGTATCATGTAAGTATCTTTGAAATTTGGGTAGGGTTTATACATAACGTCAATACCTAAGAAATTGTGGTTTTTATTTCCCTTCAGATTAGGATAATGGAGTAAGGTATATGTATTTAAAGATCATTTAAACTTTAGCTAATTAATATGAAATCACTGAATAAAAAATGTGAAGGAACAAATCCTCTAAATGTAAAATACATCCATTTTTCTTTTTTTTATTGTATGTATTATACCTTGTAATACAATTCACAACTCAAACTATTTGTAGTTGTGTTGTATGGATAACAGATTTTTGTTTACTACACCTATCCATAATATTTTTTAATTAAAATCAATTAAATTTTCCCATCCCAGTTTTGAGATTTCCATACTTACTTCATAGGTGATTATGTATATGCAAAATACAATTCAATTGTTTATACCTACATATAAGTTTTACTAGATGCACTCATAAACTTATCCATAGAATAACCAAAGGCTCTTAGTCATGAGAAGGAAGGTCTGTCTGAGTATTCTAATGGCTCCAGTCTACCCATCAATTATTAGGATAAACAATGGAGTCTATCTAATATATTTTTGAAAGAAATATTAAAAAAAAATGTATTAGAATAATACGATTATCTCATTGAAGAAATATGAAAGAAATTAATAATCATAAATTTCTTCTCAGAAACAGCATTAGTAATGTCATGTTTGCTGTTAAGAGAAATAAAGTGATTTGATCTCATATAGATACATATAAAGGAAATTCCTACATAAGTTAACAAATGTGGTTACAAATATTATTTAAATCTAAATATTGGCCGTGCAACAGGAAGGGCCATGACTACCCAATTGTGTGAGAATTTAGATTTATCATATTGTAGCATAAGTTATTTAAGTTATACATAAACAGTTAAAGTCAGTTTAATCAACATTAATTATTGTGGCAGAGATTCAATCACTTTGAAGTTTAGCTACTGAAAATCTGAAATCTGAAAATGATTCAATATGCAGAAATAACATATATTAACATGAAATAGGCGATAGAAAAATTACAAGAGACCCAATGTAGCTATGATTAGAATTTGTATAAATTATTATCATATTTGATATTTTTTTCTACTTTGTAAAATGATGAGTGTTTTTTTTATTTCCCAAAGCTGATATTATTGTTGGCTCATTATTGAAGAGAGAACAATTAAGTATAAAGTAATCACTTGTATGTGAAAGACAAAGAGTAAAATTGTGAATTTGTTGCAGAAATGTAAGTGTAATTCCTCAGAGTATAATTTGAGGATTAAATTCGGGAAATTGCTGATGGTAGACAAGTAGGTATATGATGTCTGCCTGTAAGATCCTTGTTTTTTTTAGATGTCTGAATAGCGTCAATCACCTTTATCTCTTCTTAATCTTTTTGTCGAGTGAGAGTTGTTATATCCTACAAGTTCCCAGAACATATGGTCTCGAATTGTGTGCACCCTTTACGCTTCTTATCGTAGAAGTTTTCATCTCTAATGCCCCCGTCTATATACAAATCCTGACTGACAAAATCTGGGGGGCACCAAAGTCCATTTAGAGTAAACTCCTCAGAGGACAAAACTTACTTTATATTTTAGAAAACCCAAATAAATAGACGATTTTATATGGCTGATTATAAAAAATATTATAAAGTTACATAGGAATTTTCTACTACAAATCATGCACGAGATCCTAATCTAATGAAACTTCTAAAAAACTAAGCTGCCCTCCGTGCAAGCATTATGTAGGAGTCAAGACCGTGGTCCAGTCTAGTCCCACTTGTCATTTTAATTATTCCATTATAGTATAGTATTATATTTAATATAATGAGAAAATAATATATTTTTAATATATGTAGAGTAATCTTAATATATATCTCATATATCTTATTTCTCTTAATAAACCATCAACATTTGTAAGAAAAATGCCAAGTACCGACAGTTAAGGACAGACGAACTTAAGGACCGGTCCGAAAGAATGACAGTCTAAGGACCGGTCTGAAGACAAGACTTGCCCCAATAAATAAATACCAACACAACATCAATGAGAGCTAAGCTGCTCTGTTTCAAAAAATTCTTCAAATTGTCAGGATTACCAAGTTGTTTTTTTGTTTTCATTTTAAACAAACCGGCAGGTGATATTTTCTAAGACTCTATTTATAGGGCTAAACACCGTTTAAAAACAAATAAATTCAGCTCCTAAATGACCTCATAATGAATTGCACCTTTCAACCTCATCATTATACGTTTAAGAATATTTATACGATATGCGCTTATTTAATATGTATAGAAGAAAAGAACTTTGTTAGTGCAATATTATTAGTAATATGTATAATCATTATTAATCTTGGGATGTTTTGACTTAAAGCCAAAACAAAATAACTGAAATAAAAAACGGGGAAGATATATTGCCTATTTTGTATCTGTGTATACTATGCATTTATGACACGCCCCATGAAGGTAAAATAATACGTAATAATACACAAGTTAACTTTCTTTCTCCATTCTTATACCGATAGCATGTACCAAAATGGAATTTCAAAGGATGACGTCACTTATTAGGGGTTTTCTAAGAACGTACGTTAGGGTGAAGCTTATTTCCCAGACGGAGTTCAAACAAGTTTAACTTTTTTTTCTGGTACTATCTATGTACCTAGTAAAATACCCATATGCACAATTTAATATTAATATTTACTCTGCGCAAATAGAGGCAATACAATTGCCTCTTAAATGAATGACAAAAAATATATAAATCACATTATTGATTGTGTCCAATAGTTATTTTAATGGATATTAAAATTTACCCCTATAATATTGCATATGTATTGCAGCCACAATAAAAAAAGTCTGACTTATTTAAGTGAATAAAAAAAATCCTTATAATTATTTTACACACGGTCCAATAGTTCATAGACATATTTAAATTAGTTGTAGGCTTTATTTACAAATATGTGGGTAAAATCTTTTTCTTCATTTAAAAGACGCTTTAAATCAAGTCAACTAGTTTATTCTTCTTTTGAATACTTTTAGTACAATTTGTGGCTCGTCCACATGGTGCATAAGAATAATTTGCGGATAGAAATTGACAATTATTATGTAAAAGAATACAAAATAATCCAAATTCCATTTTGAGAAAATCATATATACTAACTTTTGTGTGGATAAGTAAGTTAAATTACAATGTATAGACCCACTACAGCCAATTAAGTTCATTTATTACAACATTTGTTATTAATTACATCCAGTTTTGGGTAATTAATGTAATTTTTTCTGAATAGTTATAAGAATACTTTTGAATCATTGTATTTTAATCTAATAAAATATATTTCTCAAAAAAGATGTTGAACGTATTCAAATAACCTAAAATGAGAATTCTATCATATTTAAAAAAAATAATATTTCCTCAAGAGATACCTTTAGTCATGTGTATTTTGCGTTGTATAAATATGACCAGTTTATGACAGCGTTTGAGAACTAAGATTTCGTACAAAAAAAAAGTTATTTGACAGTTACGGGATTTTTAGATTCAGCAATGTGTAGATTCAGCTTGTTAAAGATAGACACAAACAATACGAAAATATGCCATATTCTACAGTTTTTCTTCGATAAGGCGAAAACGCAAGCCAAGTAGTTGAAAATGTAAATTATGTATATGTTTCTGATACTGTAATAGCCATTTACAGTTTCGTGGATACTGTTCCAATAATTTTTATGTCAAAGATGACCCACTCTCAAGAAAGCCAATTGTCGTAAATGTGGATAAAAGAATAGAAATATTCAAGTCAGACTGTCATGTAAGCACTGTAATGTTTGCTTAAGAGATACACACATATATATATATATTTTAAATCTATCAGAAATGAATTTCTTTTGAATACACTGTATATTTCAATGAAATTGCACAGATGTGTTCATTAAGTTCATACACAATACCAAAAAAGTGTTCAGCATTATCTGTCAAAATTTAAGATAACAGGATCACCCTAATATATGTATATATATTTGAACATACCTTCTTTTTTTCATTTGGTTAATGAAATTACTCTTCTCTGTGATATATGTGCAAATAGAGAGAGAGAAAGAGGCACGTACTGTTGTTGAAAGACCGTATAATTATGAATTAATTTTTGGTAAGACTACAAAAAACAAAAAATGGAAATATTTATGAAAAGTTGAACAATTCATTAATGTTTATTATATTCAGAGGATTATTTTTATATTTCTTATTCAATGTTTGCTTATCAACAAACTAAATCTCAATAAATTGTATGCAAATAAAGTTTCCTGTATGCAGTGTGTTCTAAATCAGTGGTTCCTAAGCCCCAGTCCGGATCTGGTATGTTGATCAATCAATACCAGTCTGGAAATAAATATTTCTGTTATTTAGGTTAAAAGTATGTATCTGTTGACACCATCTTTTAAAGGACAAAGGACGTCTCATCTGTACTTCTGGATTTTTATTGTTCAGAGTGATTTTTTACCCTGAAAACAATCCCTAAAGTAAAATTTAAATTCATAAAATTTATGTAAAAGTGTTTTTCATTGATTCTGTATCTTGCTCTGGATACTAAATTAACGAAACTTTTCTTTTAACCCTTATAACTTATTCATGTTACATGGTGATGAGGAATATCATGGTTCATGTTATACAAAAATATTCAATGTTTAATTTAAAAAAAGAAAATCTATTTACAAAATTTGCATCTATTAGAGCTTTGTTCCATATCGTATTTATAAAATGATCCCATTTTGAAATAGTAAAGTTCTTTATGGATCGACTCATTGTTTCAAATATAGTATCTTATTCCCAAGGTCGAGTCCACTCCACTCCCTGATGAAGTCTGGTAGTTTTCTTTGGATGAATTCTCCTCCTGTCGTTCCTCGTGGAATTTGGAATCTGAAATCGAACATCTCTTGAGATGGATGATTAAGTTAGAAGTATCTTGCTTCGAATGCCTCGATCTTCCTTTTACGAGGCATGATGTCATGCAATTGGCATTGAATTTGGAAAAAATATTATGATAATGTTAATTATTTGCGAGTACACCCACATAAAGAATGGGATCGCTACAAAATGGAATAAAAATCCCTGAAGATACATATTTATGAAATAGATATTGCTTTAAATTATATCTACATTGCATATTTTTCTATAATATAAGCTTTGATAATTTTCATATTGTTTGGGAAAAGAATTTCAAAAATCCATTCCTCTTCACACAAAATTAAAAAAAACCAAAAAAACAGCTGTTGCCAAAAATTAAAAAAAATAAACAGCTATTGAAAAAAATTTAAGAAAATAAACAGCTGTTGACAAAACTTTAAAAAAATAAAAATTGATTGACAAAAAAACTCCAAAATCTTTAGTTGCTCACAAAAAATTTAGTTTCAATCATAAAATTTTGTATTAAAAAATTTTAAATATTAAATTTTTGTAGAAAAAATTAAAAACTTCATAGGTATTTACAAAAATTTTAATTTTTTAAATCAAAAATGTAAAAAACAAATTAAATTGAAATATTTATTTTATATATTAAATTATCTAGTAAACACAAAAATTCCTTAATTTGGGGAGGGGCCGCAGCCCCTCCAGTCCACCCTCTGCTGACACCCATGTGTCCATGTCTATAAATATGTACGTTTTAAAATTCTACTTAAAATTAGCAATACCCTGTTTTGTTCGGACTTAGTTATGGAAAATCCCTTTTGCCTACTTTAATTTCAATTTGCAGAGGTTGAAAAGGTTTCATAAGAATACTTCTCATACCTATATATTGACAAAAATTCGTTTGAAAATAAAATTGTAATCCGTAGTCAATTTTTAAAAGAACCATTCTAGCATGTTTTTCTAGTAAGAAGCCCCATATTCGTGTACATATATGACCATATATGACACATCAATAGAAACATAAAAGAAAAATCACATGGGAAGATTTCTTTAATACCTCATTAATTTATATACCTATGTATGATTGCCGGTTTTTCCTCTCGTATTAATACAAATAAATGGGGAATAGTTTTATTATTATGTATATTGGTATTTAAATCCTTTTTTAATAATGGAAGAGAACAATTGATTTCCTATACGTGACATTCGATTCAAATTACTCCTATTATTATCTTTTTCCAATTTCTTAAAAATTGTCAACTTGATTATAACTGTATTATTTATATTAATTTCTGGGAAAATAGTATTATGAAGTAGAGTCTTCAATTTAACATTCTATAATATATTATATGTGTGATCATCAACACAAAAACAAGCTGGAATGTTTTTTAAAAATATTTTTTCCCACTAATTTTAACAATTTTTTTTTATCTTGTAGGGTTTGCCACAAATTTTCTTTAAAGTAGTCAGAATTCATTGTCACAAGCTAAAGTTTTCATTGGCGTCCTAAGTTTTATTAAAGTGAAGGGTATGTTATCTTGGGTGCTTAAAATCATATAAATCTTGATTAAACTTTATGAAATGGAATTAAGGATACAAATTACTGAAAACCTACATTGAATACTACTTTGTCCCTATGATAAACAGTGATATTTGAATATATAATTTTTGTATTGTGTACTAAAAAACTATATAAAAGGATAAATTTGTATTTGTTGATTGATTAAAGACTGGAAAATTATAAAATTATATTGGAGAATAATAAGATATTTTTATCAAAAATAATAGTTAATTTTGATAAACAATATGGAAATTAGATTGCAGATTGTATTTTTAATACAGTTTAGGGGTCACACTATAATAAAACTAGTCCATAAAGAGATATATTTTGATTAACAGTAATTTTTAAGACCTTTTATTTCTTGGTTTCATTTTGAAATTATACAAAAAAGGTTAGATTATTATAAAACTAGGTTATGTAAGTCTCCAAAATAACCTCACATCCACAATGCTGATGTCGTATGAAAACGCAAGATAAAAGAATCAGAAATGAATTGAATTTGTATAAAATTAAAATTATACATTTAAAATCAAATGAAAGTTATACCATTTGAATCTTAACAGCAAATATCGGGATATATGTTCATCGTGGCACATATATGTAGTCGCTTTTTAAAGTTTAATTTAAACACTTATATATAAAAGTTTCTAAAAGTCATTAATATCACTGAATTTATTACTATCTCAGCCTTTACATGATATATATCCCATATTCCAATTTGAGTAACAATGTCAATGCAGCACAAAACAAATACAATGGATAATTTACTAATTGTTTTGATGGTTTTGCAACGGCCAAATGAGGGGGCATCCTTTTTACGGTTGAAGCAATTACCCTGTAAGCCATGACTTGAGCTGAATGTTTTGTCCGATATAAACCATCAGTATAATTTATGTATAATGTCAAATATCTGTGACTACACCTGTAGCAGACTTGGAAACTTGTGTCTTCGTGACCTGTAAATTTACCTAAGACCAAGCTCGTTGTGAATTTTTTTACCTACAGAACCTCCATTTTACTTCTCATTCTTTCCGTGAACAACATTGTATCCTTTTTCAATGCCACTGGGCATATGTACGAGGTATATCAGTATTTATTGTATGGCAGGCACCCTTTTTCGTCTACTCCCTTGTTTATATGAAGTAAGAAAAAAGGGGATTTTTTCCATTTTTTGGATTTTTATTATAGTTTGTTTTTATGTTGATGCAAACATATATACAACTATCTAAAGAATTAGCTGATTGTTTTAAAAGCATACGTAGTTAATGATGTGTTCCGGGTATTTGTGTATATGTACAGTTTACTTAAGTCTATGTTGTTGATTTTTTTGCATATATCTACATATGATGTTCATAAAACAATTCTTCTTGCGATAAATTTATCTCGTAATGTTTCTATTTTAAGTATTCAAAATGTTTATGACATCATTTCCATATGTAAAAATTTTTACCATTTGAATATGTAGATTGTACATATATATGTATGCATGGACCACTTACGATAAATAGGAGGAGTTGAGATGTCAGATATTTTTTGATTCACTGTCAATAATATAGCAATAACATAACCACTATCTCCTCCTCCTCCTCAAAATCAATTTTTAAATGCTAATAAATAATATTTTTATCATCATAGAGTCTATAACTAGACCTAAAAAAACATATGTACATTGTACGGATTACAAGCCTTTTAAATAAGTAGTAAGAAAATAAACATATTTTGACATGAAATCATTCAAATTATTTTAAAAGTAGAGAGGGTTTATATAAGCAACTATTATTACATAGTAAAAAGTATTGAATCCTCCGTTATTGAAATGGGAAACTATACACCCCAAGATTTACAAAAAAGCTTTTTATTTCCTTGAATTTAAATTTTATCGACAATACTTTTCAATATCCTCTTAATGCATATAATTAGATTGATTGCAATACTTTATTGATCTTGATAATTACAAGATGAAAATGTATTTGTATATTAAACAATTTTTAATCAAAGTCTAGTGTATTTAATTAAAAAATTTGCTTCAAACTGTTCCTTTGTTTTTCCTTTTGATTACTTGGATTCTTCCTTTCTTCATTGTAAGAACTGAGACGTACAAAATTATATATTCAATCTTATAAAAAAAGGATAGGGTCTAATTTGCTTCCAAAATTGGCATAAAATAATTAATATTTCATAAAATTATATATAGAAAATATAAATTTAATGTTTTTACTTTTAGCAAAACAACTTATATCTTGTTGTAACTCCAAATTCGTACTGTTAAAATTATTTTAAAATACAAATTTATTTTTAATCGAGGCCTTATATTCATACCAGCATTTTTTTAGCATTTTCATTGATATATAAGTGTGTATAATGGATAGAATTGTAAAACAAATGAAATAATTTAAGTGACGTATTTATTATAATCATTTAACCGTTTATCCTGTGAATAACTACGTTTAATTTTTTAAGGTTTTTTTTTTACAACAGTTCACTAACTGTGTTATAAAACGGATGTTAATAAACATAGATTTAAGAAACGTGACTTATTTATGTTCTATAAATATACAGTGGAAAATATGAGTATTTGATCCATTACGGATTTTGTAAGCTTACCAAAAATTTTATATTAGATTGAAGACCAGAGAGTGGCCACTCCATGACTTCAATGTTCTTCTACATCACCCACTCCTTTGTTGCCATGGCCGTATGTTTGGGGGTTATTGTCGTGCTGGAGGACCCATAGTACAAACTAATTTCACTACACTTCCTCCAGGGAAGTAAGTTGTCGTCCAATATTTTGTTGAGATGAAGTCGTCCTTTCCCATTAGAAGAGAAGCACATGCAAAACATAATGTTTCAATTTTCATACTAGACGGTGAAGAAGGAGCTCATGGGATTATACTCAGGTGTTTTTTTCCAAACATTTTTTGTTTGGTTCATATAATGTGACCTAATCTTTAAATAAACCTACTAATAAAATTATTTACAGTTTTTGCATTGTCAGTGAGCAAAACTACAACATCAATACGGCATCAAATACTTAATATCTCTACTGTACATAAGTAAAATAATGATTTGATAACGGATTTCGATTGACACTGGTTGACTTCTTGACGATCATTGAGAAAAAGTTGACCTATACACAATAAAAATGATAAAATACTCTCAAAAGTTTAGTTCAGTATTCCAACAGGACGGGGTTCTTTGTTTAATACTTGCCGTGTTAATTGTAAATTTAGTAATTTAGAGTGAACGACAAAAATATGAACATATGAATGAAATAGTTTTAGCTTCCAGAAAGTCCCCGACTTCAACTTATTGAGATACTTTAAATGGTGTCAAATTTATTCAAGAGGCTTACGAATACACTTTATTATATTGAATATATCAGTCAGTGAAAATACGACGGAAACTTTTTGCAGGAACTACATTTCTGAAGTTTGTATGACTTCTCAGCCTTGGCTATAGCTCAGTATTGATGCCAATCTAGATCATATTAATGATCAAGTATATTGAAGATATGCCAAATGAATTTCTCAATAAACTGATTAAAATTTCATCCAGCTAAATTCAAGTTATTATATTAGTCTACTATAGTAGAATATAAAAATACTTTTTTAACATTAAGTATAAGTTGTTACACTAATGTTAACTATAAATATTTATAAAAAAGTAATAGGAAACTTATGAATAGAAAAAAAAAGAAGGTATTCAATAAAAGACGGTAAAGTTACTTAAGCGATTAGTTAAGGCCATAATCATAAAATTTTAAGATAATTCTATTTCAAATATTCTCACACTTGACTTTATTTTCTTGGTTCTTCATGACATCACGATCCATTAGTTCAATGCTTCTTAGAGCACCGGGGGCTCAATGTATGTATAAGAATAAAGTGAAAATTTTATTATCTTTTCAGGAGTCTGTTTTTATGATTTACTTAATATTTATCTAAAATAAATAGCTAAAAGCTTATTGTAAAATAAATAAAATTTCGTAAATGAAATTACTCATATATAATACTTACAAAAAATTAATAATAATAGGAATAATTAGTTGATAATTTTAGAATTATATTAGGTAAACTCTAACCCCTAGAATTTACAACCCTTTCACTCAACTATACATACATAGGATTGCAAATTTCAAGTATTTTTGCTATGTGCAAAAAAAGTAACCGAAATTAATTCTGACAACATGAATAACGTTTTAGGGGAGAGAAGTTTAGCTGTCATGACGTTTCATTCAATTAGCAATTAAATACACCCTATATCAAGCAATAATATAGGTAGGAATATCAAAGTTTTCGATCCTCAATTATACTCTTAGTCCAAAAGGGACTTATAGTTCTTGAGTGTTACTCTTCGTCATTATGAATACATATGTACACACTCGTGATTACACTTTGTACTTATATGTTCTCTCCTCAAGAATGAAATAATAACTATAACAGCTTTAGAAAAAAAAAAAAAAACGCATTTCAGGCTGCCAACAATGAAACACTCCTATATTAAAAAAATCCTTAGGATATATATAAACTATATAATACTAAAAATCTGTATGCGAAGGCTCAAGTGATCCAACTCCAAATGGAGTAGAAGAACTGATGTATTACTATAATGATATAACATAAGTTTGAAAGGCCATTTCTGGCCCATTTGTCATATTTATACAAAAAAAAGTATTTATTACTTTTAAATAGTCAAATATCTACTAATGTAAAATAAATCATGCCTTTGAAATTCATAAATCACTGTTTTTATGAAATTATTTAATTACAATATCAAACCAACTACAGACCCGTTCTTTGGATATGGGTAAACATTAGACTATAAGAATTTAATATACAAGTGGTTTTTTTTTCATTTAAAAAATGACAAATGACCTTATAAACTTATGTTATGACATTGTAGTAATTTATCAGTTCTTCTATCACATTTGTTGTAGCCTCGCTTGAGCCTTTGCTTAACAGGCTTATAGGATTTATGTAAAACCCTAAACATAAATACTGAAATAGAGTTGTAAAAATAATACTTAACCCTTTTTATTATTGTTTTATTCTTAAAGGAAGATCATCTAAATATAAAATGCGTTCACTCATGAACGGAGCGGAGAGTAACAGTGAGGATTTGTTGTGGAGTTTTAAGTGGAAGTCCCTGTTGAACACAGAGTAATATTGGGGATCGACATCCGTGTCATGCCTGTTGATGTCCTTTTCTAGATGCAGAGTGAGAATTGAGTTGATTCCCCTACTTGCAGCTAATCTAAAGGAAAGTCATTACTTCTAAACTGTTTTGCTATAAAACTTTCTTCAAATAGTCAGTATTACTGTTATTTATGGGATTTATGAATTTCAAAGGCATGATTTTTTTTTTAAATTAGTAGATATTTGACAATTACAAACCAATAAATACTATTTTTTTGTATAAATATGACAAATGGTGAAAAAATGGCCTTTCGAACTTTCATTGTAGTAATTTACCAGTTCTTCTACTCCATTTGAAGTGGGATTACTACGTTAATTGTTAGTTTTTTTTTAAACAAAACCCATATAAAACTTAGGCAATGATGTAAAAATAATATAATGTACTTCCTAAACAATTAATTCAGCCATTAAAATCTTTTCTTTTTAGATGAGGGGGTCCATAGTGAAGTCAATCACTCACAGCCTCCAACCTGGTCAAGAACCTGGAACAGAGCCTGATGATGAAGTATATGTCCATGATGGGCACTGCAGAAACAAACCATGCTATGTGCAGGTTTATTAAATACTCTCTCCGAGACAATAAACACATAGTAGTCCTAGAGTTATCTACAAGGCCACATTTTATTTTCCTGCAGGGTCTTCAGGAAACCTGGATTGTTTTTTTTCTCTAAAAACTTTCATGAGTCTTCCTCTTAAGTGTGCCCGACCCATCAAACTCATTGAAAGCTGTATACTTCATCATAAATAGTTGATTTGTTTAGCATCTTAAACTCAAAATTCTCCATGGGTGTGCACCTGGCACGGACGCACAGTAAATGCCCACTCGGTGTTCGGAGCACAACTCACCGAATTTATTGTTTACACATTTGTAGGCTAAATCTGATGCAATCACTTTTATAAACATAGATTTGAGGGTTGCCAGGATATTGAGGCCTAAATTCGTTCCAGATTTATAATTACAATTTGTGATATATATAGACATTATAACATACTTTTCATTATATAATTGATTAGGTAATGTACACTACAAGCATATAAAAACCATAACATTGGCAACGTATCGTCTCTGATTATTTGGATTTATTATTATCTAAAAAGTGCTTTTGTTCCTTTTTTTTTAAAGCTATATAAGAGGAAACTTATCTCTCTAGAAAATCTAGGTGGAGTCAACAAAAGAAAAACCCAATTTCAACCCCACTTTCCTCATTCATCCATATACGAGTTCATACCCATTTGTATTTATCAAAGAAAAGAAAAATACTTTCCTTGTAAATAGAAAAAAAAAATTAAATCAATAAATAGGTTTTAACAAAAATCATTTTTCTTTTTTCTTAGCAAAAAAAAAAAACAGATAACATAAAAAGTAAAAGATAATTGTTTTTGACTTTTTTCCCCAAAAAAAGCAAACGGAATAAATAATGTGATTTACATGTAAAATACCACCAAAGATGACTTTCCTTTCTATTTGGCTAAATATAGAGTTTCAATTTGAATACTCGTTAGGGTGAAGGTGCCCAACAAATTTTTATATTTGGACGGAAAACGATGAACCTTTTTTTACTACCATATAATTAGATTTATTAAAATACATAATACATTATTTTTCAATAGTTGAGTAAATGGCTGTTTAGCTAAACGTTACTGTTAATTGCTGTTAATTTCATGTTAATTTTCTTGTTGATATAGAAAAGTTTAATTATTATTATTTGAGATTCTGGTTCAAACATTCTTTGTGCGTATAAAAACTATTATAAATATTCTGTCGTCTCATCAGCATGAGTGAGCAATCCTCCACAAATAAGTGCATCTCAGATCTCCTAGATACTGAAGTTGAGGTGGTGAGATATTTGACATTGTTAAGTGATCCAAGAGCCTGGTTTTCAAGTCGGGCATGATGGAGAATACCTTTCTAGCAAAGAAGGAAATAGAGGGTACAATTTAAAGATGGATTCGGAGTTCTTGTCCACCTTGGAGATGAAGATCATAGAGGACACCACCAAATCGATGAATTGCCTCACCAACGACTTCTCCGTGGCTGCTACGACGTTGAAGAGGTTAGTCTAGGACAACTTGGGATTGTTAGCATACATGATAACCCTATACCACCTTCTGACTGACATCATGAAGTTCAAAAGGCTCAAGAGTCACGTTTTGCTTTATTGTTTCTGCACAATCTTCACATAATAATATGTTCTTATTTGTATAAAGATTATTTTGTGTTTAATATATTTCCAGTAAACAATTATAAGACACATTCCATACTCCGAAATGTAGTTTGATAGTTTTTGTCAATTTTTCCAAAAATTCATCTGCTTTGTACTAAAGATAAATATGATTAAGTTTTAATGAAATAATATAGATGTAATTGAACCATATACAGAACCAAAAAATAAGTGAAGCTTTTTTTGTGCAAAATTGGGGCATCATCACCACCCCTAATCTTCGTATATACTTTTTCTTTAAAGAACTTACAAATTTTATCTTTTTTAAGGTGTTGTATACAACTTTTTAACAACAAGAAAATGACAAGAACATTTGATTTATGTGACTTGACCATAAAAATGTTACTCTAAGTCATAAATTCGTTTCTTTTACTGATATTATTACACACTTTGTTCTTTTAAGAAAGTTTAGTATAACAAAGTTTTTCCCTTGGTTAAGCCAATCACAGAAATTATTGTACTTAAAAAATATTTACTTAAAAATTGGGCAAGTTTCTTATTTAGATACATTTCTTAACAAACCCTATTATCATAAAATCTTTATTTTAAATTTGATTAAATAATGATAACCAACAATAATTTATATTGATTAAATAATATTACATTTAAATATGTGGAGTAAATGATCAGAAAATTAAAGGATTTTTTAAATATCACAATTTTATGTACTTAAGTATCCAAAACTTATCGTATGTAGAAATCATTTTTTTTTATAGAAGTACCAATTTTTTAATTATAATTTACCTTTGCTAACAAAGTTATCCTCTTTGTTATGTTTTCACCTCGGTTTGTTTAAAGAAGGATTACAGAAAAAGTTAATGACTGATTTTAGTAAAACTGTGTCAAAAAAATATACATGTTAAAAGTAAAATGCCATAAAATTTTGAAAGCTCAAGGTTAAAGGTCAACGTCACACAAAACGATACAGTCGCATTATTGACCGTAACTTTGAAATAAGTTTGGAAGCATCAATCAAATTAAATTTAATTTATAAGTATCAAAAATGGACTTCTTATACAGCATAAGATCAAAGATAAATGCCACACAAAAAGGTAAAAAACGTTCATTACAACAAATTGTTGTAAGAAAAAGTGGGATTTTTACCAGACTTACTCTATATTAATGGGAGTTAGTTTTAAACCCGGTTTGTAGTGGGTGAAATGAGGCCAGAGAAAATTGAAAAACGTTTAAAGGAACTCAATTTTACAATCAAATGTATTCGTAGCGATTTGGGAAAAAAATTACTCGAATTCTGAAAATACATCTATTTAAAATTGATTAAACCAAAATAACAACACTCGATGAAAATAATTTTCAAATCGCCGTCTATGTGCTTTATATACTTAGTGCTTATTTAGTAATACTGACTGTTCTAAACATTGATAAATATGTCACAGACTTTATATCTTGTCATTTTTTACCAAAGGAACCTTTTAAGACAATGTCCAAACAACATTTCGCAAAAAACTCCGAAAATTAAGAACCAGTTTAATATAACTCCATATATAAATTGTTCGATACAACTTGTTTTCTTGATAATATTAGTTATATTTACCTCGGTAGTAGTTCTCAAAATATAACAGTCTGTAGACAAAATGGTCTTTCATACTGTTAAGTATATTTTAACTCAGAAAATTGAATGACATCATGAAAAAATATTAGATTTAAGTAATAAAGTGTGTCCTTATTTGGGACTAAGAATTGCAGACCCATCCAGTTTAGTATCGGTCTGGTCATGCATATCAGTCACAAAAAATGTCGAATTTCGGTCTTTGGTGATGTCATTTACCTAAATTTATTCTTTTTTTAATCCTTTCTAGTACAAACAGTCCAAAAGGTCAATACTAATATTTGTAAGACTATATTTGACCGAATAAATAAGAATGGGCACAGTACAAAACATTTCTACTGTTTGTCGAGAAATATTGTGAATTTAAGGGTGTAGACAATAAATACTATATTTTGACTTGTACTATAAACTACATAATTTCTTCTCTTTAAGAGTAAAGAATGTCAAATTTAGATGTTATTATGTATATTAAAGATAAAAGTCCAATATATAAGATAACCTACATCGAATGTGTTCAATGCAAGCAAGTTTTATTGATTTTTTAAAACCTCTTTTTTAACTGTCTTGAAATACTTTTAGATAGCAAGTATTTGTAGACTTAACCATTATTGAACGATTTATTCAAAAAAAAAAAGAAATTTAAATAGGCGTTATTATTAAACCATCAAAATGTATATCGGCTAAAGCATCACTACCACCACCAAAAACATATTTATTTTCTTTTAATAATATAACTAATCTGATAAAGAACCTTTATATTTTTTTCTCATTTCACTTCTTCCTGAGAATAATTGTTGAAATGGATTCTCAAGTATCCATTTTTTTTTCTTTTCTTGGTGGAGTATGTTAATATCATCATCAGAAGATTGTAACCATCAGAATTTCCGATGGGCCTCAACAAAACAGATAAGAGTTGGAATTACTCATCTCATGAATACTTCTAAGAAAATGCAATTAATAATCACTAAGGAGTTTTAGCTAAAGCAATTTATATGATAATTTGGAGGTTTGATACATTCCAATCCGTGCTTGAGTACCTTATATTAAGATGTTATGTTGCTAATTCTGTACTATATAATTTGTGGATTTTTTAGCCGTAATGCATCAAAGTAAATCATAGCATGACACATGAGCATTCCGTAGTTTTTATTTATATATCAATATATTTTTTCGCTTTCCTTATAAATACAGGGTGGGCGGAAAACAAAATAAAGAACTATAAACTTAAATCATTCATGAAGTATTTTCGCTAAAACCAATGAAAATACATAGACATTTAAAGAAATATATATTCTATTTCAAACGAGAGTTTGTTTACATCCGTCTATTAACAATCCCCTTTCAAGATCCTATAAGACGACGATTAGTTGATATGATTCACGCTTTAGAACCTAAATTACAAAAAAAAAAAAAAAAAACTTCATCATTGATGAGTATCACAACTGCCAAAATGACGAATGTCATTTGAAACCAACAAAAATTTCCTAGGGCTACCAACTCAAAATATAAATTGCAAATATTTAATTTTTGAGTGGCAGAGTCGGAACGAAACGTTATGCATACATACTTTTTCAAACCGAAAACTAATTTGGAACCAATTTGTATATTTGTGTCCTTGGGCATGCAGTTATACCATGCACTCTTGCCAATTACCCAAATGGGAATTATTTTTGCCATCAAGATTATATTGTCATATGGACTATAAGATATAAGAAAACCACAAAAAAGAATGCTATTCGCGGAGTTGTGGCAGAAAGTAGGTCCAACAAAATTTGCACCATTGTCAAGTTGTTGTTTTTTTAATAAAAAAAAATTAGCAGGGCATGTAAAAGTGTTCAACCCCGTATTGATGCCGTTATTGCTAACAAATGGAAATTAAAATTAAAAAATCAATCATGAATACATATTTCTCTACATATTATGTAAGAAAGTTTTCTTAATTACTTGAATTTCTTGGCCAAATATATCCCAAACAAATAAAAAATTAATTTTGCATATTTTTTCCACCATCATTTCAATAAAAAGAAACTGTATATTATAAAATCCGAAATTTTTGAAAAGAAACCATAATTATTTTTAGATGTTTTATAAAAGGAATTATATTTGTTTTTCGTTTATTTATAAAATTAACACAGGAAAATTAACTGGTTGCCAGAGGATGACTATTATTCTTCTAAGAATGCAAAAAGTAATCCGCACTCAAATGTAGGAATAACCATAAATAACTTGTGTTGATAGATCTCATATGTAATGATGACTCTTTTTTTTTGAGAAAAGTCATCCTAACTTGCTTTTGTGTTAATATACTAGATCTCTAGTATTTCTACAAGAATAAAAATACTTTTTTTTGTAACCATCAGAAACATTGAATCTTACTGCCAAAAATACTCTGGAGCATGACATCAGCCTTATAAATAAATAGCCGGGATTTTTTGTGAGCTCTTTAGTTGGTAATAAAACTTTTGGGGGTTATAAAATTTTATTTGGTTTAACTAAATAAGTAGGGAAAATAATTTCCAATGAAAAAAAAAAAATAATAGATTTGTCTTTTAGGCATAACGCGATAGAACGATAGAAGAAGCAGAAATAAATAGGACAAAAAACGATGTAGATTATATTTCGATCGATGGTAAACGGCATTACATTCTTTGTCCATTTTTATGTATGACGATGAGGCTGATCCTTTAATTTCACGTTAGGAAAGACATAGTCTAAAAATATTCCCTTGATAAGATATGGAAGTACAAAGTTTTAGTTATTTTGATCAATGTATAAATGTTGGGCAGATCCCTTTAAGTGATAAATTTCACAACTCTATGAAACAATATACAACTATTGTCTGGACCATCAATATCACAGTATTACATTGCTAACATAAAAATGCATTAGGTTGTCAGCTGTTGATTCCCTCGTCTCACTTGATACGTCATGACTATTACAACACCTATCCTTTTTGATATATAAACAAAATAATAAGTTATTCTTATACAGATAAAATAAATGGATTGAGGATGTAAAGAAGTACTTGACTCCCTTAGAAAAGAAAAAATAGTTTACCAAAACATTCCAATTATAATAGTTAGGCTTGTTTAAAATATATGGGGCGCTTCAAATATTTTTATTTAAAAAAAAAGTTTATTTACGTAATAATATGAATTTAGAGATGGAAATAAGTTAATAAAGTATTTTTTAATAAATCATTTTATAAACTCAATTAATATTTATTCTAATTTTAAATTTAAAGACGGCTATACTAATTGTATAAATATTTGATCCTTATCGTTTTTATAATATATGTATATATATTGGCCTTTTTATTCTTTCTATAAATAAATTTTGGCTATCATACACAAATACAAATCTTGAGTGACGATTTTGATAAAATATTACTAAACAAACACAAGTCTCATTTCATATCAAGTAGGAGCATAGGTAGAAATTAGCGATACATAACTCTACTTTAGTCCAATAGGAATTTACACTTATCACTAGGATTGTAAATCATAAGGATTTTCAATTTGTAAAAAAATAAAAATACCAATAGTTAAAATGGTAACCATGATAATTTGAAGAGTTTTTTTGATAAGATCAGTTTATCTGTCATGATGTTTTGTTAGATCCGTAATCATAAGCTAAGAAGAACATATACAAGAAATATCGATTTTCAATTCTCTTCTGAGTCTAATAAATACTTACATTTATAATTATATTTGTAAATCGTAAGCATTTTCGTTTTGTAAAAAAAGGAAACCGAAAATTGATATGGTCATCATCTCAATTTGAAAAATGTTTTGAAGAAGAGCAGTATATCCCACTGCGTATCTAGCAATGCAATGACATGAATGACTGAATTATCGATCCTCAATTTTACTCTGAGTCCAACAAGTACAGGGAGCGGGGATCAAATTGTCGCCCAAAATTTTTCTACAAAAAACAACACAAAATATACATTTTTTTACTTTTTTATTGAAAATCAAAACTATGACGAGCATAAAGGTATAGAGTAGCCATTCATTCGATAAAATCACCGTTGGCATTAATAACGGCCTCAATACGGCCTCTGAACCGGCTGCAGGCTCTTATGACCATCTCATTGTCCATGTCGCCGAATACCTCCTTGATAGAGTCCATCAGGCTGGCCTTGGTGCTATGGGGATGTTTGTTGGTATATCTCTCGACATACCCCCAGACAAAATAATCCAAAGGATTAAGGTTGGGAGAGTTAGGAGGCCACAAATCCTTGGTTACGACGTCATAACAGTTCTCGGTTAACCACTGCATGGATATTTTGGACATATGGCAGGGTGCTGAGTCCTGTTGCGACACCCAGGGCCTCCAGCCTTCATGGACCTGGTAGGGTCATTCTCTACCATCTTCTTCACCTTGTCGACAAAGTCGGTGTCCCTGACCTTCCTGTCGGCGCCTTCCTCCTTGGGTACCCTCTTTATGGTGGTATCAACATCCCAGGTGGCCTCTAGCTTCTTACGGATACGTTGAACAGTCCGTAAATTCACTCCTAAGGTTGAAGCAATCGTTGAATTGGAGATTTCACCTCCATTATTAACCAATGCCATGACTACGGCGGACCTCGAAAGCTCTTCGTTCCACTTATAGCTCTTTATCTCCTCATATGATGACGGTATGATGCTAACTGAACTACGTATCGTCAGCTGACAAGAATAGCTTTCTTATTTGGTAACCTTTTTTTAATTTGATAATGTCGTCTTCAAGTTATTAAGGTTTAAAGAAGGCGAAAATTTGATCCCCACTCCCTGTACTTACACTTATAACTCCTCATTTAACCCTTAGTGTTATTCTTCGTTATTCATAAGCTTTTTTAAACTCAGACATCCCCTTCATTAGGATTATTGAATCGTTATAAAAGTTTAAAAAAATACCAAAATACACCTTTCACTCATTTAAGGTAATATTTTTTACAACTCTTTTTATGAAATAAGTGAAAACGTGCGTATTTTCACTTCCCTCGACATAAGACCTTTACTTTTTTGTACAAAAATTTATAATATTTCTTAGAAATCTTTCAAAAAACGTGCAAATCTACATAAGAGTCTAATAAATGTTTATGTGAGTTAAAAACAACATTGATAACTGCTAACATGTAAACATCTTATTTTGTGCAAATTAACTTTGCATCACATCACGTCTTCACACAAAAAGTGTGCAATATTATGTGAGTAAATATTGTACTTTGAGTAGATGATGATGACATTGTCTACATCATCTGATTATTATCAGAGATAAAATAATTCGGCAGGTAAATAACACGAGGAAATACATATGACTACATACATAATTTTTGTATGTACGATATGCATAAAAATTAGTGTTGGATTCGAGTTATAACTATCGAGTTCAAATATTTAGCAAACAATTGAATTTAAGTCAAAGTTTGATTTGATAATATCCAAGTTAAAGAATTAAGTATGTGTTTGACTAATTCAATAGGGCTGTACTAAATTATAAACTAAACAATGTGTACAAATATAAATAATATTTATTTGCATAATTGGAAATTCTATAAAAAAGCAGGAATAATTCCAATGTCAATCCTCAACTCTACTTTAAATTGAACGAGGACTTATAAATTGCAACTCTGCAACAAATCCTCAGGGTTACTCTCCTTGTTCTATGAGCTTATGTAATTGTTGGATCAGTTTTCGTATATAAGTTATGTAAGTTATTAAATAGAAAATAATGTTTGCTCCTAAGAAGTTAAATAATAATGATAACAGCTTAGGGACAGAAAATTCATTCTTCAGATTATCAATATAAAAACAGAGAGACATAATATACACAGTTTATAATAACCCTTTTTTCCTTCACTGTTCCGTCACTTCAACAGTTGTTGTAATTATGCATTGCAGGGTGGTTGTAGAATCAACAAAAAATGAGATTAACATAAATATAATCGATTATTTCGACTTTGGATAACTCGACTTCAAATTTAATCGAGTTTTGAACATTTAAGGTGCAGTATGACTGAGTATTCCAGTAATATTTCGTGGGGTTCATTGAGATATTGACACTTTAAAGAAAAGGGGGGGGAGTCATATCTTCAGAAAAAAAAGTGTCACATTTAATACTGATAGGTATAAAGTTATCTACTTGTGCTATAACATATTTTACTCGAGTAATTGTTAGGGAAGGGTGTTTTTGAAAACAAATATTACAGTTTTATTTTCTTCGTACTCTACAAAAGCCTCATCCCTTGTAATGTTTGATGGATGATGTGTGAAGTAAATAATTTAGAGCAGTTTGTCGCTGTATTTTGACTATAAAATAAAAAAAAGTTAGGATTATCCGATGTAAATGGTTTCAAACGGTTCCCATTCTAATTTTCAGTGCCTGAGCAATGGAATAAGTGATCACATGCCAGTCCTACTCGACATGTTCGACCTCCATATTACCAGAACATAATTGGTGGAACCACCGCTTTCCTGTTGCATTCGATACTGTACTGGGTCCATAAACAGCACAATTTTTTTTGCTGCCACTTTTTTTTATTTCCATTATTTTATTATTCAATTTATTTTCCATATTTCCATACTTTGGTGTTTTTTTATTCAACTGATTAACGTGATTTATAACTCATTAAAAACATCCAACGAAAAACGTTCTGAACTCTTTATTTAACATTATATTTTAGCAATAGGTTTTTTATTATTTTTGTAACCAGCATATCCCCCCCATTTCATAAATTATTTTTTGTTGGAGGTGCTTTCAGGAAATAGTTTCCTTTTTTCGAGTTTGTGTACTACTTGAATCCAACACTAGTATAAAAGTTACAAGATGTAGTAAAAAGATTCATGCGTGTGCCTCTGCTCACTTGTGAGTAAACTTTTATAAGTAAGTTCATACCATATCATTATCTCTCTCCTTCTCTTGTTCCTCTCACTCTGAGGCGCTTATATTATAAATAATCTACATGGAAAGTGCGTAAGGTATTTTCTTGAAGGGGGGTCCCCTCTCATGACTCATTAGCAAATCAACGTACTCCTGGTGCAGTATCATATCCACTACGTATTATATGCATTCAAATTAAACACATGGTACATTTTATTTAGAAGTATCATGCAAATAATCCTTTAGATATAGTTGGTAGGGAAAATGGATTGTTACCCCATTCATTTTCTGAATGATTTATGAATAGAAATGAATAAATCGAGTTTTCCCACTCATTCAGCTATGCAAATATTTTTACAAGTTATTTTGTACGATTTCGAGTCAAGTTTTTTTAATGTTCGTTGATTCTAAATAGGGTTGCACATATATTTCTTTCGACTTTGATTTGTGTCTAAAGTTACAATTTCATGGAATAACTTACGTATCGTTAATATTATAAATTTGATCTCATTAAATGATAAATCGCGATTAATTTATACAAAGAATTAGAAATAAAGAATGTATATGAGTTTTAAATATCAAGGATTATTTAAGTAATAATCAAAGCTTTAACAGAGTCACACAATAATAAATTTTAATTTTTAAGCCATTTGCTTTTCAAAAAAAAAAAAAAAAATGAAATTATTGTCCCCCTAATGAACATGGTATAATATTCATTAATTACCTCAAAAAGGCAAGACATTTAACAGTGATTATCCCATAGTAGTTGTTTTGGAGGGCTTAACAGATGCAATCACGAAAGAACTGTCCCATTGGATGAAAGAAAATGTTTTGTCGCATCAAGACAATGTACCCAGTCAAAAGTTGTTGAAAACGATTACGAAAATTGGACAAATTAAGCTACGAATTGCTTTCCCATACACAGTATTCTTCAGATTTCGGCCCTAGTCACTTTTTTCAGTTTATAAACATCAAAAGACGGCTTGCTGAAAAAAAAAACAGAGCTAATAGGCAATTATGACCCCTATTTTGAGACTAAAAAGAAATCATAATATAAAAATAGTCTCAGAAACTATATGACCACTATAATCGTTGTACATGCCTCAAAGGTACCTACATTAAATAAGTAATTCGAATTTTGCAAAATAAATGTGTTACCCATACTAAGATAGTTTACAAACTTTTCAGCCGACTTGAATATCATTCAGTATATCATTAGACTACAAAAAACCCATAAAGTTTCTATTATATTCAATAATTACAATACTGTACCGTACTGTTGAATATTGCATACCTTACAAAATCACTGTTCGAACCTTGTAATATCCCAGCCCTACAATATATATACATATTAAAACAATTACCTTTCAAATATGACTCATAATTCATATTTGCTTGTAGAAAAAAATATATGGACATTGTACACACTTATATTCATTAGGAGCAAATGAGTTATAATGTCTTACTAAAGGAAGTAAATAATACTTATGTATAATATATCAAAATAGATATTTATACATATACAAAACGCCTACACCTTAGCCATTTGCATAGAGAAGATATATATATGTATATTTGCAATTACATTATTTTCACATTTTCAAATAATAATAATATGCACAGTTTGTTTCAATAACAGCAAAGAAAAATGATTTGTAACGCTATTTTTCCACTCTATCTAAAATATATTTGTAATTTTATCAAATCTCTTTTTTTTGTATGAAAATAAACTTTCAAAATGTCAGTTTTGGTACAGAAAAAAGAATAAATATTTTATCCCTTGCCGATTGTGTAAATTTACCCACTGACAAAGAAAAGAAAGGTTATTCAATTTTAATGGTAGATTTATTTTAACAACGATAGACATTACATGATTAACAAATGTTAAGTGTTTGGAAGAAGATAAATGCTTAGTATAACCACCAGAACACTTTCCTCATCGTCATGCATGAAAGCGGGGCCATTATGTTTTGTTTGTGTTTCTCTTGTTTCTAGCACTAATGGGCGAAAATATTTTTTCTAAAAGACATTTAACTATAGAGAAATTTTCCAAATGCACATTTGACTGAAAAATAAGTAAGGCTTAGTAAAAATAAGTTCATTATTTTTAGTTGATTTTTTATTTAATCTTCCTTGTTTATCTCCTACGCAATCAAATCAAAGCTTATAAAACAGCCAGGCACGACGATTTTCATTATTTTATTTACATTTTTGACAATTGGCCTTCAACAGTGTTGTGCATGTTTGACATCAAAATGATTGGAAAGGAATCGTCGAAACCAACCTATTGCATGATAGGCTGTTACTGTATCCAGACCATAAGCACTAATCACATTTTTAGCCTCCTGGCTTACGTTTTCGCCTTTATCGAAAAAAACACTAAAATATGGTGTATTTTCTCTTTGTTGGTGCCATCTTTTAAACTTGCTCAAACAATACTGATTCGAGCAATTAAAAACTTGTCTTAGAAGTTTTTCTGTACGAAATCTTATCTTTCTAACGGCATCTACAATAAACTTATTGTACTTGTACAAGTATGTTTAATCGAGAAACACATTACTATTGCCATTGATTTAAAAATACTCAGGGACTGACGAGGAAGCATAAAATCAAAGCAAAAAAGTGATTTGTATTTGTTGTTGATTTAGGATATGTCTGAAGTACAGGAAGTTGTCTGTGGTAATCTAAATCACCGAGAGGATTTATGGAGACATTCCAAGATCGGCTTGGAGGAGACCACGTGAATATGAGATATCTAAGCCAGGGATACTGTTAGTTTCAGTACAGTTACATATTTTTCCTCTTGTAAGTGTGGAACCATATATGAGGAATGGTCTATTTTTTAGCACACCAGGGAATCGGTGATCAACGTTTACAAAGAGTTATAAATCTAAATTCAAATTTTCAATTAAGTTAAAGGTTTTTTTAAAAAAATAGTTAATATGTTTTATTTTTATTATTGTTGTTAATAAAGTAGCTCTGGAATGCGATCTCAGTATGCTACATCTCATAAAGTCTTTATTTAACCTTGTTATTACAGCTTCATACTTATTTTATTACCTATAATACAAAATACTGTCTTGTGTAGAAGGCATTTCAAGCTTCGTATATCATCGATTTTTTTTCTTAATTACTTCAAAAAATGTTGAATTATATAATTTAGTTTGAAAACATGAAACAAATATGAGTTGAAAATGGTTGCAGCAAAATATTCACACCAAAATTCCCAATCACTCTTAATACCACCTCACCACACCTGTCTGTCATTTATGTCATTTTGCTGCAAACATTTTTGAAGCGGTAATTTTCCCGCGTGACCATTGTTAATGTCTTTGTTTTCTAAAAAATCAATGTGTAGAAAAGCTTAGCACATGATTTTAAAAAAAGGAAAGAATATGGGAGTGCCTATACAAATTTATATAATTAATGTGTCAGTTTTTGCAGGTTTGTACAAACTTAATAACTCCGAGCAATGATGAGTACTCCTGCTAGTATATAATATACCAGCAGTTCGAAAAATCATTTTGATTGTCTATAAATAACCCCAAGCAACAAATCAGGAAGTTTTTATTTTTATTTTTGGTGAATTTGATTTGCACCAGCTTCAATTACAGCCACCTGATGAGGTCAGAAGGCAGTGCATATTTTAGCAATGTAAGTCTTGGACATTTTACTCAAATGGGACTCCACAGAGACTTTGAGGTTGGTGATGCTACTTTGGTTAACACCAAAGTCTTTGAACTTAATTTGCCACCATATTAAAAAGTTTTCAAAAGATTCAGATCAGGATCAAGCCAAAAAAAAAGAAGTATTTTTTACAAAATTTCATGTTTTTTATGTGTTTATTGGTCTACCACTTCTAAGGCGATCCTGGAGGCTTACTCAATAAGCTTTCTCACTTTGTACACAGTATGACTGTTCACTTTCAGACGCTTAACAATATCAGAACTGCTTTGGCCTCCACAGACGAATGTAGCAATCTCTGAACTATTTATGCCCCTTTTTAATAATAATTAATAAATAGCAATGTTATAACACTTTATAACTACTTAACTTTTTCGTTAGCTAAGAAATCCAGCTTCAGCTTTTATACATGGAAATATTTAATTGGAACTTTACAAAACCTCTTAAGTCCTCATCATATTGGTGGTCAACGACTATTCGAACGCCCCATATATCATATATTTTATTGATAAATATACCGGGTGTTTCATTGAAATATGAACACTTAATTATTCAATAATGAATTAAGGTGGAATAATTAAATGTAATTAATATTGCGATATATTGAATTGTAAAAAATCAGTTGCAAAACAAAATAAACTTGAGCTCTCTAGTTTAAGTCCAATTCTAACAAATGACACTTGAATGTGATTGAATAATTTCATTCGCGCACGCCAAGCAGTTGGGCGTCTCTAGAACCACTGTCTATTCCGTCAGCAAGTCCAAACAGTTTGAGAGGCTGTTAAAAAGACCCAAATGGACGCAGAAGAGTTAAAAAAATATCATAGCCAATCTGTCGAGTCCATGAGGGGCCATACAAGACATCTTGGGATTTTATACCAAACTGTCCAGAGAGTTAGCAAAAAAGAGAGGCCACCTCTGATCCCAGCAATGAAAGAACCCACCTCAACTCTATGAATAAGTCTTTTAAGTTATTTTCAACTCTTTTTTGACACTATCCCCCCCCCCTATAGCCCTGATGCCGACCCCTCGAATATACCGTTTGGGTACATGTCAAATGGGGAGGCCTTCATCCAAACATCGAGCCCCTCATTGCCACTGTCAGTCAGTGCGACGATATGACGGAGGAATACATCCAAAACGGGTGCAAGGCCTTATGGCCTCGCATGTAAGCCATCATTTATGCAACGGGCGGCTACACCAATGATTAATAAAGCTCTAACACACTTCTATTTATAGTATTACTTTTATTGAAATTCAATTGTTAATGAATAAATTATATCTTGTTGAAGTGTAAAATTCCGACATAATCCGACTAAATGTAGTTTGTCCCTGGTTGTTTAGATGAAATATATTTTACAGTACTGCTTATATTCCCTTGTATTAACAGGAAAATGAAAGTCATATAGTAATATTTTAAGATATTTATATGGCCACACTAAGTCTTTTTTACCACTAAAAACATTTGTATTTACATATATTATTAGGTTATGGAAGTACTGATAACTTTTTCTATATTTATTTACAAGTAAATCGTTCTCCTCGTTCGGAGTTTTATTCTTTTATAACTACCTTAAAGAGAACCTTCACTAATAAGATAAAGATTAAAGTAAAAAACCTCTAAAAGACACTTAAAGAGATCTTTAATTATATCGGTGGTTATTCTTTCAACAAAAAGATTGACAAAAATACTTAATAACCTATAAAAATAACAGATTGTAAGAGCATCTTTACACACTTTTTAACTAGCAAGAGTATTCATAATTCCCTGAGGATCTCTGTGTGGTGGTAAAATGCGTTTTTCTTCGTTACTTATGAATATATACATTAAAAAGTATCATATTGGTGAACTTTGCGTATAATTTTTAACATAAATTTGTGATCCTTAATATTATAAACTAAACATTCCAATCTCTTTTAAAGCATTTAATATAATTGCAAAAAAAAATATATAATTTATTGTATATTCTTTCAAATTAAAAAAAATAATAAAAAATAAAATGTTTAAATATTTTTTGGCCAAGGTATAATTTTTCTTTTCATTTTTTTACAAAATTAAAAAAATTATGTAGCAAACTAAAAAACGACTAACTATTGTATCTGTAAAAACAAACTAACTAGACAAGATGGCCAATATGCCAATATTCAATGTCGATATCTTTACTAACATACTAAATTAAATTAAAAATCGAATAAAATTACTTTTTGAATTAGAAAATAACGGTATATTTTATTTCAGAGTAATACCGGGGGCTACACTGAAATTTGAACACTTGGTTATTGGCAAATTGAGAGTTCGACTTGAGTTTTTCAGAGACGGGCATTAATAAAATTAGGCCCGTCGAAGACAAAGTGTCACTGTGTATAAATTTTCTTTTCTTTCCTTTTTTTTATAAATAACGATAATGGCATTTGAACGTGACACTAGTGTGAATATCAGCGAACTTTCTGATTAAATAAAAAAAAAATTGATGCCCAATTCATTTTGTGTGTTCGGGCTAACTTCATGGATAAGTAATGTCTTCCTGCATAGTCAAAACCGCTTCAGTATGGTATAATAGTAACATCAATTTCTGGCCAAAGGAAATATGACCCCTGGATTCACTGGATGCCAACCATTTGGACTACGCCATCAGTTAGCATGCTAAGACTTGAAAAAATCATGGCAATGAGGCCAACTGTAAACGAATACTGGACAGATTTGTCTGAAGAATACATACAAAAGACGTACCAACTCTTCAGGAGGCGTCTTGAGGCCAACGTTGACACCAAAGTGGGCTACATGGAAGATTAGAGGAGACAATATATCGTTACAGCTGGTATTGTAAATGTGTAGTGCCTACGGATATATATTTCGTTAAATTTAAAAGTATTGATTGTTTAGATGTCAACACGGCTACCCGTTTAATAAACAAATAGAAAAAATACATCAATAAATAGCGATGAATCTAAAGTCCACAAATTTTATCTAATATTTTTTTTAAATTTATTAAAAGTGTTCGAAAAAATAAAACTTTATTTCTGAAACTAAATGTTTTTATACAAAGCAACACGTGGATTCGAGAGGTTGCTCTTGAAATATTTCAATAATTTTTTATCTTCAAAAATAACAAAAAAAAAAAAATTACAGAACTTTGCAAACTTTGTCACACAATATGGCCACCTTCAGCATCAATCACAGTCTTTACACGTCGTCAGAAGGCCTTGCAGGAGTTGATGACAAACTCTTGTTGTTACACGCAGTCACATTGGCAGCTTTCAGTAAGTTCACTTTTGGGTATGGAGTTTTCTTGGTTTCCCCTCCACAGTGTCCTACACAGCAAAGTCAAGCAGGCTCAAATCTGGCTAGGAACGGGACAATATTTATTTTCCTCATCAGCTTTTGGCATTCATGACCCCTATCAGAATGTGGTGTATATTCCTCGTGTATGATGACAATCCCAAGTCGCCCTTCACGACCCTCATAATGACAGATAAGTCCTTCACGAGACGGTTCATCGATTTGATGGGGGCTCACGTGATCTTCTTCTCCAAGGTGGACAAGAACTCCGTATCCGACTATAAATTGTACCCTCTTCTTTCTGCTTTCCTAGAGAGTCTTCTTTGTGATTTATCATCTAGACTACGTTGAAAACCAGGCACTTGGAGCACGATACAATCACCATAATCTTTGCCTTCTCAATTTCAGAATCTATGAGATCTGAGATGCGCTGCCTTTCGGTTTTTACTCCTTCAAGATGACGAAATGTTTATTATAGAAACTGAAAAAGAATAGCTAAAAAGAAATTTGACAAATTCCTTTAAGAATAAAAAAAGAAACATTAATTAACAGTTCACGTTTTGCTGCTCGGCCTTATAGTATACTGTATAGGATAATACATTGAAAAAATATGGTAACAATAACTAAATGATAACATCAAACATTGACAATAAACTTTGAATCTTAGATGGTGAAAGTGAATATTAAAATAAGTTTCAATAATAAAATGATTAATTTCATAAACCAAAACATAACTCATAAAATAATTACCTCTCTTTATAAAGTATAAAAGTATGATAAATATAGCCTTAAGTTTTGAAATTAAAAATAAGAAATTATTATTCTGTTTTTATTTTTTGCCCAAAATATCCCAAATCCACCCCTACATTAATAAATCAACAATATTACCATATAAATAGTTAAAATATTTACATCATTGAAAGCTCACATTAATCTTTTATAGTATATAAAAACCACGTAAATTATAAAATACCTATACTTTTTTTTTATTATGATACTTTTTGACAGGTAAAATGAATGTATCATCGTATATGCATATAAATTATCCATTACTATGAAGGGAGTATATTTAAAAAAAAATGAAATTGAGGTTGTTTTTATTGCTTTAACAGAATGTTTTATTGATCAAATATCCCTATGAACAGACTGTAATTAATGTAAATAGATATTAGGTAAGAAAAATTATCCAGATATGTTACCCGTCAACACAAAAGTAAGCTAGATTGAATTTATTTAAAATTGAGTGTGGATAACATTTCTACTTTTTGACGAATTATCCTCAATTTATGTCAACAAATAATTCATATTATCCAATTGAGTGTGCCGAAAATTACACTTAGTCTGGCCAAAATTGACCGAAACGATAATATAATGTTAAATTGATATATTTTATTTGAAATAGGCCATATAGGGTCAATATAAGTTTTAAGTATTGACATTAAATAGAAAAATTTTAGGAGATCATATAGCAAATATCACTAATATATTTAAATTTTTAGATATACCAGTTTTGCTCTCAACACTTATTATGTACTTTTTATAATTTGAGTCTTAGAAAATTATCTTTATAATCAAAATACACAAAGACTAAAATTTATACGAAATAAAAGTCTGTGAATGACCCACGTATTTTCATTTTAGGATCTTCTAATTTTAGATACAGATTTTTAAAACTTAATTTTTACTAAAGGTAAAAAAAAAATCAGCATCAATGCATCTATAAATACACAATTTCATTTGTAAAGTTATAGAAAATATGACCTAAACTGCGTGTGAGATTTTATCAATTTGGTAATCAGAGCAGTCCTTTAAATTTTTTAAAACTGTTTCATTATTCTTTAATTTTTGAGGTTAAAAACATATAAGTATATTGTATTAGTTAGTGTGCTCATGAAGGACGGACAGCAACACCTATGATTTTTTTAGACTTGAAAGTAGTGATGAAAATCATGTGTATAATGAGCATGTTGATAAATATTTAGAATTGTAACCCTGGCAATTATGAAAAATGTTTTGGAGGAGATCAGCTCTGACGAGAGAAGAAGGGAAGAAGTAAATAAAGAAGGACATTGGAAATAATTACTCCGATTCTACTCTGAGTCCATAAAGGAGAAATATTTATACCTTCACCATAAATCATTAAAGTTAGTCTCAGTTTTTTTATGAGCAGAAACAAAGTGTTCAATCAGGTTTTGAATATAATTGAATCTATTTCGAAAAGAAAGTTCACTACTGAGAAGTTAAATAATAATGACAATTGCTAAGCAACAAAAATTTTTTCTTCAGATAACAAATTCCAAAAAAACAGATCAGCTAAAAAACAAACATATAGTAACATAAGTATTAATGAATAGTGACATCGAAGTAATTCTTACGTATGTTATTGCTAGATGCAAAATTGAATTTGGTTTATTTCCTAGTTCTCACTGCTAATCGTAGGTAATCCAATAAAACGTGATGACGCCTAAGCTACTCCTTCCAAACAGAGTTCAAATCGTTGTTTTTCAATTTATTATTTATAAACTATTCATATATTCTACAACTCTATGTTATATAAATCAAGGAATTGTCTGACAATTCCTTGATGCAATTATTTGCAAAATATAATGTATATTTAATAAATATATTTCAATGAATTAATAATTTATATAAATATATATTTCTAAATGAGTACTTTTTGATAGATTTTATCAAACACCCTCGTCTTTCACGTAGGAAGATTATATTGAATATATATATATATATACCAAATGACGTCAGAATGAAATATTTGCACTTCTTTTTGAGGTTGGTCGGTAATTAAAAGTTATACGTAATTTATGGAAGTGACTTTTATATTCATATATATTTTTTGTACAATGTATTCTTGAGCATTACATTGGTTCATACCTTAAATAGTAAAGTCTTTTATTTCTAATTAAAACTAAATAAATACACCTGTTATAATAGTTATTACATTATTGCAAATTGCATTTTTCTTAATTTAGATTTAATTTGATTATAATTGGATTGAATCTATATTTTCAAAATCTAAACAAATGCAAAAAAAGAGTTACTTCATAGCTAAATCTAGTAAATTATTGGCTTGATGCTATACCATTTATAAGCCCCATTAAATGGTTTTAATGATTCAATAGACAATGGAAGCAATAAAAAGTATCGACAAATATAAATTTTATTGCAATTTTAATAAGAGTGTTTAAATATAACAATGAGAACAAATCATAATGATTTATTTATCATTAACACAATTGAAAATAATTACCCGTCATAATAAAATGTACAGAGTGCGGGTGCAAAAATGGTGGGTCACATTTTTTTATATTTAATTACAAACATAGTAAAGCCTTGATTACATTTGTGTTATGTTCTTTGTTTATAAGTAATTAATGGTAGTATCTGGTAGTGTCCATACTTATAACTCGTCGACTAACAGACAAAATTGGCTTTAATTAAATGTTATCTCCTCAAGAATAAAAGAATAAAAATAACCTTTTCAGAAGAAAAATAATATTACTTGATAAGACGAAGAGTACAAAAGTCAATAGAGCATTTTTGGGGGATTTTTAGGTACGTACGTTCGCAGTTAAACCCCATTAAAAGTCACGCTCATTATTTTCAGTTCTCTTCTTCTTTTAATATAACTTTTAGCCACAAACCAAACGCTTGTTGTTAAACAAGAATCCTCTTCTCATATTTTATATGTGGTACTGAGTGGTACATAGAATCTGAACAATTTTTAACTTCAACAAGATATATTTGATAAATTAACCATATACATAATTTTAACAAAATTAATATTAAAGAGATGTGTAACTGAGCTCGCTTATAATTAATATAGGCCCCCTTAGCGGTAATGATGGTTTCCAGACGGTGGCGGATTGCCTGATCCCCGCTACAGATGTAGTCCTGTGTCATGGCGTCCAAGTGCTGGCTGACAGTGGCTTTGAGGGTCTTGGTGTTTGGAGGATGAACACTTCAGGCCTTCTTCTCGACTTGCACCCAAAAGTGATAGTTGAGAGGATTGACATCCGGGCTGTATGGAGTGGAACCAATGTGTCAAAAAAAAGTTCAAAATATACTTGCAACGGAAGAGATGGATTTCCTTTTGCGTATTTTAAAAGTGGCTTCTCCACTTCACACAGCTCTTTCCACCCACTTTTATGATAGCTCTCTCACAGTCTAGGAGTGAAACATCCGGGAATTGTTGGATGGACCATCATGGACAAGAGGGGATTGGCGTGGGCTGTTTTCTTTAACTCCTCCGAGTCTAGTTTGACAGAGCCTTTTTTCTTTTTTAACGTTTTGGACTTGCTGACGGCGTCAATCAGGTTCAAGTGCCATTTTCTCCAATTGCTTTCATAAATTGAAATATGAATTAATTTAAATGACTCAATCCTAATTTTTTGAATTTGTAGCTGTCAGATTTCAATGGCCCACCCGGTATAGAGTTGTATAAAATACTAGTTGACTTATACACTTTCAAGATTTTATTCATTTTTACAGATCGTTCTTACAATACCCTATACATATTTGCTATTCTTTCTTTTTTAAATAATAAGCACATTCTTGATTAAATATCCAAAATGCCCGTATGATTCCGTTAATATAACAAAATTGTTTTTCTTAGCTCATTGGATTATAAAAAGACAAAATTTTCTATATTTTATAAAGTAAAAAAGGTAGGTTTTTGAAAATTTGACAAAAATTGACCAGAAATGAAAAATATGAGTAATATCGATTACTCACAGATTGCCAAGATTGTTAAGGTGGATGTCCGCTTTATTTGGTGTAAAAAATATGCCAAAAATACAGAAGTATTAACTCAAAGGATCTGCAGAATTAGAAAACAGAAAAAAAATGCACCTTACTCAATATTTTGGAGGCCAAACAATACATTGTATTGCTATTGGATATTTTGTAAATGTACATTTTCCCAAAGTACCATTTGGCCAAAAAAGGATATTTAATATATTGATAAATACGATTGTATATTTTAAATCAATTTAAAATCATAAATAGCAACTGTTCATATGGTATTATCTAATTTGTAATATTGGAGACATTACAAAGAGCTGAGTTTATTTTGCATTGTCCGTACTAGAAGCCCAGTGCTGGACAGAAATCCCCCGTTACATTGCAACCATTTTCTTCCTTTCTCAATTCAATCTGCTTTATATCTAAAGCAGCTGTCACCATCATGCCCAAAGCTTCACTAAAGTTTGTTGATGCAACGATGTTTCTGTCAGCATTAAAAAGATGCAATCAATAAGGAGTATTTTAATAAAATTGCCTACACCCGCAAGCATCGATTTGATTTTAAGGTCATATATAGTTATATAATGATTAACAGTAAAACAGTTTTCAGCCAAATCTCAGGAAACTGAGAAAATCTGTTTATTATAATTAATCTTGCATTATTTAATTAGTTATGCGCTGTCAATGAACTAATTTAAGGATTTGATATATCTCAGCTATAATAAACAAATAAGTGTTGACGTCTAAAGCGGTTTCTACTCTATATGGTATTATTTAAAAAATAAATCAATATTGCCTATATTATGAGTTTGAACAAATTAATTCAAGTACCACACTAAACAAAAAAATAACAAACATTGCATACGTTAGCCTACACATTTCCCTATTATTGATTATATAAGCTAGTAAGTACGTACATGGATTTAAACATTCCCAAAAACAATTTTCAATTTATATTTACATAAACACAAGTTAAACATAAATATTAACTCACGTGGCATGTCAAATGAATCATATTAAATACAGATTTGATGCATTTATTATCTGATAAAGAAAATCCAAAACATTGATAGCAAGTAGCCTGTGTTGACGATTGATTTTGATCAAAGTTTCATAATCTATTGCATTTTGCTTCTTATTTTTTGTGAGGAACATGTGTTTTGAATTGTTCACGACCATTTGAAAATGTACATCTGTTACTAGTTTAAGGATCAATAAATTGTAACTTTTAATATATCAATATTTTAATGGACAGGATATAAAAACAGTCTTAAACAAAAATCAAAAAATGACAAAATCCAAAATATTTATTTTTTATCATATATATTGCTGTGTCTGTTCTTATTTATTCCAGACCAGTCTTAGGACTGGTCCTTAAAACCATCGGTCATTCAGACTGTCAGTACTAGAACTTATTAAAAAAGAGAAAAAATACACTTGAGTGACGTCATTGAGGACCAAACTGTATTACTATGTGGACTGATACGCAGGACTTGACCGAGACTGAACTAGACGGGACTTCAGTTTTTAGTCCTAAATAAGGGCTGACACAAAAGTAAGCATTCCTACATACAGCCCAATGTTCCATAGATATATTTGAGTGAAATATAAGCTTTGTATTCAAACTTGTAGAATGAGTTAAGATAACCTAGAATTTTACCTTAAATTTAAATTTTTTTTCTTATATAAGAAACATATAATCGTCTCAATATTGCCCGTTGAAAATAAAAGCTATAATTTTCCCATTCTTTTCTAGTAAAAATCAATTTTGTCTACTTTAAGTTCAGTTCAAAGTGTTTCCAAAGTGTTAATAAGGATAATTTGTAGATATAAATTAATGATAATTCTGAATCCACTCTTAATTTTAAGACAAAAACATTCTAACTTATGCTTACGTTTCACATACATAATTGTAAAACCTATGACCTTTAACAATTGCCTAGATTTTTGTGGTTGGCAATATGAAGCTTTGATCATCATTATTCTTTAATTTTGAGGTGCGGAAATATAAGAAAATTGCAATCAATACTGCGTGTCATAATAAAAGACGGAGACAACACTGAATATTTATTTGTATTTTAAAAGTATCAGTTTTTGTTAGACTCAGAGTTAAATTGAGGGTGATAACAAAGTAACTCATGCCCACATCCTTGCTTGAAACAAAGGTTAACCATCATATCATAACTAAAGGGTAGTTCATTTAAACGTTGCAATTTTCTATCTGCCCTCATTCCATCCCCCTAGTATCTGGTTATATTACAAACACACACTGTTGGAGCGTAGGTCAGTTACGAATGTAACTCTAATAAGTCAGTTGTTTATTTTGCTTTCTTAAAACAACATACTCCCTTCTTTTTTTTATGCGGAACAAAAACCATGTGCACTTTAGTGTATTTTGTACATTAAAAATTGTAAAATCGACAATGCGTTTCGGTATAAAGTGTTCGGATGGACTACTCAATTCGTCCAAAAATTTAGTCGAGCAGGATTGTGATAACCTACCAACGATGATTTCTCAGAATCAGCTAAAATTGTACAATGTACTACCCTGTTGAGGAAAATAAACAAAAAAAAATCCCATGAATTGATGAATGTATCACTGACAGCATCGACGTAGCGCCCCGTTGAACTGTCCATTTTGTCATCAATGAAGACATACGGTACAACTGCTATTCACATTGAAAGGGACAGCTTCTACCCTGTAAATCATGGAGAAAAAGGTCACCCAAACCAAGACTTTGATTAAGCTAAAACAAAAGCCTACTGTGAAATATCTTATCTGGTTCTTCTTAGAAGAAAAAAACTCTGTCAAGCCCGGAAGCATAACTTGAGAAACAATAGATGACCACTAAAAGTCCTTATAATGTCCTTAGTATCATGAAGGCTAAATATCAACACCGTATTATGGATATTGGTGTCATTATCTACGATAGTCCTGTTATGCCACCCATAACATCTTCCAGCAGAGCCTCCCGGTCAACGTCTGGGTGTAAATTTATTTCCTACGCACCAAAGTCTTTCCCTGGATCTGCATCATCTTGAAAGACCAACCTAAGATATGGTAGCCGCACGATGTACCCTGTCACAACAGCAAAGAACTCTCTATTTTTTTAATTCTGAGAATGTGATGTACACCCTGCCGAGTTCTTGGCCTCCTAACTCGCCAAAATTGAACCCTTTAGACTATTTTGTCTCGGCGAAATGTAGAACATGTTTCCATGAAGGTACCCATAACATTACAAGATTCCTAAGAGCCGGTATAAGAAGAACATTCCAGAATTTGCCTAGTGAGATAGTCAAGAAGGTGTTTCCAGGGACGTTGTGAACGTCTGGTCCGAGATATCAGCGATTTCATTGATTAAATGTTAAATTTATGTTGTTAAATTGATTATTGTGGAAATTTTAAAACACTCAGTAGAGAAATAAAGCCAGAGCATCATTTTCCTTTTTTTTTTCTTGGCTTGCGAACATTTAGATGAACCACCCTTTACTTGCAGCTAATCAAATGGAACTGAATAAAAGTTAAGAAGCTCTCATTTAAAATATTCTAAAAATTAGGAATGTTACAACTTTTAATTTTGTGTTTTCTACAACTCTTTTAATCCACCTTTTCTTGAGCATTGCTTTATAAAACAATAATAATAATTAAACACACATGTTATTTTGCTTGTTTTTTCCAGACTTCTTGATGCATATATGGATGCATGGGTAGATTAGCTTTCAGCCCTAAAACGATTTTTATTGAAAAAATTATAATATATATGGTTGTTGTAGACGCAGGAGGTAATTATATTTATGTATTTGGGGTTCTTAACTTGATATTTCTACTTTGAAATCATTTATATGCTAAATAGTCTTTTTTTTAACATTGTTATTGAGTTTGAAAATCAATTATAGTTCTACCTAGATGCAAATTTTTCTATGATGTCAGAATTAGACTTTACATACATTGTACTTGATTGCCATTGGGCTACATAGATATAAAGTATGGGCTGAAAAGTCCCGAGCTTCACACATCAATGGTACAATATAAAAAAAACCTCATTTTCTCCAAGTATCAAACTTCTAAAGACAGCTGTCAAAATTTCACGACAATTTGTCCTTTAGCTTGTGAGTTATTGTGCTAAGTGCAACGATATTTTTTTTTTCAATGGATCTAAGTCAATTTCATTTTCTAATGGTACACTGCTTTTTGATTGGGAAAACGTATTTTTTAAGCGTAGCAATGCCTTGAAAAGTGTTATGGCAACTCTTTTCTATAAAATGTGTTTTCTTTGTTAAGCTCAGGTCTTTTCAACCCAGGTGATAGTTACTTTATGAACAATATGTATATGGGATTGCAAAATCATATAATAATACTTTTTAAGTATACTGACACAGAAATGACCATATTTTTGGGTAAATATTTATTATATTTGAAACAATTTTATGGAAGAAAAGTTGTATTTTTTTCATATAAATTATATACTAAGTAAAGTTAAAAGTCATTATGTTTGTACAAATTTTAATATAAATCATTCAATAGAAAAAAACTACCTAAGAAATCCTTAAAAATTATCAATAGTCATAAATCTACTGTTAATTCTCTGGGCTGTTATCTGTCCTAGAAATAACATTGTAATATATTGTGTGATTCATATATTTGTTGCATCTTCTTCGTCCATTCTTAATTTATCATATAATTATCTTTTTGGGATAATAATTCATTTTTTTTTGTGGTGTTGATTATTAATAGTTATTAGTTCCACAGATATATCAAGCTATTTGAAACTGAATTGTTCGAGACTGTCATTACTACGAACTAACATAGTATGTCTTCCTTTTGTAAATGATGTATTTAACAGTCTTGAAACCAAAAACAGTAATATAAAAACCTTGGGCTGATCCCATTCTGAGTACGTATTGTTTGATATCGTATAGCCTAGAATCGGGGTTCTTTGTTACCAAAAATTACATTTTATGACCATTAGACTCTGAAGATTTACTATAAATTTTAATATGAAGTCCGATGCGACAAACTTAATTTTACTTTTAAAGTCAGTATTTATGCAATGACGTCATTACTGCCATATTCTATCGTCAACAATGTTGAAAAGATGTCATGTTTTCGTCTTAGTTTGTTTATAAGCAGAATTACAGAAAAAATTAGTGAACATTTGGCAGAAAAATGATGTATGTTAACAGTAAAAGGTAATTGAAATTTGCGAGGTCAACATCAAGAGTCAGCGTTAAAGTCAAATGGTATTTGTTTGTATGTAGGATTATTAACAAAGTTATCAACTGGTTTTAGTAAAACTTGGTAGGAAGATTATATATGTGAAAAGTAAGATGTCATAAAATTAGCACTTTAGTCTCTCAAACGTTCCCAATCTGAGCTTTAGTTACACACGCTTACTCTCACCTTAAGTTACATTTATTATTTTATAATAAGTACTTCCCTTTTATTTTGTTTCATAATATTAGCATTATCATCAAAAAAATTGCTGTTAAAAATAAGTCCTCCATTCGTTTTTAAAAAGTATATAGTTGTATAAAATATAAAAAGACCCTAACCTTACAATATTTCAGTCATTTTTACATATTCAACTATAAACTTATACATTAAGTTTGGGAAAATTTAAGGATAATGTATATTACAATATATTTCCAACTCATATAATTCAGTAATTCACGAATCTTTTTCTCTTACAAGAAGGGGTCCATAGTGAAGTCAATCACTCAAACCTATGTCCTCCGGCCTCAACTACAGCCTCCCACCTGCCCCTGAACCTGGCACAAACTGCTTGTCAATGTTGGCCACTGCCTCGAGAATGGAAGTTTGCAAGGAGTGAACGTCATTTAGACTACTTCTCCAAAACACCCCACACATATCATTATAAGAGACTCAGATCCAGCGAACATGTTCATTCATATTAAACCGTGTTTCCATTAATCTATTATTAGGTATTTGCCCTCAACAATTACGCGTCTTCCTTGCAGGTATTCTTGGCCAATCAGACTCCTTGAAAACCTTGGCAACATCTTAAAAAGTTGATTTGCACAGCTTATATACAATAATGGCTGCACGGTGTTCATATTTGGAGAACATTTCAAGGTTTTTTGATTTTTTTGATGCAGTTTTGTTAACTGGATCTGATGAGCCAACTTTCATAAGCATATATCTCAGGATTGCCAAAATATAAACTCTTAAATTTATTCCGGATTAAAAATCCCAAACCAAACAAAATACTCAATTTTCTTTTCTTTTTTTGAATATGAGTCACAAGTTCATTGCTACTTGGAAAATGCCTTTCTAGATTTTATTAATATGTTTACATTGTTATTTCTCTGATCAAAAATGAATGTACGGATTAGATACAAACAAACTTTGTTTTATTAACATTTATATATTTTTGTACATTCGTCAATACTTAATAAGTTTGAACTAAATTGATATGATCTTTATATACGTATATATTATAAGCAATCAAATTAATTCATCTCTGTATTAACCTTCTTGATTGAAAAAAAAACAAATCCCCCACTTGAAAAAATAGTAATTGTAATAAAATATTCCATTATATTTTCAATGGTTGAATAATAACTTCCACTAAAAACTATTATAACTGATTAATAATTATTGTCAATCAAGCGTAGGTTAAGCTATTAAATATCTTTTAAATGTAATAAAGAAGAATGAAGACAGTGTCACCACTTTTTATTGCTCGCTCAATTACTTCCATTTTGTTTGGTTTATTTGTACACCCGCACAGTTTTACACCACAGACAGGACTGGGAAGCAAAACGTGAACAAAAAAAGATTGCTTTAGAAATACTACAAAAAAAAAATCGCTTTAATATTTACAAACAAAAACAATAGTAATAACAAAACTTTCTTACTCAATATGTTCACCATCAGCATCAATCACAGCCTTTACACGTCGCTGGAAGGCCTAACAGGAGTTGATGAAAACTCCTCAAACAAGTTATTCCATCCAGCCACTATTGTCACCTTCATTGTGTCCACATTTTGGGTGTGGAGTTTTGTTGATATCCCTTTCCAAAGTGACACACACCTCAAAGTACAAGGGATTCAAATGTGGCAAGGAAGGGGGCAACTTTTATTATCTCTCGAGCCTTTTGGCTTTCATGACCTCTATCATAATTTGGCGTTGGGTCTTCGTATATAAGAACAACCCCAAATCGTCCTTCACGGTCCTCCTGATGGTCCTAGCAGCTGATGGAGAAATAATTGGCCAGGTGATTAATCGATTTGTTGTGGTCTTCTTTATCTTATTCATTGAGCTCGACAGGAACTACAAATCCTTCTTTAATTTGTCTCTGGTTCCTGGAGAGGTTTTCTAAATCTTATTCATCGAGCTCGACAGGACCTCCGAATCCTTCTCTAATTTGTACCTTGCAATTTCTGCTTTTCTGGAGAGGTCTTCTCGATCGTTCTTTTATAAGCTTCTTTGAAAAGCAGGCTCATGGAGTACTTAACATTGTCTGTAATCCTCACTATCTTAACTTCAGAATCTGGGAGCTTTTGGGGGTTTGTCCCTCAATATGCTGATATGACTCAATGTTTATTATAAGTTTGTTTATGCACAAAGAATGACTGAACCAGAACGTCAAAATATAGGCACTGAATCTTCTTATATTAATAAGAAAATTAACATTAATTAACAGTCAATCTTTTTCTGCCCAACCCCGTAAATGCGACCCGTCAAAAAAATAATTCAAAAAATATCGAACTAGAAATAGGAATGAAAACAAAACAAAACATTTTGAAGGAGTAATTATTAAATTATTACATTTAAATGTATTATAGATGATTATGATATTAAAAAATTTATATGATAGATGGCCCATAAGTTTTATCGATAAAATTAAATTTATTCTCAAAAACTTCTTTATGGACGTGCAATGGCTCAAAAACATGGTTGATGGGAAGGACAATTATATGAAATATTAAAAAATAGGAGGAAAATTGCAAGCACTTGTTGTAACTGTTCCTTTTGTTCTGAGTGTGACCATGTCGCAAATATCTCTTTAATAAGAGAAACTGATAATATAATCATTTATAATTCTCATGATATCAATTACAGGAAAACGAAAAAAACGTTCCACAAATCTGTGTGTACTGTACTCCTAAAAAATAACCATATTCAATGAAAAAACGGCATCACAAAGCGACAAGATTATCAATATTTCTTATCTTCTTTGCACAGAAAACACACCAACAAAGATTCAAAACATGACTTAGGCAGGCTGGCAGACTATTTAAAACGTCAAGAAGGTCATTAATGACTGTACAGGGTGTCCACGATAAACTGGAACTATCTTAAATTTTAACCTGCTTGATAAAAATGGAATTTGGAGTGTATTTGTTAATATGAAAAGTTAGACATGATATTAAACAATAAATTTATTCAACATGTCCTCCCTCAGCAGCCACCATCTTCTCCATCCTGCCCCTAAAGGATTTGCACCCCCTCATGACTTCCACGGAATCGACAGCATTCCACTCCCTCGTAATGGAGCCCTTCAGGGCCGCGATGCTCTTGTGGCTGACCTTGCACACCTCCCTCTCCAACTTCCCCTACCAGTAGTAATCACACGGATTGAGGTCGGGTGAGTTGGAGGGCCAGGTGTTGCGATCCCAGAAAGGGATGTCGTGGGAGTTGAAGAGGTTAGTGGTCCTCATGGCGATGTGTGCGGCGCTGAGTCTTGTTGGAATATGAATTCCCTCCCAGCGGTTGTATCCTTCATCCAGGGGATGACTAACTCTTCCATGACTTCGCAGTACCTTATCACGTTAACCCTTTCCTTGGGATTGAAGAAGAAAGGAGACATCACCTCACTGGTGCTGCAGATGACACCACGGGTCATCACGGAGGCCAGGAACTTTGTGGTGAAGACGGCAGGGACCTCTTCTCTCTCCTTGGTAAACCACCTGTCATTCTGGACGTTGTAGCTTCTGTCGACAGTCCAGTTCTTCTCGTCGGAGAAGAAGATGATTCTTCCTCCATGGTTCTTCAGGTCATTGAGGAGACACTTACCGTTGGGGAGCCTGGTGGCCTTCATGGATGCCGTGAGGATGTGTTGTTTGGCCATTCGGTATGACCTGTACCCGAGGTCCTCATTCACAGCCTTGGATACCAGCTGCTTGCTCACTCCACGGTTCTTGGTCACCTGGACAAGGAAGTTCCCAGCGAAGCCTTGATGGACTTCTGGAGGCCTTCAAGGAAGCGGGGAGTATAAATTTGGGCACTTCTCATGTTGCAGGCCTTGCAACAGACCTTCCCCTCAACCTCCCAGGCATTGAAGACCCGGTACACCGCGGTCTTGGGGTAGTTAAGAAGCTTGTAGATAGCAGAGGGGTTTCATTGATGATCATTATCACCACCTTTTAGAACTTCCATCAGAGCATCAACACCATTATCAAAGTCAATGAAGGCTACATTGAAAATTAAAAATAGCTATACAAGTGTCAATAAGCGGATTTTTTTTTTGTAAATGTAGCATCCCTCTTTTCAGAAGATAAACTGTTTTGAATTTAGATTCAAAATGTTCAACTTTCAATGATAGATGTTCTCTTCTCAAACTGAAAGAATAATAATAATTTGAGAAAAAATTATTGAAATGTCATTATGACCGATGAGCCACGGAGTACTTTAATCTCTAAATCATTACCTGGCTGATCCTTAGCTACATACGCTGGATGCAATATGCAAATAGCCTGATTCATTTCATTAACATGACTATATAGGTAGTTACTTTTTTGATCAAAAATATTAATATGAGATAGTTTAATTCAAACACAAATTAATTTTAACTCATTAGTTTAATCAATGTTATTTTTTCAAGGCTTTTTGACAACAATGAAAAATATTTTTTTTGTATAAGAATAGATGTTCCTTTCTATTCCGTCAAATTCCATCAACTTACTCAATGCTCAATTTGTATCTAATGATGGCATAATGAAATGCTCTAATTTACTTAACAGAACATCCTATTAGATCAAAGGAAGCAAGAGTTTATGTTATCATAAATACGCAGAAGTGAATCTTTGTTTGATTTATTAGAAATATAATGCAAGTTTTATTAATATAGCTTCTGTGATGTTCAATTGAAAGGAATTGCTGAGTCCGATTCCTAAGTCTGACTTGAACTTCAAGACCGAGTACAGCGTCGGACTTGAAATTCTAGATCTAGCCCCGAGTCTAACAGGAATTTCATTTCCGAGTCCCGAATCTAGCAAGTCTCACACTCGGATAGATATATGTTTATTTTAATATGTCTATCAATCACAATGAAAAAACACTTTCATACTGTAAAATGTGGTTCTCATACAAAAGTTTATGAGTATAAGAAACTTAAGAAATATAGTTTTGATTTTCATAAATACGGAAAGTAAACATTATCATTAAAACTAAACAATTTTGTTGTGATTATGTTTCGATTACAAATGCTATAAAAGAAAAAAAGACAATCAAGTATTTATGTATCCCAATTTGCCTTTAAGAAAAGGATTGTATTCAGAAGATCACAGTACACTACCCATGAAACCACCTTTTAGTTTAAGAAAAAGGTAGCTCTATAAATAAAAACAGATAATTTAGAACCAGTCTGACGGGACCTTAATTAATTTGCACTAAATTAAGAATAGTCCAAAGAAAACATAGCAACCCCTTAACTCAGTGAAATTGTATCAACTCACTGAATACTCAAGCTCTATATTTAATGGTTGCATAATTAAATGCTCTAATTCCCTTTATAGAATATTCTTTTAGAAAGCAAGAGTTGATGAAATAACAAATACACAGTTTAAATCTTTGTTTGATTATTTAGAATGTGATGCAAATTTTAATACTATAGTTTCTTTGATGTTCAGGAAAAAGGAACTGTTTCAACCAGGATTGTGGACTCGCTGAAATTTCAGGGCGAGTCCTAGTTCCCATTCCGACGTGAACGTCATCAACAAAGTCCAAGACGACATCCCTGGCTGCTACAACTGTCCCAAGAACCTCCCACTTACAAAGTTAATTGAATATAACTTTGAATACGGAATGAAATAAGCTGGGATTTTTTAACCTTTAAGGGGTGTGTTATTTTTTAAACAACAGAATCTGCTTGCCTCTATTTTTTTTTTTTAATCTTATGTAAAACAAGTAAAAATGTAAATTAAGTGCTTATTATTCTTCTTTAGAAATAGAGAAGATATAGGTATACATACAGCCACCTCCCATCTCTTACTTGGTCTCTAAATACTGTGTATGTGTTTCATGTAGGAGAAGGAGCAAAGAGTGTTGAATGATAATAGCTACAACTATCATAACTATCAGTAAATGAGATGCCCACTTTCATATCTGTTATCTTAAATACTTAAATGCTTCTAAAGGGGCACAGAAAGTCATTATCAAGGGATGTTCAATTAGAATAAGAGGTTATTATGTCTCTGTATGTTATTGCCCGTTTTTCCAATTATATTATTCCTTTAGTCATTTTTACATGACATCATCATTTTGGAATTCGTCCATTTTGAATTAATCGCACAGAGAAAGAAATATATATATATAGGCTAATAAAGCCTCAAAACAAAGAAATGAAAAGTGCATGTTAGATTAAGGAGATACATGGACGTAGAATTAACTTGTTTCCAAGCAAGATGCCACTTTTTATGGTACCACAGATCAGGTCACTACAGCTTATTTTGCAATTTACTCTTTAAACACCATATACAACATTTTCTTACCTTCCCATAATTTATCTTGTTAATTCAGTTAAACATATAAGAGACAGATTGTTCAAAATACTTACAAATTATCTTTTAAATACATCTGACAAACATTAACCCATTTTATGCCATAGGTTAATTAATTTAGTATAAATATTTCAATTTATAAGTAATATTTTGTTGAATAGTTGTTATTGATCTGTCACTTTGATCACCTTTTTAATTTAGTCGCTTTGGCGTAATATTACTTATGAGGTTATCTTTGATCGAGATTGATATTCAATTCAAAATTATGACTTTCAAGAAAAGGTGAATATATCTTAAAGTATATGGTTTATACATGAATATTTGTATTGTCCTTATTGTTACTTTGAATCAGTGACTGATGTTGGGGATTATGTTAATCAATTAAACAGATCTCTTAGCTTTATATATAAGTAAAGCAAGTTATTGAGTATTTGAATTCATATAACCTTTTGTTAATAGAATAGATACTCATTTTAATCAAAATTAGATAAAGAATACATATGTCTTAAAACAAATTATAAAAGGCGAGTAAAGACTAGGGAGCAGTTTAATAACCATTTAAATACCTTCTTTTTTTACATTAATTCAAATTGGGAAGAAAAATTTAATTCAAAATTAAACGAGTTTAAATCTCCTGGGGTTAAAATTACTCACGTTACCTTGACTAATAGAGAATGATCTATGACCAAAATTAAAGGAAAAAAAATGTTGTATATTTCATAATGAACAATAAATTATACATTTGAAATGTAACAGAAAAAGACTTAAATGCTAAGATCAGGGTATAGGTAGAAACATAAGGTCATCATAGTATTATCATAAATTGAAAAACCTTGTTTTGAAAATTCCTTAATATATCTGCTTTCTTAGATAAAAATTAGAATACTATTATAATTTAAGGGTCTGTGAACCAATTTCAATGCTTGAAAAGGTAGCAGAACCTCATGTTTTGTTTTTTTCAGAAAAATATGTTTGAATCAACATCTCTACACCTCTCAGTGTGGAAATACCTTCCACAAGGTTTAATGGCATGTTCAAAGTGTACAAGAACATTGTCTACCTTGTCATGCAAGGGCTTGACAGTAGTAAGAATGGAGAAGAAGCAGTCAAATGCAAAACCGACAGTCTTGATATGGCAAAAATATATCCCGAGACGTAGTGGTCCTCTACAGCTCTTACTTGAACTGGATTGACTTTACATTAAGGTTGCATGTAAAGTATAGTACCTGCCCACTCCATTGCCAAAACATCACTGTCCTGAAGACCTCTGTCTCTGAATAATTATAGGGTATGCCCACTGAAACTATTTGCAACGGGATTACAGTCTTCAGACGCCGGTTGATGGACATCATTGCCGCCAAAGACGCCCGCATTGAGACGTAATTTCTCTCAATTAGTATGTATAAAATATTTAAAAACATAAATGTGTAGTTTGGCATTTCTTACAGAAATATATTTTATTGAAATTATAATTTAAACGCGTCCTTTTTTCCATGCAGCACCCTTTATTATGGCAAGTTTCTCGCTTAAAACAATATATTTTAAAATATTTATAAGTATTTTTGCGTAATAGCTTGTCTAGAGGTCGTTTATAAGGACTTCAAGCCAAGATCCTCCATAATAATGTTGTATATTGTCATTTTATCAATGTTAACTCATTATCTTCTGGGGGATCCCGTGTGTTATCACATAAATAAATTGTATTATTGATATCTTTCAAAATTAAAACCTTGCCTTTATATAAATATAATGAATACATTCAATATCTAGAGTAATATTTCTTTAAAAAAATTGACGTCATTTGATTATTATAATGGATTAAAATAATATAAAATATTAAGGTTTTTTTTAGAATTGTATTCAATATGGCTAATTGTAAAAAGTTAGTTATATTTTATTTGTAGTATTACCGCATAGTATATCGTCTATTTATATATCTATTATTGCATCATTGTAATTTAAAAAAAAAAAAAAATTAAAAGTAATATCAGAGTTCAAAATGGGCTGCAATCTGGTGGTCCCGCTTCGAATTACTAGTAGAATAAACTAAGATCTTGGAATTATACAAAGACAAAGACAAACTCAGGTTATTTGTTGCGCTTTCGGTGTATATCAAGAGAAAACATAATGAAATGGAGATAATGTTCCATAAATGCTCATCCCTTGTAAATTCCCTTGCCTAACCCCTCACAGTTACTTTGTCTCTTTCTTCAACTACCTCCTTTACAATGTTGCAACTTTATTCGTCCTCACTCGTTGGTGCAATAGCGGTCTCACAATAAATAGTGAATTATGCTATGCCAAAATGGGACCAACAAATAAAAGGGCATAAACTTTAATGGCTATCAAAAACGTTTATTTTTATTTCATTTTTTTTTAATATCTGATCCTATAATATAGTGAAAATATGTTTTTAAAACATTGTACAATTTTTTTTTTGTATTGTAGACAATCATTTAACAACTACACTGGCAATAATATGATAATTGTATACTTACAATTGTATAAATCTATGGATTTTTAGTAAATATAACTTAATTCAAATATCCATGTTATCATTCACATCAAGTATTGTTCAATGAAATTTTTAAAAGTCATTTTTATCCTTAAATCCATTTGACGTACTTTCATCAATTTTGGTTGGAAATTTGTTAATTTTATGTTGTAAAAATATGAACTATGATTCCCAAGATAGTGTCATCTTCAATTATAATGCACTTTATAAGATTAGCGAAAACATTATATTAGCCACACGGAAAAATTCCAAGGTAAACTACATATTATGTGGAACGTCAATATTAAAACTATCTTGAACCAAAATCAAGAAAAAAAGATAATCTCTTTTTTTTTCATTATATATTATGCAAGCTAATTTTTCTAGGACATATTTGAGTTAGTTATACGTTTAGAATTCAATTTCTTTTGAACAAATTAAGATGCCTAAGAAATTTATCTATAATGTGGGACCTTTTTAAGACTTATATTGACCCTAATATCTACTTTAAAAAAAATTGAAATTTCATTTTATTTTATTGTGTTATTACTTTTCCCTACTTTAAGTGAAATTTGCAGCGTTTTATAGGGTAGAAAGAGTAATTAATTGATGGAAATGGCTAATAATTTGCCGAAGAATAAAAATGTAATCTTAACTCAATTTTGAGAAAAGATTACTCATAGCTTGCTTTTGTGTTGACAGGCCTCATATGATGTTTATTTCAAAAGTGTATCATTTTAAGTTAGAACCCCCAGAGCTAAAGGTAATTGTATGTCATACATAAATATTATTTCTTATAAAAATTATTTTATATGATCAAAATTCGTTTTCATAACTTCTTTGATCATTTTTTTAAAGAGAATATTATTGGAACTCTAAAAAAATAAATATCCATTTTTTTTCATTAATATCAATGTGAATGAATATTTGTATACCAAACAATGCAAGCCTGCTCGACATGAAAAATTAATCTTTCTCTGTATGCTAATTAATTATTTATTATGAGGTATGTAATGGTTTCTTGTTAAATTAGACATGTATTTAAAAGAATATTGTAAAATAAGGCGTTTCAATAATGAGTTCAATTATTCACTTAAAAAAATGTAACAGAGGGTGGTAAAGAATGTTTTCATGAACTAATGATCTTTTTTTTTTCCTTCTTGCTTAATTATTTTTGAGTCTTCATTGAATAAATTAGTGAAATCTTTGAGGATTTAGTTATATATATATTTATTTACACAGATCAATGAATTGGTTTTTAGGTGAAAATATTTAGAAATTCCTCTTAATGTAAATATTATAATATTCTTCTTCGAATGAATGACTCTACTTCAAAATAATGAAAATAACACAAAAACTATTTTGTAGAACAAAAAATCTAAGATAGCTTATTATTACTTATTTTTTTTAAATAATTAGTGGTTAAACAAATATTTAAAAGGTACCTTATTAAAAAATCACTTTCAGGCAACAAAAGGGACATTATTTATTTTTTTAAATAGGTAAAAAGTATTCATTGACAGTTGACATTGTTATATATTTGAACAAATAATTCGTAGATCTTGATAGCTTAAAACCCCTTTAAATCAATCTATAAAACTTAGTAAATTATGTTTAGACCTCGGGTTGTTTGATTGTTTGGAAGCCGGATTACAAAAAAAAAAAAAAAAAAAAAATTACCACCTGATTTTGGTCAAACTTTGTAGGAAGATTATTAAAAGGATGATTAATCTTAACGTTAGCAAGCCTAGGAAAAAAAAGTAAACTGCCGCTGTGACTTTCTTTCTTAATCAATTTTAATAAAATTTTCACAAAAATCAACATTATAACGTAAATTCGACATTCAATTAATATAATTGCCGTTAGCTGGGACCACGCGTTCAAAATTCCCCTGAAATGTACAACTGCCTTCTTGACCATCCCACTGGATAAAGGCATTATCCCAGATCTCAGGGATCATGTGTTGCCATGGAGCATTCATGATAATCCCGCTCAACATTACCCAATAGAAAATAGTATAATGGGGGCAATTTTGGCGAGTTGGGAGGCTTAGAACTCGACGGGATGTACATCACATTCTAAGAAGCCCAGTGTCGCTACCCTTTCCAAGATCAGTTTTTCATGATTTTGCAGATCCAGGAGAATACTTTGGTGTGCAGAATACTAATGTGGATCCTGGCATTGCCCTTCACGCCCTACTTGAAGATGAAGGGCGGCATAAGTGGACCTTTTCTGCAAACAACGCCAAAAAATAACTTGCTACGGTTACTAGGCTTCCATGATCTTTGGGATCGAAAACAATGTTTAAAAAAAGAAAAATATATTTTCGTATTTATAATTATATATGTACAAAGTTCCTCAATTTAGAACAATGTAATTAGCATGAATGCTAAGCAAAGGGTGGCCAAATTATATTATATTGTTGGATCAGGAGTGGTGCATTTCCGCCTTAATACTTTAAATCAATTTTCATCCTCTAAAATTACGTAATCTCTTGCATGCATATTTATTAGTGATTAATAGAATATCTAAAAATTCAGGCATGTAGATGCACATTTCAAAACTTAGAAATTTACAGATGTGAATTCACCTTGAAAACAATTTCAATTGACTGATAGGAGTGGAAAAAAGTAATCATAGTCTTAAGTATTTGATCACATGTCCAAATCCTTGAATACTTTATAGAGTCTTGTTCAAGTTCTCTATACATCAATTTTCTTATAAAAAAACAAATATTATGAAGTGAAAAATTTATATGACAGTCCATTTCTAGTCTAAGTCCTTTCTGACTCTCTGAATCTGTGATCAAGTCGAGTTGCAAGTTTTCAAAATTTGGACTTGATTTCAAGCCAAGTAGCAAGTCTCAAGTACAGATCCCCACATCTTGTAATCTATATATCACTAATATAAATATAATTGTTTATCTTTATTTTGTTCAACGTTATATTTTAACAAAAATACAAAAGTATAAATTATTATATTCTAATTGAGATGTTTTTATAAAATCGGCGTTTTGTATGGAAAAGGTTGGGCACTAGCTGCTCCTGTATTATGCCATATCTACAATTCCATAATTCAATTAAAAATTAAAGCAGCAATTGGTCAGATTTATTTTTAGTAGCATCCTGTATAAAACGTTTTTAAGATGATGTCAGAATCATTGGCAAACCCATTCAATATGTGTTAGTTTTATATTGTTAAACAACTGAGTGGGTTGAATTAATATTATTTTTTGGACTCAACTGATTTATCATGAAGTTGTTTATTTATATCGCTTTAGGATATATGAAAACTTTTTTTCAAACTAATAAATCTAGTCCTTTTGTACTTACTGCAATGAATATAATTTATAATCTCATATGTGAAATAGAATGGACCCTATTACTCCTTCCAAAATAATGTCAGTTTTCTTTTAATTTAATAGGAAATTCAATAAAAGCCTACATATTGTAATAAATATTTTAATAGAATTTAGTTGAATCTAAAGAAAAAAATATTTTATAATTAACATTCACTAACCACTTCTACTTATTTTTTGAAGATTGAAACCATGAGTGAAGTGAACATAGTATGGAAGTCCAGGAACTGTTACAACAGTGCCTTTTTCTCGAACATAAAAAAATACAGTCATAAAGCTTACATTAATGTAGTAAAAAACTGATATTTGTACAAAATATAGGTTCATTATTTTTGTACACAGTGCATCAGCAAATTGCAGAAAGGTCTTTAAAGTCAATATCCGATAAAAAAGTAAATTTATGAGGTTTTGTAGAAAATAAGTTTTAAAGTTCGGAGTTTTAGCTTATCTATGATAATTATTTTGATCAAATCAGACAAGTGGTGTGAATGTAAAAAAAAAAATACAACGAGTTGCTGACTTGCTCCGCACCGTAATAATAATGCCCCCTCCCCCATTTATGAGATTGTTCCGTGCTGGAAGACAATTGTGTATAATGTGAAGAAGAAAAAAGTAAATGTGAGAAAAGTGAGAGGAAGCTGGGGAGTGAAGGGTGGGACTGCCGGATTTTGAAAGGAATTGGGATACACCATCGAGGACAATCCAACATGGTCAATGCAAATGCATTTAAGGGAAGTTGAACGTCTCAGAAGTCACAGTGCACAGAGCGAGGGGGGTATTTGGTAGGACCTCATATTGAGCAGTCATTAAAATTTGAAAACTTTGAATTTTAAACTTCAACAAGGTATAATTTATTAATCAATAACATAATTAAAATATAATAAATACTAGAAATAGATGTGTATTTGAGCTCTCTTAATTATTAATATAGCCGCCGTTAAGGATAATGATGGCTTCCAGGCGGCTGGAGAAGTCCTGGTACCCCCTGCAGATATAGTACACTGTCATAGAGTCCCAGTACTGGGTGACAGAGGCTTTTTTAGTTCCTCGGTGTTCGTATTACGGATACTTGTAGTCAAGGGGGTGGGCATCAGGGTTGTAGGGGTCAAAAAGTGTAAAAAAAGAAGAGTTCAAAAGAACTGAAAATACTCATTCGCAAGAGTCTTGTAACGAAGGAGATGGGGTTCTTTTATTGTATTCCTGGTGTTAAAAGTGACCTCTCCACCGTCATTAGGCTCTTTCCGACAACTTTTTTGTATATATGTCTTGACACTCTGGTGTGAAACCCTGAGATCTCTAGCATTGGACCTTATGGAATTTGCCTGCGTTGTTTTCTTTAACTCTTCTCTTCTTTTGGTCTTCTTGACAAAACCTTTCATCATCTATCAAATCTGTCATCCTCAGCCTAATGCGATTCAAACTTGGAGTAATTGAGCCAAAAACCAAAAGGTATTCAAACTGTCCCCGAGTATCCTTACTTTATATGTTAACAACATGAAGATTTTGATGTTACTTATATGTACACTCTGGATCTCCAAGATGGGCGTTGTTTTTAATACGACCTATCCTCACAAACTAAAAAGATAATGATAATAAAACCATTGGTACACAAGCCTAATTGCTAATTCTTCCATATAGAACCATAGCATGGACGCATGAGGTTAATTTGATTTCATTTAGACACTATGAACCCATGTATGTAAATGATACAAAAGAAGCAAGTAGGGTTTTAACATGGATGATCGGTTTTATTACTCGATTTACATCCCATTTCGTATGATTGGGTTATAATAGTTAAAAATAATAACTAGTACAATTAATATAAGTTTTTATTGATATTTGTAAATATATGTATAGAAAGAGAGAGAGAGATAGTTATTTATGATACTAAGAGCAATCATTAATCCATGATATGTTTAAGATTTCACTGCAGGGGTATATTTATATTTAACAAGGCTTTATCATTTTCTTTCGAATTGCTTTTATTGATATTATTAGATTCTTTTGATATCCACGTCTTTTTAACAAGATTAGCTTCAATATACAGTACAGAACGGTCCTTCTTTTGTTCGTTAACCAATGGGCTGATGTAAAAGGTAATACTAAAGTCAATAATTCATTATATATTATAACAATACCATTATAAAGTATTTTAAAGTTAATATTTTATTAGTCATTAATTATTCAGAATCTATTAAATCTGTAAATAATATTAACTTAGCTAATTGATTATCCAAAACTTATAATGTTTACTTAAACTTAATCAATGTATCTCCATATAACCTTTCAAAGGAACATTAAAAATAAGCTATCCCAATGATGACGTGATTTTCAAATTGTCGAGCAAGAGTATTATCTACATTAAATAATCAAAATGTGTCGGTCGGTCGATGATTAGTTTTAAAGTATGCATTAAAAATCTCAGAACTTTGTGACTACTTGATCTAAGAAAAAAAAATAATATCGCAACGAGGCTTACAAAGCTCAGTATATAGAATGAAAACGGAAGTACATATTTTTATAATAAAATCAAAGTTGGTTTGTCTTTTCGTTCGTTTATCGACGCCTAATAGCACCGAACAATTTCATAAGTTCTCGCTAGTCTTTTATATAACCAATCAAGTATTTAATTATTTTTGTATAAAGTCATCAAATTTTTTAGTACGGAGCAATGTAGCTCAGTAGACAAGGAACTCGGGAAAAGTTTTTTTTTTGGTAATAATGTGCGTATGTTCGATTCACGGTCTCTCCTACAGAAGGATATATATATTGTAAATGTAATTCCTAGATCAAACTGAGTATTTCTAAAATGAATCTATTAAGTTATACTTAAACAAAGCAATTCTATCTGAAAGTTGAAAGGAAAATTTGAATACATTTATGAACTTACTCCGCCCATTACATGAACCAAAAAAATCTTGCAAACGCCAATTTAAGAGTATGTCTTTAATGACACTTTGGTTTTATATCTACCGTCAGATATATATCGAAATACCAATACAAACTTTGGTACAAGAACCAGTGGAAAAATAAAGGTATTGTGACTACACTTTACTATAACAACAATTATTAAGTTTTGAAAAAGTCTATTTCTATTTCTACAAAATTTTCCTTTTATGGATTTTACATTCTTATTTGGTTGTCGTAGCAATGTACTCAAATGTGTTTAATAAAAGCTGTTTCAAGGCTAAGAAATCAAATCAAAACAGCATATTATCTGATGTTATGTCTCGGCACTATTTTTTTATTTGTCATTATATCATCATAGCCGTGATTTTGGTGTTTTTTATACTTGTGTGGCCTGTCAATACAAAAATAAATTACTCTTTTTTAATTGTTTGGATAAGAACAATATTTTTGGATACATTATCGTCTATTTCATTTAAAATTTTTCTCTAATTTACTCTTTGTTACTTAAATTAGCCAAAAAGGATTGTCACAAAAAAGAATGATAAATTAATAGATTTTATTTGAATAGAGTCTTGTCCAGTATTAGTCTCATAAATCAAATAAAAGTTCTTAACAATAAATGATTTTTTTGAGTATTATAACTCATCTGACAAATTTGAATATATTCAAATATGTCGATGAATTATTGTGCTGTATATATATAGCTAATCCGGTGTTTTTTTTTTTAGTTAGCCTGTAAATTTGTAATATTCAGCAAGGTTAATAGAAATACAAGATTATACCATAGTAGTGTGTACTACTGATGTTTGACTTCCACCACGCTTTTTAATATTGATCTCATAGTGTATGAGTTGGCCAGCATTTAGTATGATACATGAAAATGAAAATTCTAGCAAACCCGATTATATGATAGTGTAACCTTATATTTCTATTATCTTTGATATTAAGGAGATTTTTTGACCGAATAAATAAGAACTTATACAACATTACTAAATGAAAGTATTAAATACATTTTATATTTAAGTCTTATGAATTTACTTGTAGTTCGTCATACTTAAAAGAGTAAATGTTAATAAAACGTATTTCAATTTAACAAACTATGTGCCTATTTGTTGACAGACAAACAAAGTGAAGTACATCTACATACAAATTAAATAGAAGAAAATCATCTCAATGCCCATTACAAAAGCCTCAAAAATATAAACCCTTAAAAAAATAATACTCTAAGTATATACATACATTCATAGTGCTTGTGAAAAGCAATTTAAAACAGCCTACGCCAAATGTTAATTACAGCATATATTTGTTTTCATGAAAAGTGACCAGATAAAAATGATATAAACGTCGATAGATTTTTTTTGTTTCAAATGTCTTAGCAGAGGTGGTGTTGAAAATTTATAGGGCCTCTTCTAAAATAATAAATAATAACATTAAGGTCCACACCTAAAAAAAAACAATAAAGCATTTTATTGTAATTGGATATAAAGAAAATAATATTCGACTACTTCTATTCCCTTCATTTAAACCTTTAGAATAATAATATCTTATATGAATCTATTGTTTTATATCTTTTTAGAAAAAGAAAATTGATTTAATTTATTTGCTAATTCAAAATGAAAAAAAACAAAAACAGAAAGGAATGGATTTTATATTCATTTAGACAAAAACTATCGATTGAAAAACTTACGATTCATTATTTAAAAATGCTTAAAAATATATATTTATAAATGAAAAGCAAGTTGCCTAGAAATGCCTACATTCTTTAGTTATGCAACCCCCTTTGCAACATTTTAATTAATTTAACTTTAAGAAAATTTGACAAAAACACATAATATTTCATTTTATAAGGGAACAAATAACGGGTCAAAAATTATTCAAATGAATTAAATCCACAATTAAAATTTTATCTTAGACTATAGAATCTAAAACGAATCCCAGTTTTTCTGTAAATGATTTGAATTATAAAATATATAGTATTATAGTCATTCGAGATTATTATCCTTAAGAGTCATTTTTACTCTTAAGACAATCACCAAATTAAAAGTATGATTAATAAAACTTATGTAAAAGTGTTTTTATGATTATAAAAGTATTTTATTGACTCTGTATCTTGTTTTGAGCCCAATATAATTCCTTTTATTTCCTCAAAAATGATGTACATTGACATTTCTTTAAAGATTCTTATAACTTATTCCTCATTCAATGTGATAATAATAATTATAGCATATTTCATAGAAAAATATTTAATATTTAATTTTTTTAAATACGAATCTCCAAGGATTTTTGTTCTATTGCGTATTTTTTAAGTGATTTAATTTTTTATGGAGATGTAATACCAAACTAACAACTTTATCTTAATATTGTTTACGATATCAATGTAGATTTCATGACGTCATTCCCCGTAGTAAATAATAAGAATAAATTTATTACCGCTCTTATAACATATTCAAATCAAGTAATTATTTAATATAATTGATATGATAAAATTATCTATTCATCGTGACTGGATATCTTTATAATTTCGATCCTGGTATCTCTTCCTCAAGGATGGAGTCTACTTTACTCCCTTATGAGGTCTGTTAGTTTTCTTTAGATGAATTTTTATACCTTCATCTCTCATGGAATGCGAAATCTGCATTCAAACATCTTTTGTGATGAATGATAAGTATCTTCCTTCTAATTCTTTCATATCTATTTGGTGCCAATTCTTGAAGAACACTTCTTCCGGTCTTAATTATTAAACATATCCAAGAAAGGAGTAAATTCTACTACCGTATAAAACATAACTTGGCTTGTTTCTCTTCTTAGGATAAATTGTCATTCCATCATCATCCGCGTATACATGGAAATCATGCATCTTTTGTTGAGAATAAAGTATCTCGGATCTCTTCTTTTGTTCTAATTCTTAAAGAACAATAATGTATTTCCATCTATAATGAATGAAGATCGATCTATGTAATTGAAAAGCATAACTACATTTAAAATGAGTGTCTCAATTTACTAAAATATTTTTTGTTGTATTTTTAATATATTAAATTAACCTTTGTAAAATTTTCATCTAGGTATTTAAAATGATATTTCCCAAAATTAATTGTGATAAATTTAGATTCTTTGACAAAATTATCATCAAGGTCTAAATACAACTTATTATTATTAACAATTTTAAAAACCCTGCGAATTCCACATATAATTGTCAAAATTGATTATCACAATAAAAAAAATGACAAATTGATAGATTGTATATGAAAGGGGCTATATCGGAGCTAACATAAGTCTCTTAAATCAAATAGAGGTTTTGCAATCTAGCTTAAACTCTACAGTGTCTTTACATGAGTAAATTTCAATACAAAACATAAAAATGACGTGAATATATTTGTGAAGTATTGGAATATATGAATATATCTTGTAAAAAATATCTTTATATTTCCAAAATTATTTTTAATTTCTTGAAAAAAATGGAAAAATTGATAAATTTGTTTGATACTGATATATGTAGGTAAGATATTTTGGAATCATTTAACTACTATAATTCAGGTAATACAGTATGGTTTCGTATAAATTTTGAGGCATGTTAGAGAATATTTGTTAATATATTGTTAAAAAATATCTACTTCATCTATACTACTTATCAAAATAAAAGTCCTAAAACTGGATTCAAATCGATAATTGTAGAGAAACAACATCATCATTTTCTTTTTTTTTTTTTTTTGGACATTTTACAGATTTTCAAAACAAAACACCTCCATGAAGGACCTTTTTTTTTTACATTTGATGGTTTTTTTCTTATTTAAAGGAATAAATTGCAAAATAAAAAATATAGGGCGAAACCACATTCCAAACTTTTGTCATTACAGTACTCCCTAATATATATATATACATTATTATGATTCTAAACATCTCATGTTAAAATATTTTATGATCCCTATGGGGATCCCCAGAAGAAAAAGGATTAATATTATTATAACTTTGTTTGGAAAATTCTGTGTGAAATTCAATGTGTGACGTAGAAGTGTAAAGAAAAGTGGAATTGCTTGGCATTCTAGCCAAAGTGTGGGACTTGAGAACTTTGGAACGAATGAGGACACTTTTATTAAATTATAAAATATGAAATTCAAAGGGATATAAAACTTAACAACGACGCAACGGACAAGCTATCCTCTATTTTGTAATTACAGGTTGAAAAAACAGAACCCGACCCGACTAAAAAGTCGACCTGCACAACACTAATAAATATGTACAAACAACCCTATGATAAAAAGTCAACCCCTTTTTCCATAAATATGGTTTCTTTCACTTATAGGTACATAAGTATTAATTCAAGTCAATTGTGTGCCGTCTCTTAAAAGATTTTTTTAATGAGTGTATGTTTGTAAACTTTATTGTTCAGTTAAGTCACTTGTTTTGTCTTTTTCAAGTAGGTTTTGAGTGTTTCACTTACATATATGTAAAAAAAAAAATAATACAAAAAAGAAAAGTCATAAAACTCTTGCAAAGTACCAAAAAAACACCTGTTAAATGATTTATCACAAAAGAAACAAAAAGGTTAAAATTCACTTAAAGCATACATTTTACGTATTTGAATAAAATATTAAAAATTAATTTGATATGCCTTTATCAATAATTTAGTTCTCTCTTTAATGGATTTTACAGTATATATCTCGTTTCAATTTCAACTTGTTTTGCGAAAGCTGTGATATCTTGTATTATATAGAAAAATTTGGTAATATAACACATGGGCTAAAAAGTACCTCCCTTAACAAATAAACTAAGATTTTTTTTTGTTCAAAATTTTCTTTATTCCTGAATATAATCCCCATCAAGATCAGTACAATAATTTTAACGCCACTCTAACATTTCAATATTACTGTTATATAACGCTCTATCCATTGCCTTATCTTTAAAGTGCAGGATCATGTTAAAATACGAAAAAACCCTCTTTCCCATAGTGCCATAAGTCTAAAATTGTGGTTTTATGAGTGTTTTTTTAGAGGGGTTTATTCACACATAATATTGTCAAAATAAATTATAATAATGATACAAAACCTCTCAACTTCATATAAAGCAAAATATTTAATTAATGTTCAATTACTTATGACATACCCGGTAAAAATAAAATCATGTTCCTAGCAACATGATAAATTATATCCAAAAAAAATCTCATAAAAATTAGTCAAATAAACCCTCAAGAAACGCAAGCGTATTACATTACATCCATCTTACCAAATATGGCTTCTTCCTTATATTCATACCATCCTTGGAAGTAGTGATTGAAATGAATTTATGTATGTATATAGATCAATGCATTAATTATAAATACAATTTGAATGGAAGAAGAAGAAACTCCAAATAGGAGTATTTTTGTATCCCTCTGTGCAGGTTGTTTTTCGGAAATAAGAAGAAAAAAAAACTGTTCGGAATTCCTACCTAAACATCACTTTTTTGTTTTGTTTTCATTCATTTGATGTTTTTACTTGATGTTTGAACTATTTTTGTTTATGATAAATTAGTATTCAATTTTACGACGTAGATAGTTAGTAGTGTTGAAATTTATTTGGTTTTTACTGTTTATTCATTGTAAGGCGTCGAGGAGCAGACAAAATGTACACTAATAATATGTGTAAGGCTAAAAATCCTAAGTATTTTCGAATGACAGGTTAGGGACTTTAAATCCAGAAAATTTAGGGATAACGTTAATTACAATTTAATTTCCCAAAATTAATTCAACAATTCACAAATCTTTTGCTCTGACGTGTAGGGATCTATAGTAAAGTACATCACTCAAACAAACCACTTACAGCTGCAATCCCAGCCTAAAACCATCCAAAAACATATAATTTATCAAAATATTCTATTTTTTTCCAAAAATGTAATATTTAAAATTTCTTTTAAGAAATTTTTTTCTTTAAAATTTAATTGAATTTTTTCTCGGAACAGTTTTTGTGCATAACTTTGGATTTTTAAATTTTTTTTATAAAAAAGTTATTATTGGAATTTTGTTTGCAAAAAATTTCATTTTTAAATTTTTTTTGTGAATATTTGTCGATTTTTGAAATGTTTCTCAAAACAAATTTATTTTTTTCAAAAAAAAAAAAATCAAAAATCCCAACCCCTGATAATATCAGGGTTGCCAAATATTAATGTCTAAAGTTGTTTCAGATTTAAATTCCTCACGCTATATATATCAAAGAAAACCTTTATAATACTTAGTTAAAATTTGGCTTCTTTAGTAATGTTTAAGAGGAAAACAGATTGGCTAGTGAAACATTTCATTAAATATGCTTCAAGCAGTCATGAGATGAAGAAAATAAACACAAGTCCTACAAAATATTAAGTAAGGGCATATACAGGACTGATTTTGCTTTTGATCCTCCATTCCTTGGACCTAGAAGGAGCTAGAGAGGTAATTCTGCAATACCACAAAAAATATGTGAAGTACATCAAGACTGCTGTTATGCTCGAGGCTGCAATGCTCCTCTCTAGAGACATCATCAAAGTTTGTCAAGCATTCCGTGGAAGAAATGAGTTAAGGCTGTGATTTTGGGCAGTTTACGTCTTATTAAAAATGGGATATGCAATTATCATCTATGCTATTAAACCAACACATTCGTCTCACTGCATTTCTGTAGAATCTTGGCGAGATGAAAGTTTGTTAAAATTGATGTACACAACCCTGTACATACATATATTAATTTGTTTCTCAATTTAAAGATGGAACACCTAGAAAAAACTTATCAAGTAATATTTAACATTATATATTTGTAGTTAAAACATGTAATTTTTAAAAGAAACTTACCTATATTAAATTTATGGGAGAATAATAATAGGAAAATGGGAATACGTACCGACATAGTACTCATGGATAATCTGTAGTAAGGCAAGGAGATAAGCAAATGTTGATGATTATAATAAATTATTATTATCTACATGCAAACAACAAAATAAAATGAAAAAGGATCTTACATAGAGTAATAATCCCTGAGAAAAAAGGAAAGAAAATGGGTGTTGTTTTAACATTCAATAATTGTGTGTGTATATTTTCCCCACTTTTTCAACACATCTGAGCATGGGTATGTAATATTTCATATTGTAAATACATACATGAGAAATCAACATCAACGAAATTATAAATGAAAAAGAAGAAAATGGATTCCTATTTTTTTTCTGTCTTTTCTACCATCTAAAAAACAGGATGAATATTGAAACATAAAATTCAGTTCTAAGAGATCGAATATCAAAAAGATCTTAAGGCATACAGGGGTAAAGTAGCCAAAACCTGGACTATTAATTAATGTTAATTTTGTCATTAATATAAGAAGGTGTAGTAATTATTTTTTGATTAATTTGGTTCAGCTATCCTCTGAGAATAAACAAATATCATAAACATTTGTCCATCATGAGTGAGAAAAGGGCAAAAAATAACGTATCTCATATCTTCTAGATGCTGAAGTTGAGTAGGCAAAGATTATGGATAGTGTCTAATGCTCCAAGAGCTCGGACTAATATCAACCCTGATCTAACGGTCACCTGTTGTAAGCGTATCGCCGAACTAATCGGTCATATCTAGTTTTAAGATTTAAAAGTGGAGCGATTTAGCGCAATGGACAATTTAATGGGGAAAAATTATTCTTTCAATCTTAATGTGCGTAAGTTCGATACTCGGTCGTTCCTACAGACGGAATTATCCATTATGTATACAGACTTCAAAGACCTGGGTCGGTTGGAGTAATTGTTATACTACATATAATGTTTACTTATAAACTAATCAGTGAAAAATTATCTGACAATTTAAAGAAACATTTTTTTTTTAAATCTTCGTACAAATATAGTTCGTTGTTTTTGCTCAGAGTTTGAGCACTAGAACGTCGTTACCCTTTTTGTATTTTAATATCTTTCCTTCCAAAATAAACAAAAACACAAAAAACGGTACAAAATCAGTTAGTATTAGCCAACTATTCTCAACTTTATAATTATTATTTAATAACTGTTTGGAAGTTATCACAACTTACATAAAATAACTCAAATTCAACCAATCAACGTTCAAAATACAGAACAGGGAAAAGAAGCATAAATATCGACAGCCAACAATAAAATACAGCGTAACTTATCGTAATGTCATCATAAAAAATATGTTGATATCAATAAACTAACTTTAATAGCTAAACCTAAAGATTCAATGCAAAATACACACGTTAGATTAAATGCGACATATGATCCTAATTATATCTTTTTTCTTTTACAAGATGTTCCTTTAGTAAAACCACAGATTGGCTCAGTATATTTTAGCTGGCTATATGCTAGTGTAAAACATTGAAATGTTTATAGGGAATATCTAGATATACTTTCATAAGCCTTTATCTTGCAAACATAGCATGGGTGAGAATAAAGTTTGAGTCACTCATAAAGGGATGAAGCAATCCCCTTTTAATCCACTCAAATATGGAGGGTATAACCATATACATAAATATATATATATTTTATATTTCTTCGTGTGTACAAGTTTTATTTTTGACTATGACAGTTAATGACGTAAGTTGATGATATTTCTTCTTCTTGTTATTTGTGTGTGATTGTAACATTGACATTAAAAGGGCTACTACCTATGTATAACAGACGAACATATTTGGATATTTCATTATCGTCATTTTTATATTTAATATGAAAATCTTTTTGTCATGTTTCCTTCTAGATCGTTTTGATATAAAAAGATACATGCTAATGCAGTTAAACGTAGAGTGGTCAATTTTTCAAAATCAATTTATTCATGATCTTACCTCATTATTAATCGTTTCGTCACATATGAACCGTACTAGTATGTAGTACCTTGTAGCAACCATAGGATTATAAGAACCTAGTAGTAGCCCTTTTAACAAAGACGTGTCAAAGAGGTTGATAAAATATGTCATAAAAATAAACATGTTTTTTTAGTAGGTTATTTGAACACGGCTTTTCATTTTCTTAAACGGATATCAATATGATTCCATTCTTGAAGACAGAAAATCTAAGTACACAGTAATAATTAGTACGTGTGCTCATGAAAGACGGAAACTAACAATGAGGGTTTGCTCTGGAGTTATAATTGTATGTCCTTGTTGCACCCGGAGTAGGATTGAAGATTAACATTGGAGTTATGGCCTTGTTTATTTCCTTTTCCTCTTCGTCATTGCTGTTTGTACTTTCTATAATGAAACGTAATGATAGCTAAGGTGCTTTCCTCTAAAACATTATTCAAATTGACAGAGTTGTCATGTTAATTTTTGGTTTCTTTTTTAAAACATGTCCGAAATATATTATTCCTAATGCGTGTATTTATGAATGTAAAAAAGAAACGTGATGGTTTAAATATTGCTTTATCTCGGGAACGTTGGAGGTTCGAGCCAAATTCTTCAATAACCATATGAGTATATACCAATTTTTAAATGAAGTGACGACAATTATTAGCCATCTCTTATGGATCTATAGGTTTTTATGCGAAACTTATGAGCGGATCAGATATGATCTACTCGAAAATTTTGGAGCAAAATACCTGAACTTTTAGAATACTATTGTGTAAAAGGAGAAAGGCAGGATAATGCCATTGTTATTAAAAATAAAACAATTAATATATGAGGAAAGGGCTAAGAAAGACTTCAACCTTACAGACAAAATGTTCATTATGTCTTCATATAACAAATTTGTGAAAGGAATGGACTTAATACTCCTTTGCTACTAATGTTATTGTTTTTATATTTATTTTTAGGTATGATTTGTCTTAGTTATACAATTTTTTTTAACCTGAAAAGTTTTACATTTCGATTACTTGGAGTAGAATTGAAGATTAAAATCCTAGTTATTACAGCTTTTATGTTCTTGTTGTATACAAAATGGGATTTGTATTGATTTCCTTGTCGACTGCTTATAACTGATGTAATAAAACGTCATGACAGCTGCTTTTCTTCCAAACATTCTTCAAATTATAAGAATGATTAAATTGGGTTTCGGTTTCTTTTATTTTTACTTACCGACAGTACATAATTTATCCATCGCTGTGTGTCACATATATGACTTTTTTTTTAAACTGAATCATATTTTTGCATAATTTTTTTTCTATAAGTTTTTAAGATTGGCGAGTTCTTTATATGTTTTAGTAATACTTTGTTCCCTTTTTGTAAGACTTTCCTATGTTCTTTTAGGTTCAGTGTACGTTCACTAACTCTGCATCGGCCAGATATAACATAACGACTAGGCATTTAAACTCCTGAAGATCACAAATGAAAACGTATTGAAATAAAATCAAAGATTCCAATATAATTTTTTTTTATGGGAGGGGGGGGGGCGGGAATAATTCACTAATAAAAAACCAAATTGGAGATATACAAATAATACCTATGTCAAAAATTACCTTTAAATCCTTGTTATTTCCACCTTCGTCGACGTAATGGTTTATATTAACCTTCTATTACTGCACTGGCGTGTTAATCCACTTCAAAGATTAGCATGAGCTTTTGATTTTTGGGTTCCATGCTCTTTTTATGTTAAAATGTTTATCAAATAATATATAAATACAATCCTTTCAGGAGTGTACGACATTAGTTCCTGAGTTATTAACAAATTCTGCAATCAATTATCGAGATTTCATTAAGTTTTATTTAATGTGTTCTTATGATTTATTTACTCAAACAAAATATAATTATTTTTTTCTCTAATAACTATTTTATAGTATATATTATTTCATCATAAATACCAGGGTGGGAAAAAGTATTGATACCATTTTCAATCGTATTTTTTTATAAGTTTTGTTATTTTATTAAAAACTTTCAGTCTTTCAGTTGGAAGCATAGACCTCAGTTGTCATTTAGTACATAGAACATAAACAAAAGAAGCAAGATAATCACCATTGAAGAAACAAGAACTTACTTTCCATTTAAAGTCTGCGACCGAAAGACCAAGATTTTTTCTCACATTAAGGCTGTAACCCCTAACATCATCATAGAAGCCGGGTGCCCGTGTAATGGTAAATAAGTATTCAACTAGTTACCCGATGCTCATAGTAGTATCAAATGTAAAAACTACAAAATACATATGTATTTCCTTTCAAAAACAAATTATTTCCACTTATTCTCATTTTGAGAAAATTAAGAACATTTTGTTATCCATTTATAATATTCTATAAACCATTTAAAATAATAATTTACACAACCAATCAAATAACTTACTTACTAATTTCACCAATTGAATATCAAAATTAGAACAACTACTCTTGAAAAAAAAAAAAAAAATTGAACAAAATTAAATTGCTTAGGAATAAATCATTAATTCGATGTACATATTTTTCATGAATGGCTGTCAATGAAACGGAAAAATATGTTTGCTTTGTACTCATTTCACATCAACCTGCCGTTTTAACCCTTTAACCCTGAATTAAGTTTTAAATGGAATTTAAAAAAATATATATATTTAAATATGAATATTAGGTATGGATTGTTAATATTTCTAATAAAAAAATTGATTTTTTTTTTGTATATAGTTGTGAATTTTTGAAAGTTGTCTCAAAAAATTAAATATTTCAAACATTGTTTCAAAAAATTTATTTTCTTTGAATTGTTATTGATTTTTTCCCCCGAAAATTATGATGAAACGAAATAGTCACATACGGCGATAAAGGGTTAATGTAATAAAATTGAAAATATAGAAATAATTTGTTTGAGAAATGAACTGCTCAAATAAAATCTTATATCATTATAATATATCGTGTAATGTTGGTGTGCTCAAATACTTCAAGGAAGCACTCGCGTCAGTATTTGTATGGAGTTAACGGAATAAAAATGTTTAATAGATTATTCACAAAACGTTTATAGTTTTTTATGGATTGTAACAAAGTTAAACAAATATAAAATGGGCTTAATATGTACCCATATCTAATGTAAAATTATATTCATCATTCCCTTATAGGTCCACGTTTTTATACATACCTACATTTAAGAATATGAAGACTCTCCATCATATTTTGGCTTGCATATCAAATATTAGAAAAAGTTTTTTTACAAGAAATTGATTACAATATTTAGCTATTGCGTGTATATCTTAAAATTAATTTACGTAACATTATATCGTTAGTGTACTATCATGACATTTCAATTTTATGGAACTTGATTGGATTATTTACAAAATGGCGTTCAAAGACGTTTCACAACGAATCATCAAGATTAGAAATACTCATTGATTGCTTTAAAAAAAAATAAACATGGATATATATTATTGCAAATTTGATTTTTGGCGTAAGTAGAAATGTAAATGGTAAGCATTTTTGTATATAAAAAAGAAACATTAAAATATTATGGTAATCATGATAATTTATATAATTTTTTAGAAGAGCGGAGCTTAGTTGTCATGATGTTTGAATATATCTGTTGCAGGAACCTATAAGTGAAAAAAATTAATCACACGTTCTACTCTCTATCTACCTAGGAAATAGACAAGAAGTACTCCGTTGTTCACCCTTAATTAATCAACTGAAGTACATGAAAGACTTACACTTAGAATCCTTATCAAATTCTCAACCTTGTTCTCCGTCATTCATCAGTATTGTCTCGTATGAGTATCGAGAATAATGATAACAGCTTAAGAAAATTTAAAAAAAAATTAAAAATTATTAAGCCAACAACAACAAAAAATGGCACGCATAAAAATGCTTAGGATTTACAACTTAAGCGTATGGTATACAAGAAATCTTCTCTTCTTTGTACTTTTTCACCACTTTCTTACTTAATCCAATCTTCTTAACAAACTCTATTCCTGCTAAGTAACTTTCCTCCTGGAATGGGAACTGCATTAATTTTACCATTATTATTTATGTCTCTAATAACATCCATTAACAACATTTCATTATTCTTATCTTCCTTAATTACATTTAATCTAAAAGAAACAAATCGGTTATCATCTATTTTGGACCTGCAAACTCTTTGGTATTGCCCTATTCTTCTACATCGACTACACTTCTCTCCATATGTAGGACATTTTGCTCTCTTTCCATGATTGTTACCTCCAGAATAAGAACAGAGTTTGACATCCAGCATCAAAGATGATCTTACGTAAACCAGTGTCTTTAGCACGACAATATAGTGAAGTGTAGAATGAATCAAATTTTTCATTTTATTTGTTCTACTGCCGTATTTGTTTGTTAATTCAGGTAATCTCATTTAAGTTCCATAATTTATTGTATCGAATTTTTACTTTCAATGTTGATTTCCACGGCCTGATTGATTTTATTGAAAATCTTCAGACATCAAAATGATTTAATTTTTTTCTTATTTTTTGTTTAGTCATTCACCCCCCGCTCCCCCATTACATAATTGTCCCAGAGTACTCATCAATTGATAAATTATTTGAATTCCATATTTTCTTTGATTTGACGTGTTGGGTATATGTGAATTTTTACTTCTGCGACACTCACTGATGACCTTCCTTCTTGCAAATCTTCACGTCATCTTTACAACCCTTATGATTGATGAAGTTTTTTTTAAAGGAAAATAATTTAATGTCTTCGCTTTTTACATAGATGATGTTTTATCTAAGACCCCAATTTCCTCCTAGAATATTCTTTTCTAGGGTTAAGAACGATTGTTTCTAATTGATTCCATGGGTATGAAGAGACTGTTTAAGCCTGACATTATTACAAACAAATATGTATTAATTTTTTCATGTAATTAAGTGATTTTATCACTGATGGAACCTCGAAAATAAAGGGTTTTATCTAGCAAAATCCAAAATATACGGGTTATTCCTGTAAATCCTAAAAAATATATTATTGTAATTAAATAGTGTCAAAACCATTTCGCGACCTAATTCGTCATTTTTTTTTTGACATAATTAAAAAATAAGAAGTTAGATATTTTTTAATTATAATATAATAATACTTTTTAATAATCTATCCCAATGTTTTGATGTACAAAATTTCATTTAGCGATTTTTGAACATTACAGGATTACATTAACTTTACGTCAATATATAATAATAATTGATGTTTTGCCTCATATATATTTAAAATCATATATTGTAATAAATAATAACATTCAATTATACTTTACAGGATAAAAAGTACGATTATGTACTTTTCATGGTATAATTAATTAGAATTTTTATTTATTGAAAAAACTAAAATATTATTACTTTTTTTCTTTTAAATAAAAGTAGAGTTACCAATGTATGTAGCAAACAAACCTTAAATCTTGTTAAAAAAACCTTAAACTAAATCAATTGATTACCAAATATCCATACACATGGTCTGTCAACATAACAAACATCATTAATTATATTAATTTTTTAATTCACATATAATGCAGTTTAATATTTCTAAGACATATTAAGTTAATTACAGGATTTGGTTTCAAATTTGTGGAATGAATTGAGATAGCAAATAATTTGAACAATAATTTAGAATTTATATTTGATTAAAGAGACCTTCAATAGGTTAATCTGGCACCTTTCAAATATAATCTATCAATTTCTTATTTCTTTATTGGGACGATCCGTTTTGGCTTATTGAAACTCAATTTGCCGCGATTCCATAATGTTATTAAAAATAATTGGATCATAGAAATTGACGATAATTTTAATGAAGAATACAAATTTAATCCACACTTAATATAGTGAAAAGTTAATATAGCTTGATTTTGTGTTGACGGGGCACATATATCCTTTTTTCAACTTATATATCATGTGGTACCAACTATAAAGTATAATAGAATCGATCTAATAATTAAATTTTTTTATGTATATAAATATATACATTGTTAATAAAACGTTTTATGTTTTACAAGCTTAATTCCTTATATGATCAATGCCTTCTTGTATCAGTTATTGCATGACATATTTATTTAAAAAAGGGTTGCTACATAATCTGTAAAAATAAATAAATTGTGCCAAGGTTGTAATCTTTTATGACATCTTTAATTGAACCATCACAGGACTATTGGGATTAATTATGAAAACATCTACTATTGTTTGTTAATTAACCAACGAAGTTATCTTTTAGTAGTAGTTGCCATTAAATTTTCTTCAAGTTAATTTTGAAATTTAGGAAAAAAAAATAGATACACAATTTGCAACTGCACACTTACTAAATTTAAAAAGTTCATAAATTATTGTTAAATATTATTTATGTTTATATTTGAATTTGAATTGTTAAATGAAATGTTTTACTTTTTTAAACTGTTTGAATTTAAAAATCAAAATGGATCTTCACAGGAATTACCAACCACTTATATTTTACTTTTGGTGTGCCTACAGTAATAATTGAAGCAACCTTATTCATAAATAGAATCAAATTATTTTATTCATTTGTGTAGGATGATCTTAAAAGACAATTTGACCAAAAAAAAATATTGAATGAAAAAATATATAGGTATAAGTGACAAACAAGTGTAACATGAGGCTTTAAAGACAATTATTAAAATTAAAATTACTTGGAAGTATTTCTTACCAAATTTTGTTAAATTAGTTCAATAACTTTTTTTGCGGCTATTTGCCGCAATAGAGAAACGAAATATATGATATATTTTTTTCCTTAGCGAGCGCTTCAACAAAAACCGCTATTTGATTATCGTCTCACCGCTGAATACACACGTACATAAAATTTTCTTCTTAAGAAGCGGTAGCGTCTTGACTTATAGAATAGGAGGGGGTTCACGAAGAGAAAAAATAACTTTGAACGCCAAAATGAATCAACGTCGTATTGTTAGTTTCAGATAAGGTTTCAAAGGTGAAACAAGTCAAGACACAAAAAAATAAAATATTTATGATTAAAATGTGTGACGCCTTACAAATAAATTGGAAGCTTCCTTCTAGTAACTCTTCCTCAGTCCTTGGACCTAAAAAAGAAAATAAACAAGTTCTTCGTGACTATTATCATCGCTCTGACAGTAACAATAACAATCCTCTCAAACGTCAACATTTTTCCAAAAAGAATGACGACTCCAATGGAAAATACACTCTCCGCGCCTGTTCCATTCAAAAGCGAATTGAAACAGAGTCACGTAAGGGACAACCTCGTAAACGTGGTCCAAAACCTAGACCAAAGCCTGTACCAATGTCAAAATACCGTAGAAGAACTGCCAATCAACGTGAACGCCAGCGTATGGGAGAAATCAATGTAGCATTTGAAAAACTCCGTGAAAAGATGCCATCCCCTACGAGTGGAAAAAATCGCTGCGAGAAAATGACAAAAATTAATATCCTTCATGTCGCCATCAATTATATCCGTGCTTTGGAGTCAATTTTAGACACTGGAGATCCTGGCGTACAAGTCTACGGAACATCCATCATCCGTGGACCCATTAAAAATGATGAGAACACCACTGCAAAATCCAGTGATCCATCTCAACTACTTCTCCAAACGGACAGCACACCTCCAAGTCCAGTAGGAGAAGCATCGGAAGACTCTGGAATTATGGAAGAGGAAGAAGATCGATACCCTGACTGGACAGAGCTCACATCTACTCTTGACTTCCCTACGTTTTATAATAAAATAATCAATAAAGACATTTCACTCACAACGCAACAACTACTCAGCAACAGCACGCGTGTCCTTGCCAATAAGACAACAACTCTTAATTTATCTGAATTTCTTAGTAGTAATAGTAGCCAGAATAACAGTAATAGCAGTAGACCTGTGTCAGACAAAATCCCAGAGGAAGAGCCCAACCTTTTCAACGATCTCAATTCAAGCTTTGAATCCATATCAGAAGGGCTGGTGGACTTTAGCCACGAGGATCCGTTTGAAAATCTATTCTTTTGAAGCTAATTGGTTTACATTTTTTTTGCTCGTTTTTATCCTTCTTTTTTCACTTTGTATTATTTTTTTTTTGCCTATCCGAGTTCCTTCGATTTTTTGTATTCTATCTGTTAGTATCCAACAAGGGTGCTACAAATTAAAATGTTATTTTCCTTTATTTTAAAGTTATTGTATTTGATTGTTTTCCTCCATCTATGACCATTGCTCAACTCTATTTACTAATTGCACAAGTTGACACATACTCAAAAAAGTTTTTATAAAAACACCTAGTCCAAAGAATAAAATGCAAAAATATCAAGTATTTTTTTAACAAAAAAAAATGGTGCATTAAATGTGTTGATTGATGATTTTTCTGAGGAATATGTTTATGTAAAATATGCTCAAATGTTGATTTTTATTCTGTGTTGTATTATTTTTTATACATTTTATCAAATATACAATTTTATATATAATATATTTATGTTAAAAGGATATATTTTCCTCATTATTTAAATAATGAATTTAAAATTTAGAAAGCACATTGTGACCAAACGTTTTTAGTCATTAAAGTAATGCAACCAAAAACTTGATTAGGGTGATAATTTTAATCCATTTAAGTTTAAAGAATGTATTCTTTAGGATGTACTTTTACTACAACAGCGAAAACGGCCAAAATTACCATTTTTTCTTATTAAAATCATATTTAGTTAATCTTATCTTAACTTTATATCCTAAGGACGTTTTCATAAAGCCAATAACTTTTATGTGCTCCGATATCATAGAAAATAACTTCTTATATCTGAAGATATAAAACATTTTACCTGAAACCGTCTTATACTTAATACTATACTTAAGAATATATGAAAAAAACTACATCAGTTAATTTAGGCTGTTAATTGTAATTTTAATTTATTTTTTCTGTATTTATTATGAGGATTTGTTGCTCTCTAAGATTTGGTCAAATTGATTTGTTATTTTGTGATATTAAATCGTTACAAGCAAGTAATGTTTATATGTTTATAATAATACAATGTAATTACATCCTTTGTATATATACTAATAAACATGATTTGAAAGTAGCGGTCCATTTGACCAGGTATTAAGAAATTTTTGCAAGTTTTAGTTTTAATGAGTAATGAGAAAAAATAGAAAATTTATCCGTCATTTGATGGTAGTTTATACCATAAATATTTCTGATAAAATGAATGGCAATCATTCCTACATTCCTATATAAGCAACACCTTTTTTAAGGATTTTTTCTATACACCTGTACAATCAAATATCCCAGAAAAAAAAAAATAATATCGAGGAAATTGTATTGTCATTATTTGAAATACTTCAGGTTTTTTTGTTTCTATGAAAGCCTCTCATTATTTCTTAATATAAATATTCCAAAAGGTTTGAAAATAAACCAAGAGGATATTGTTAACAGGGAAGTTTATGGAGATATTCATTTAAACCATTATTTTTGATGAGTGGGTATAAAAATCACATAAAAAGAAATTAAAACAAAAACTCCACTTATATTAAATTCGAAACTGCCAGGGATTCAATGGATGTACAATGATAACAAAAAGTTGCATGACTTTTTTTAAGAAAGAAATCAACAATTTTCATCCTATCGAACAAAAAGATAGATCGTCTTCGTCAGTCTCAACAATTTTGATTGAGTCGGTTTGCAAGCATATTTGTTAGGGGTATTTCTATTAAATCTTTAAAATGAACAGTTATCTAATTGAATCACTTTTTGTTGACTTTTGATAATAAATTTTTGTCAAAAAAAAAAAGGTGTAGGTTTAAGTATTTGTGGTGTCCTTAATTGGTTATCATTTTATTCAATTGTAAAAAATTGTGTCATAAGATCAATTCCACCAGTGAACACAGGAAGATTTTTTATACTTTCCATAAAACTTGACATACGCTTTTATTTTTTATTAAAGCATTTATATGAATAATATGCTTGGAATCAATCAATTAAACTGTCATTTCTGTTCATTGATCAGGCGTACGAAAGATAATACTTTCAACTGAGTTCCATAGTAATTAATGACATTATATAAGCTGTTTCTTTCATAGATATAATTAATTACAGTTATAATAATCGAATAAGCCTTATAGTCTAACATGAAGGTCCTATTACTTTCAATAAATTGATAATACCTATGTCAAGAGTTGTAAGCATTTGCTTGTGTGTGAGATTTTTAGTAGTTGGCTATCTGAATAGGATTTTTATTTATTTTTCAAAGATATCAATAATTTTTTTAATTCTTTGGATAAGAACATTTTAATATAAATTAAGCAAAAGTAGTGTAGGGATTTGTTGTGGTGCTATAATTGTAGACTATTGTTGAACTCAGATATTAATTGAGGATCCACATTGGACTAACTCCTACCTTTGCCCTTGCAACATATAGAGTGGGATTGTATTTCTCTAATATCTGTTTCAGCAATTCTGATAAAATTTCATGACTACTAAGCTGCTCTCTTCCCAACCATTCTTCAAATTGTCAGAGTTACCATGTCATTTTTCCCTTTCATTTTCTTTATATACCAGCAGTGATGATAAAATATTAATCTACCCATATTTAACAAATGAACAATCAGATACATTTTACAATCCCTCGACATAGCTAATAAACAAATAAAACATTTTTAGATTAAGAAGATGGGTAATACATTATAAAATTAGCTAAGTAGCTATTTTTTAAAGAGTTATACAGTTATACTTCTAAATCATCTGGTAGAATTATGAAATTCTATACAATTTTGTCACTATAGACTGTGAAAGGTAGTTAACTTGTGTTTGAAAAGATCATATACTAATTTTCGATCAAATAAAAATAAGTCAGATATATGGAAAGAAAAAGAAAGAAATTAGGGGTTTTTTTATGTTCCATGGAACTTTCAATTATAATTTATACCGTAAAAAATTATGAATGATTAGATCTGAGGAAAAAAAAGCAAGGGTTAAAGTAAAATCGGCTTTAGCGTCTTTTAAATCGACTATTTTTAACAACAACCGGCTAAAAAATTGGCTAAATATATTTTATGGTTTATAACTTGAGGGTATTAGGTTTTTAAGACTCCTTAATATATTATTTTTAAAGGTTTCAGTGGGGTGCTCAAAATAATTCTAATAGTGTTGTGTCTTGACGAGGGAGAGACACAATCTCATATATAGTAGGAGAGATCCAGGATGACGGAGAGACAAATGAGAAGAAGAAATGGCGTGGAGGAATAAGACTACACTGTTTATAAGATCATGTGTATTCTAACTATACTCTAATATATTTACAAAATACGAGACTATTTATTATACGTAAAACATAGTACTTTAATACATAAACGAATATACAAGAAGATAAAAATATGAAAGGAAATATGAAATACATAACAAATAGTTTGGACCATAGAAGGTAAAATCATGCATAATCTGGGGCTAAGTATGTTAATATAAAATTAATCAATCAACGAAAAAAAAATCATTGCACAGTTGTTTCATTTCAATTCTACTCTAAAAATAGCCTTTAGTTGGTCAAAAAAAACCCCGAAAAAAGTTAGTCTTGGTTATATGTGTAGAGTAATCCTTGTTCTAGTATGTCGACTAAAATAACCTTCTATAAGGTTTACTGTGAGTGAACTGTGAGCTATGTATTATAAGGAAACTTTTAATTTCAACGTTGTGAATAAACATCCCCAAATTTGAACATATAATTGTTTATTTCTGTTTCATACATTACTAAAAATAGGCTAGGCTATTGCAATGATCTTCTAAGGTTTCCAACTATCAGCTAAATGATATTTTTTTCCAGCTATAAAATTCAAAAATCAGCTAGCCTGGCACCACTAAATAAAATTGGGTATATTAATAACTAAAATAAGGAAATCAAAAATATATATTTAACTTTTGACAGTCCATTTGAATTAAATGATAACATTGAGGCAGGACAAGGTTCACACTACTTTGGGGACAAGACAAAGTTCTTAGGTTTGAATATCCAAGAACTAAAAATACTCAATCCCTACTATATTTGACTCAGTTAGAAGTTGTAAAAAAACTATATCAATGTATTTTTGTTTTGTATTTTCAAAGATTTATCATGTCCTTTAAAAAGTGTCTTTTGTATAGCTGTGAACATTTTGCTATAAGACCCCCACATGAGTAATTTTTCGATAAGATAAGTAAGGTGATATTTAAGGAGTTGTGAGGGAATAAAAATTACAGTAATGCATGTCGTGTACAAATGGGATATACATAAGAACCACCGTCATTAAGTAATTATGCATTTACGTTAAACCTACTATGATTCAATTTACGAGTAATTACATATATAGTTTATTTTAGGATCTTTAAAAAATATATATATAACTGTTTAAAGGTTGGTTTTTTTGTAGTAAATCAATTCTATTGCTGTTATATTTACGTAAGAAAACTCAATTGTAGGGATGCAATTACTTTCCCTAATCTGTCACTTTGCCAATTAGAAGATAATCGGCAAAAACTGCTACTTTAGCTTATTTGTGGTTTAGCTACTACTGGATCAGAATGCATATGACTAATATGTTTGCATAATTTAATAATATTTCCTGGTTGAAAGACACCTTGTTTGTCTATTTGTAAGAAGATCTACTGAATTAGTTAACAACCGATCTCGATATAACTTATAAGATTATGTAATTGTGAAATCCACTACAGTTTGAGAGGTATAAGTTACACAATACTATGGCTCGAAGACCTTTATTGCAGAAAAAAAACCCTTTACTCCAATTTGTAAAAGTTGATAAACTATGTTTAAGGCTTGGTTTGTTTGTATGTTTGTAAGCAGAATTACCAAAAAAATAATTACAAACGATTTTCGTAAAACTTTGTTGGAAGATTCTATATTTTTTAAATTGGGAAAGTTCAAGATAAACAAAGCGTTCATAACGCATATTCGACAATAAATTGCAAACATATTGAGATATGTAACTGAAATAAATGTCATTTTGTATGTAAAATAAAGGAATTTTGTATATGTTACAACATAACGGCAAGGTCAAACAAAATGCCAAATAATTTTCATCATTGAAATCAAAACAGTAATTATGAATGTAGATTTTTAGGAAAAAATGATATTGGCTAAATTTTACGCTTTATTTGTGATTTAGCAACTGCTGGTTAATAATTATTGCCTTGCGGAAAATATATTAACATCAAGTAATCATAAAACTTTCTGAATAATTTCCTTACATTATCTCCCCCAACGAGATAATCTTGTTTTTAAGTTAAAGTTACAAACCGATTTAGATAACACTTTGTAGGTAAATTTCATTTGTTAACAGCAAAAATCCATAAAATATTGATAGGTAATGGAACAATAAACGTTAAAAACGCATCATCGATCCTATTTTTGACACAAATTAAGATACCTTACTTAAATTAGTGTCATTTTACAGAATAACGTAGAGATCAAAGGTCAAGGTCACATAAAAAGTCAAATAATGGTCAACATTGCAAACAATACATATAAATGTTAATTTTTAAGGGAAATGATAGGAATTGGCTTGAGATCTAAGGAGTGTTCATTTTATTTAAAATATTATTTAACTGATTAATTTTTAACAATTATAGAATAATTTAATTCAACAGCTATAGTTCTAACAGATAAAAAGAAACTAAGTTGAAAGTTCTGCAGGCCAAAGTCAATAATGCGAGGGAGATTTTACAATATTATAAATATCATTCCTATTTATGAGGCTTGTTGTAACTAAAGTATTTAAATATTAAAATGCATTATTTAATTACAACATTGGTCATTCTAATTACAAACTATGAAATAATACTATCATTTCATTTTGATATATTTCAATTATATGGTTATGATGTATATAAGAGTAATTTATATAATTGTGGCCACTTTAATATAACGATCATTCATAAAATATTCAACTTATTCCATCGAATGTACTGTAAATCCGCTAAGCAAAAATTTTAAACTCATTTTTTGTTATCAACTTGTACAAAACATAAAATATGTATTGGCATCTGAAGACCAAAAAAACCCACATACTTTTTTGGCTACTAAGGTTATTTATATGTTTATCATAGAAATATCAATCAATAACACACCATTTTCATCAAAGGGAACCCTTTTATTGATTAGTGTTATTGGTTGTAGTGCAAATTATCTGTATTTTTTTGCCGGCCAGTTTTGTTTTTTTATAAATCGGTCATCTAAAGAATGACTTATTTATTCCTCAGGTGTTGTCATAGTTATTATTTAACTTCGAAGTAGCAAACTTTCATTTATACTGTATTATACATTTAATTATATTTAAACCCTGATCATTATAATATGCTCTTAACAGAGGGAGAGAAACCTGTAGAATTTGATGCTAAAAAATTTAAGTCCTATTTAAGCTCAGAGTAGACTTGCCAGTTTCCTTTTTTATTTATTTCTCCCTCCTCCCTTCTTATATCTGATTTAATTAAACGTTCAGACATATTAGCAGCTCTGTTTTAAAGTGTTCAGAGTATCCATATTGATTTTCGTTTTCTTTTTTTAACATAACCGAAATACACATGATTTTCATCACTAGTTATATTACCTATTAACAACAACCGATAAATCGGTAATTAGTTCATTACATCAGTGTAAAGAGGCTTTGATATATTTTTATGCAAATAACCAAGCGGTGAAGTAGTTACAAAACAAAATATCCATGTTGTTATTGTTCTTGCAGAATATCGCATGCCACGTAATAAGATGTACGTAGATTCATTTCATACATCTTTCATACCCTCTTTGACGTAGAAGAAGCAGTCAAGCCGGTAAGCGCGTATACATGTAGACTGCGAGTCAACAACGTCTAAATTAATTATCAAAACGCTTTATATAATATATATTACTGTAAGTATGTAAGCCCAAAAAAGAAATGAAAAAAAAGAGCGCATGAGAAGATAGAACCAAAATAATAATAAGAAGAAAGAAATAAAAAAACTGACGTCATCTTTTTAAAAATAATTTTTTGAGAAGGCGTCATTCTTGTTATTATTTACATTCAAAAGATACGTGTTCATGTATATATATATATAATAGGGTAGGCTTTAAAAATATAAGTTTGACTTGTCTCACCTATTCTTTATGTTTTCCATTTATAATAAACTTTGCTCTACAAAAATGTTGTAGACTTTAATTCATGTTTAATGGTGCCCCTATATAGAAAAATTATGTGGAAAAAAACTTAAGATCTTCAACTGACCTGAATAATTAAGTGTCGGCTAAAAGACAAATTTTACTTTAATAGTATAGAAGATAACTTAACAAGCAAGTATTACTCTCCGATTTTCATGAACTCACTCACATATAACTACTCAATCCCTATATCAATTCATATGTCCTTTTCTGTTCTAGAGGAAGAACAAATATTGGCATGCTCTGATTACTTTTGCATATTTTAGACCCCTCACAAATAAAAACAAAACAAAAAATTCATTTTATTATAGCAGTGTTTATATTTAATTCCGGTATTAGCCTATACCGAAAATGCTGATTAATCATGATATACATAAAATAACAATTAAAAAAGACATAAACAGTTCTCTTGTTCTGCAATGCAATATCTCAATATTACAACTACATTATTATTTCTTATTTCACAAATATTTATATGACTTAGATCAGAGATTACCATATACTGTGCACTCCCTCTATATACATAGAATGCTTTATACACACGCCTGCAATATTCTATTTTTATAGGAATATATTTTTATTTCTTAGATCACAGTTTTTTATGCTATACATCATGGATCACTATAGTCAGTGCAGCTGGTGACTCGTTTTCATACATACATTTATATACATACAAACTTTGATTTATGAATAAAACAATAGGTTTTGAACAAGGGCATACAATATTTTTAGTCTTGGTGATCTAAAAATGAGGAATTTGTTAGATTTAAAAAGAAAGAGGTAAGTTTTTCGTCATTCTTTGTAATTGCAAGAGACATTTTCTTCAATTAATAAAAAGATACACGTATAATTACATGTATTTTTGAATCTGAAAACATACTAATACCTACAAACTGTATAAGGGTTTTATCCTTTATTTCGATGTTTCAAGGGGAAAAATGTCATTAAATAATGTAGATGTTTAAAAATAATATTTAAAAAAACAAAAACATTTAACATTATTCATCACAAAACCTGCAATTTTTTTGTCATACATCTCATTTCCATGCTATCAGAGTTAAAGCAATTTAAGGGTGAGAGTTGAAATTTTATTGACTTTTTGACTAGAACAAAGGAAACAATTTTTGTGATGCTTTATCTGACTACACTAAATGATTTATCATCTTGACAAAATAAAATTAGGGAAAATGGACGAAACAAGACTAAATTAACACTGGCTTGAAGTACATAGTTTGATTTATCTTAGAAAATTAGTTTATGTAACATAAAGCAGAATAATAAAACCTTGTTCGAATAGGAATTTAGTATAGTACTATTTTAAATCTGTAGGTACCCTGTTACCACTACCTGGTTACAAACTTTAACTTATTGTAATATTATTTAGTTGTTTTTTGTAGTTCTAATATTAAATCTTTTTAATGTTATCCCTTATATTATGTAATATTTATTGTATAGGGTGCGCTAGTAAATTTTTCTGGTCTGCAAAAACAAAACTTTTGTTTGAAAAACTCAAAATTTTAAAAATCTCGATATGGTACTTGAAGCTGGTAAAATATTTGACAATTTTGTCTTCAGGGAGCATACCATAGAAATGGTGGTCTTCACATCATCCTCATTTTCGTGTGGGTTTGCACTTGAGATTGCATCGATGGCTCCCCCAAAAGTAACATAAGGGATTGGAGTTGGGAGATGGCGAAGACCACATGTCCTTGGGGCAAAAATCAACAAAGTTTTGGGCCCAAAAATCCACTTCCTAGGGTTTTTGACGTCCCTTTGCCATTGTTCTTGGATTTATTTTCTGACTATATGTGCGTCAAGCAAGTCGGATACAGGACACTTTTTGCCTCCTGTTCACTCACTTGCTTGCATTTAGATAAAGCTTATTTAAAACAGAATGATGTGATTTAAAAAAAAAGTCAGGCATTACCTTTTACAAAAAATACATTAAAATGCAGTTGAATCTTCCGGAAAATTTTGCTCCTATACCATATATTATATTATATTACAAAGTCCTCTATCTACGAAACGATCTACTTCCGTAAAGTCGTTCAAAGGATACAATTTGTCGCACAGGGATGTATTGTTACACTTAGAAACGAATGAGAGTGTGAAATAATGGTAATATAAACTTTGATTCTTTAAGTACAAAATCAGAGTCCTCCTAATATATATGTTCATTCTATTACGATTGTTAAATATGAAACATTGGTTTTGAAGTACCTAGCTACACGCATAAATAGGGAGGAGAGTTTATAAAAGTCCTGAGAAGTTTGTAAATGTTCATTAGTTCTTATAGGATACTAGTGCATATTTATATACTTTGATTAATTATAAATTTGTTTGGATGTAGGAACCATCATTAATATCTTTCTTAATGGTTTGACCATTAAGTGTAAGAAATGGGTTTTTATTTAGTGTATTCTATGTCCTTGAAAAGTTTATTTGTAGAATTGTAAAGCGTAAGCATTTTGAAGGATGTAAAAAAATCGCCAGAAAATTGTTTTGGTAATCTTGACAATTTAAATAGTGTTCTGGAAAGGAGAAGCTAAGCTGCCGTGACGGATCATTAGATCTGCTGTAAATAATTATGAGAAAATGGAAAAAAAATCCCACTCCGTATCTAGCAAGAACATGGCAAAAATTAATTTCTTGTCGTTCCACAATTCCACTCCGAGCAACAGGGACTTAAACCTACTCCTGTTGTTTAACAATAAGTAAGACGTTGTTTGTTGTTTTGAAGACTAGCCAAAAGTGCTTGATATGTATTTATTCCACAATCGTGCCAAATTTAGTGTCCTTGTTACAATCTGCATCATACGAGAAAATTTCATGCAGCGGAACAGGGTTTTTTTGTCTTGAGAGTCAGGAAGAAACTTACAGAGTTTGAGTTGACAGCAAGACTCTTCTATGCCATACTCCAAAGAAAACGTTGACTTGGTTTTCAGAACTTTTTTTTTTGACCTTGTTTTTACCCTCGATGCTCACCAGACCTCCACCCCATAAACTTTTTTGTATGTGGAACAGTTAAGTGACACACCAACATATCTACTTGCGCCACCCAATCTGATTTGATGTCGAGTATATTCTGAACTTTTGGACCAAATGAGTTTTGCAACCGACTACTTTAGCCAAAAATAAGTAGTCTATCGTACTGTTGAAATACAGAAAAGTGTACAACGTTTTTGTTCCTGATTAAAAGAAGACGATATTATGTTGTCGTAAAGAAGCATACTGAGCGACTGACTTAGTAGTGTGACATTCGTACTTGACTTACTTGTCATTAGTGTGTATTTGCACTAAAACCTGTTTGTGGGGGATGAAATGATGCCAAAAATAACTGTGAACGTTTAAATGAAGTACCCTTTTAGACCCAGAATGTGTAACTTTAATTAACGTATATCAAAAGTGTCGAAATAAATGCAGAGGGATTTAAAATTAATTTAATAGATACTACCACATGTCTTTTGTTTTGTCTTAAATATATAATTTAAAAACTAAATCTCTTTATCTTTTGTTATTTTCGTAGAATTGATAATTTTTTCTCACGTAGTATCAATAAAGAATGGGAAATAATAAAGAAAAACTTATTGACAAATTCTTTAAGGAAAAATATCATTAAGATAAATATTCTACTAATTATTTCTTATCAACCAACAACCTCAAGACACCATTTTCTTTTTCCTACTCATTACTTTTATTGTTATCTAGTTAAAAGAACGAAAAAATACGTTGTACAATTTAGGTATGATACAAAATGACCTCAAGGGAATCATGTCCAAAGTATACTACGTGAGTTGGAAAAATATATATTTAAGAAAATTAACTATATAAATGTTTTCAACATGGGTGGTAAATGCTTCTGAAATGATTTAATCAACTTTCAAATGGCGGATTTTGGAGGTAAAAAAGAGAAAGATATTTAAGAGAATAACTAACATAAAAGTAGCTATGATCAACTCCTCTCTTTAATATTGAGTTTTTCACAGATCCAACCTACAAATGTGTAAATATAATAAGTATCAGGCACAGATATAAGATGAGTTATGGAGAGACGTAGCCTATTGAGTAGGGACTCTTAATATAATACTCTCTTTAACCCGATGTGTATACATTCGATCCTCTGTTTCTCAGGAAAAGAAATAGACATTATGTACCAGGACTTCATAGACAATTTCTAAGTCATTTGGAATAGTTAAAATACTATAATATTTATTTATATTTTATTAGTATAACTTCATATGGTGTGGTTGGCTCAAAAGTGAAGTAACATACCAAAACATATTTTCTTATTCTATAGCTTTATCTGACTTTATAAATATAATATATTTTTAACGATACAATTTTATGACCCACAATATTTTAGGATGATTCTAGAAGTAAAAAAGTGATGTAACTACCTAGGTCTCAAAAATGGTTGGTGCAAAATTTACGTAAGGGACAGTTGCGTCACTTTTGTACTAGCTGCATAGCAAAACCCAGAAAATATAAAAATAAGTGCAAAATTGACGTATCTGTATGTACCAACTATGGACCAGGGTAAAATTTATGGTGCAAAAGTAACTTTCCTCCAGAAATAATTAGTATTTTGACTGTTTGGGTCGGGGATATTATTTATCGACTGTTGTTGAGTATCATGACCTATGGAAAGAGAAAAATAACAATTTTTAAAGTGTCTAGGGCGAAAAAATTTGACATATTTTACATTCTTACTACCTGGAAAGGAAAAACGTGTCGAAAGTGACTTAAAAAATATTCTGGTACAGTGGGGGTTAATGAGGCGCCACTCACTGACCGGCATCTCATCGAAAATGTCGATAAAATCATGAAAAATATCGAGATATACCATCATGTTAGCAGTCGAAGCAGACCCAGGAGCTGACCATCTATCATAAAACAGTTTTTAACCATTTTTTAGAAGGCTGGATACAAGCATTAACTTAAATAAAAGAGGAATAGTGTTACATTTAGACACCACCAGGATAGATACATATTTGATGATGCATTCATGAGCTTCGGGAGCTCGATTTAGATGTTCTTATGCACCACTCTAAATTCCAGACATTTTTCCTCAATAGAGGCATATGAAATTTGTTTGTCCTATTTTTTTGACAAATAGAGACAAGGATACCAAAGAGAGGGGCATTATTAAGTTGGATTCTTGTTGACATCAAGTTATCAACAGAACGGGACATACTTGGCTTGAATTAGATGATTGTAACACTCCTTATCAAACATTGAAATAATACAAAATTACTTTTTCCCGAACCTACTATTTAAAAAATAAATAGATTTATTTGTTTCTTTTTATAGTCAATTATCAAAGCCATTATAATATGGGTAGATACATGTTAAAAAACTCATTATTTGAGATACATGAAATATTGGTTTATATATGGTATATACTCATATGTAATATTATCATTTGATTATAAGTTTTCTTTATTGCTTCTGTACGTAAAGGAAATTGACCTTTTCCTTCAACTATTTTTTTTTATTCCTTCAAAGTGTTTTTCCTCGTCCTCTTGCTCAAGAATTATCACATTTTATTGATATAAGGGAAAAATCACACGCTGAGATCTCACGGTTCTCTGTGTTTTAGAAACATTATTTTTTTTTATCTAATACTCTACACGTGGTAATGTTAGAAATTTTTTTATACCTATAAGTTTTTTGTACGTCTTTAATGCCCAGAAGAGCAACATGATGCTAAATTAAAGGTGTTGAAACCATAAGTCGTTCACCCTTTTGTTTCCCTATAATATTTTGATTGAATGTTCCTCCAACCACCATTGCTATAGTTAGTAATGTGGTGTTGTTATGGGATATGTCGTTTAGGGCGGTACGTTTTTCAACTTTTTTCAAATTTTGATTATCTCTACTGCGGAAAAATTGACAATTGGTATGAAAATGACATGTGCAAAATTTCATTGTCCTTTAAGGTCATCTTTTGAGGGCAATTCTCTATCAAGTTATGTAAAAAGACAAGAACTCTTCACTTTGTATATTTAGATATTAAGAATGTAATTTTAGATTCTATGTTTATAAAATGTGTTGATACAGTTGTTTTTCCCCATGAAAAAAAAAAAGAGACAAAAGTGAATAAAATTTGATGATCCCCATATAACATGCAATATTTTTTCCATTTTCAAGAAGGAAAGATCAAAATTTTCTCATGGTATCCTCTCTTTTTGCACCATTGAGTAGCTGTAGGAAAAAAATCATTATATTTATTTTTATAGGTCAGAATAATGCCTCTCACAATAAATTTATGTATTGGAATGATTAATTCTGTATTCCAATATTTACTGACAAAATAGATAACTTTTGTTTCTCTTCAAATTACAAAAAGATGATGTAGACAAATTATATTTTGCATAGGTTATTCTGTTATCATGTCACAGTTTCTCCAAACAAACCGTAATCGAAATTAGAAATAAGTTGAAAAACGAACCTCACTATTGTAGATGCTTGTTGCTGAGTTGACCTTATGACCTGAACAAAAAAAATCCTCAAAATCTACATAATATATATAAAGTAGTTTTTTTTTTGTTTTTTTTACAAAAAAACAACATCAGCATCTACATAATAATGAAATGAGAACTCAACTGGTTACACCCAAAAAAAATAAAGTAGTTTCCACTATTTTTTTCCTCTCTTTCTCAATCTTATCTATTTTATCGACGTTACGTGGAAGGCCATTCAATTGAAAAACAACGACAACATAGAATGACGTCATTCTAATATATACAGATAAAGAAGGGATTTGAGCTCAACTTATTACTACAAAAATTAAAGTAGCCTGCGTTGTCATCACGTAACCTCGTGGGATGATCTACGAAAAAAAAAGAGAAGAAGAAGCATAAAGGATGTATTGTATATATGAAATAATTTTGTATAAAGATGATGAAACTTAATTAACCTTTAATTAAAATATTAGTTTATATACTTTTACCAAGTTTTAATTAAATACGTATTGTACATATGTATACGTTAAAAAAACATATAAAATTATGATGTCATTTTGACAAGTGATAAAATTAACTTTATGTTGTAGAAAAAAAATGAAATTTATGTGGAAAACATATTTGGTATTGCTCATATTACATACATAATAGTATTTTTACAGGCTGTTATTGCATTGTTTTTTTGGTAAATGCTCTGTAGAGTCTGTTTTATTTTTTTTGTTGCCATTATAATTGATGGTAGCTATATAAATTAATTGATACTATATATAGCCCAAGATAAAGGTTGAGGGAAAATGTTAGATAATAATTAAAATAAAGTGTTTGTAACTGATATTTTTTTGCGAATTTTATGCTCATATAGGTATATGAGACGTATTAATTACATAGTACACTTGGATTAAAATATAACGTAAAACCAGTGGCAGAGATTTTATAATTAAGTTGATAGAGAGATGATGTGGCATATTAATATATTTAAGGATAAAGTATAATATAATTTCAGCCGATTCTGATACTATCCTTATGTATGATTCCGATACTGATTATTTATTAATATAATGTATAAAGGAATTACACAAATAAATCACAAGAATATGCTTTTTTCTATAAGTAACTTTTCAATAATAAGAGCTGCTGTAGAAAATACATAAAAATGTCATAGCTATGATTACATATAATAATTTCTTCAATTTATTCCTGGTTGGCTGATATACAAATATTACTTGCACTACTGAATATACTTTAATTTTCATTGGATGTAAATTTTGTTAGGCAGGTCTATTATTATTGGATCAATTATAAGCTAAAATAAAATGAGAGAAAAAATAATTTTATGCGGGGTCCATAGAGATAGAAGCCCATGTTCTCAAGCCTAGGTTAGTTATTATTATGATCCTCAGTTCCTTTTATTTGAAATAACAAAATTAGAATTTATTTAGTTTTTAATAAGGTATATAAATAAATAAGCACAGTTATTGGTAGAATCAGGAGTATTTAGCCAATTCCGATATTTCAAACAAGGCATATTCTTTCTGGTTCTAATATCCATTGCGATGAATCGGTACTACCCTAAATATAATTGATATCTATTGTGAATTCAATCACTCAAGCCAACCAATCCCAGCTTTAACCTTAACCTCCAACCTGGCACAGTCCTTGATGAGGAACTCCTTGCCCATGTTGGCCACTGTCTCTATAACGGAACCCTCAAGGAGTCGACAGTGTTATGAGCATATTTATTAGACTATCACTCCAAGACGCCTCACACATAGTAAATAAAGATCTTATATATGTAGGGGTTTCCAAAATAAATAAGGTTCGAGTTAGTGATTTAGACAAACCGCACCGGTTTAAAGTAAGAAGGCACATAAAAATGGTCGCACAAAGTTCGTATTTGGAAGATATCTCATGGACTTTCTATAAAAATAATATAAATTGATTTAAAATCCCCACCATGTATTTCAAACAAGGAGTCCTACTTTATTTTTTTGTTATCATCAATAATTTATTTCATTTTTGTACATTTAATAAAGTCAAGAATACAAAGATCTTCATCTTCTTCTTGCATGGAATGGTATTTCTCATTGAAAACGATGGACATCTGTTGATAAGGTGGTCTGTGCATTGTGATTCTTCCATGCAAATATTGCATATTTTTCTATTCACTTAAAGGGACCAAAAATGGCCCATGTACCGTGTAGGCTTGAACAAGTAAGCTCAAGATCTTTTGGCGTGAAAGTTTGACATTAATTTGTTTTGGTTTCTTCAACATGTGATGTGTATGTTACATTCATTGATCTTCCCTGTATCTCTTGTACCATACTTCGAAGATGAAGTCACCCACCAGCTTTTTATGTAGCCGGGAATGCGCTTCAACGCAAAAACGATTTTAATTTTCAGTACCCTTTTTACAAGATAGTCTACAAACTCGTTTCCTGAAATATCTGAATGGTCATTGCACCAATTGAGATATATATTTATTTCAAATTTTCTAATGTTCAATATTCATTTGCAATTATTAGCTGTATTACTTTTTGTAACCAGATTTAGAATAGCAGCAGTTGTCAATTGAGAATCTGATCGAGTTATTACGTTTTTTGATGGCTTGTCTGGGTTAAGCTACCACTGATTGTGTGATAGCAATAATTTCTGTTTGGAAGACCAAGCCTTAAGGATAATTTCTGCCATAGTAGTACCCACTTGTTCTTTTTTCTTTGCCGTATGTATGCAAATCTGTTCTATTTTGTATGTACTATGGTAAACAGCAATAAATTCCTAACTAACTATGCCGAACAATAAATGTTTACTATTGCTGTTAAAAATGTCTATGTATTTTCATACATTCTGTGGTCAGCTTATTTTGATTATTATTTAAAAATATCAATGGAATATTTCATTTACTAGGTAAGGGATAAATTTAAATTAGATATGATTTTTGACCACCCCTGATTAATTGTGGAATGACCAAATATAACATTTGTAAACAGAGGAGGCTATATGTATTACTATCCATCAATGTTTTTTTTATAAGTAAAATATCCCCCCAAAAAATGTTGGGGTTTGTGACGGTTTCAAAAAGTCTGATAATCCCATGAAACCAAATAATCGAAGTATTGCCATAGTTTTATAAATGATTTAATTTCCCTAATTACAACTGTACTCACGACAGTCTATATTAACTTAGTAAAGTTTGTCTGCTTTGGTGTATGTCCTACGTTCAGTCATTTTTGAGTGTATCTTGACACTGCGTAGATACTAGATCTACAAAATAAAATTGAGATCGAGTTTGCAGGTCTTATATATTTTTAGAAAATGATTGTAAACGAGCTGTATAAAAATGAATGAAATTTGGCAGACATTTTGATCAACTTGTATTTATACAACTCAATACTATCTAAAGTTGTTTCAAGCATTACTTAAGGACTCGTTTTTATCAACGAGTGTGTCTAAAACTCATATGAAAAAAAGAAAAAGAAGCAAGTACTTTATATCATCCAATATTTATGAATGTTACTTTAGATTAAGTTTGAATAACAACCGTATTTGATTGTAAATCCTGAGCATTTTTTTAGCGTGCGAGTTTTGTTGTTGTTTGGTGATCTGTAAATATTTTTTTTAACTACTTAAGATTTATCATTTATATTCTAGTCTTAAAAAGAGAAAATCTAAGCTGAAAGTTGAACCAAATGAGTTTGTGCATCGAACTTCTGGATAAGAAATGTTACTTTTTGCCAGAGAAAAGTTCGAGGGCAACTTTGTTTTCACTGAAGAGTCATTGCTACGCTAATACCAAGCTTTTCTGTGATACAACTTTCTGGACCTTTGAAACCTTGACATGTGGCCTCCTCTGGAGATGCAAACTCCTTGAACTACTTTATCTAAGTATGTCTGGAGGAGCTATTCCTCATAGGAGTCTCCTGTTTTTAGAGTCTTCCATCAAGAAGGAGTGGACCAAAATCGAGTCTGACAACATAGTGAAGGTGTGCAAGGGACATAGGCCTCTTATTGAGGCAATTATTAGCTCTTATATTGAATATTAGTTGTGCCAACCCCTATTTTCACATGATTTTATAAAATAAATGTCCTCACTAAACCTCTTGTTTAGATTTTACTTTAAAAAAAATACAATTTGTACCACTATATAAGATGAACAGTGTATTGTGTGGAAGGGATTCTATATTATGAATGAAAAGAAAATTCAGTTCAATATTGCTTATAACTCTGAGGAATGCCGGTTCTACTGTTAGTAATCAAATAAAATCAATAGTACTTGGTTGATAATAAATTCATAAGTTTTCGAAATATATATTTATTTATAATTTTTTAAGTAAGAATTTTCTTATTAATTCGCAAACTTTTTATGTCTTCTCATGTAGCATTTGCTTCTTTTTTTCATCTTGTTTTTTTAACATATGTATTACACAGAAAATTTTATTTTGTCTCAGAGTTTTATAAATTTAAGAAGCAATTATGTATATTATTAAAAGCTTTTTGTTTAGACATGTTTGGATTCCTCCTCACCCTTAGAGGTGCAAAAAAATGCTGTAAAATCTTCCAAAAAAAAATTCCATCTGTATACCTCAATCAATCAGCTTAAATGTAAATAAGTGTATTCTTTTTTCTTGGCTCATGCAAATGTTAGTAAGGTAAGCTTCGTATTTTGTAGTTAATCATCATTACCTATAAACAAATAACAGAAGAGAAAAAAATGAAATAAAAAGTCGGGATATTCGATGACTCATTATTATATAGTTGAGAAAAAATATAATACGCTGTAAAATTCATAAAATGTTATAATGGTTTAAGATGGGAAAAAGTAGAAATATTTTTAACTCGTGGCAATCACATTATAGAAATTGTAGCAAGAAGGCCATTGTTTCATTCTAAAAGCAAGCAACTAATTTTTTCTTAAAACATACATCAAGTCACTATCATGTGTTGGAGTACTAAAAAACGTGTGCTTGCCGTGGAAAATATATGTTTTCAAAAAATTGTTTGATATAATATTTGATTAAATTAAACTAATTGCAATTTGGTTCCTGAGTTATTATTAATGTGATTTATAAAATTCAGTTAATTCCTTCAATTTGTAATGAACAAAAACGATTGTTTTAGTTCATTTTTTATATTTAAAAATTTGCAAAATTCTTTGTACGAAAATACCTTCCCATAAGTAATGATGCTACAGTGCTGAACTTCGTGGCATTAAATCATGTGTCATGCAAGAATTCTAAATTAGTGCGGTATGTTCAACATAAATGTTAAAAGTAAGGAACTAAACAATTTGACGATATTGAATATGAATACTTCGTCTATAGTTAAAATAAGCAACATCTATCAAAAATATGCCTTCAATGCCTAAGATTTGTCATTTATTTGGTGAACACGTTAATAATAGATATATTAATGCCCTACTTTTCTTTTATGAAATATTAATTTTTGCCAATATAGAGATATTTTTTTTCTTTATTTATGTGTTTACACTGTAACATAAGAGATTGACTTGTTTTTTTGTATTGTTATTACTAGTAATATACAAATAATGTATGAAAATGTAGTTGAGTATGCAAATAAAATCAATAAATGTTTTGTGTTTTCTAGTAGAATTATATATCGGTAATGAAAAGCAAAATGGATGTACTTAATATGTATTGAAAATAAAAATGTATTAAAAATACCTTAATAGCTTTGCAAGTGGGGGGCTAAGATAAGCAACAGTCTTGTTTTGGACGGAAAAACTAAGAGAGTGTGTACTCGGGGTTGTTACTTTAAAACGAATGGACCAATACACATTTTCTAACTAAAAATGCTAATAAAGAGCGAAAACGCAAACAAATCTTATATACATATTTTGTACATCACTAGTTAATAGTGTATTCTTTTAGTTTTTACGTCAGTCAACAGCAAGTACATAGATTCGAGAGTATCTCTTTATTATATTTATTTCTTAAAATATACAAAATTATTTCTCAAAAGGTCCTCCTTTTGTGACCACCCAGTCTTTCAGGTTGGGCCTGAAGGTCTTTCACACCTTGTTGACGTAGTTATTGGACATATTCCTCCATTCTTTCTCAAAAAAATGCCTTCACAGAAGCAACATTGTAGTAAGGAACTTTGCAGGCCCTGTTCTCCAGGAAGTCCCATATTCCATATTCTTGCAAGGAGCAGTCCAGTGATGATTCTAGACAAAAAAATCGAATGCCAGAAATCGGTTAGGTTTTCTGTGCACCAAGCTTGAGTTTTTATGGCCTGGTGCTGACTTTAGTTGCCAATAGTAATCCCCTTCGGGAATTGTTGTTTCTTTACTTCGTTCTGGCTTTACAGATAAGCTTAAGAGTGAAATTCACAATGTCTGTGACCTCCTTTAGAGGGTGATGGGACCGTAGAAGATCTCAAATATCTTGTCTTTTCCCCTTGATTTCCTTTAGCGGTTGACGTATCGTAACAAAGAATACAGAGTATAAAGCTAATATTCTTTGAAACAATTTCCAATTTTCATTATCCTGCATGGATTGTAAGTAATAAGGGATCTATGGAGCTATAATTGTTTCAGTATTATTTCCTTACGCACAGTGCTGAATAAAGGAAATAGAAACAAAGAATGAAGGTAGAAGAAAAGAGACAGACTTAGGGGTGTACAAAAAGACAAAAGGAAGGTTTTTTTCGGTCAAAAGCAGCCTATGGAGAAAATAAAAAAATCATAGCAAATTGCTTGCTTATTTTGTATGTTTACTCGTTAAACTTCAAACTAATCTGAAAAGGAAACTTGATTGATCTCATTCAATTTATTATCTATTTTCCCTCTCATCCTTTTGAAATATATAATCAGTGTACCTGGTAATGTCGGAGAAGTGACTCAATTAAAAAAAAAATAGATATGAAAGGATACTGGTATTAAAGGAGTCAAAAGGGACAAGTCCTAAAAATCAAGATCTTATTCTAGAAACGAAAAATAGCAAACTTATAAAATATATATGTAATACTAATATAAATATCATTTATTTAATTATTTCTGTTTTTGTTGCCTTGATTTTCTTTTTGAAAGAAAATAGAATATCATAAGTAGTCTATTAAAATATCATTTTGGACATATTTTGCACTGGTATATCTTATCAAATACATTCATAAGTATTGATACATATATTTGGTGTAGAAACATAGAACCATACATATAATCCTATCTTAATTAAGAGAAAACATTTCTCTTAAAAAAATAACTATAAAATGTATATGGTAGTGATCAAACGTAGCAGTACGTTCCTCGTATCATTTCCACTTATGTCCATGCCATAAATCTTTTTTTTTCCTCCTTCACTTTTAAACCACTGGTTGTGGAGAATGAATATTTATTTTGTATGGTGCTATATTTCGATATCAATCTCCATATCTTTTTCACCATCTAAAGACGACAAAAATGTATAGAAATGTGCAGTTCATTCACCCTCTCCTTAGTGATGTAAAACTTGTGCTCATTAGTGTCTAAATCCTAAGTAGTGAACTTTCTATGAGTACTTTGTGATCATCAAAGACGGAGAGCAACCTTCAGGATTTGCTCCAACGTTATGATAATATGTTCTCGTTGGACTCGGGTCCAATTAAGACTTGAGATCGGCCACATTCTTGCTAATTCCACTGTTTATTTACTTCTCCTCCTTTCCCCTTGTTTCACCTGATTGTAGCTGATCTAACTAAATATCATATCAAACTCCACTCCAAATATTCTTCAAATTGTCAGGATTACCATTTTGATTTTTGTTTGTTTATTTTAACTCTTTCATCGCAATAGCCGTGTTTTATGGATCATTCTTGTACGGGAAGGCCCATTTCACTACCCATTTTCGGTTCCAAGCCCTGGGAGATGTAGTTTATCACCCAAAATTCCCCAGTATGCCCTCCTGTCACTCTGATAGAGTTGTCCTTCTCCCTTAGAAGAGGAACATCCCTAAAACATAACTATGACTTTTTATAAGGAAAATATATTCTTTTGAGATATTGATCATGGTCTTTATAGCAGTTTTTGAATATCTTGTCCCCGCACTTTAAATTTCATAGTTTTATTGTCATAGCTAAGATCAAAGCACCAACATTAAAATAATTTCTTTTCAAACTCAAATCGAACACCTGATTTTAAACTAATATGTTCTTCTAACCCCTTTAAATTAGCTACTATTTCTTATTATTTTCTGAAAAAACAATATGATTGATAATTTGGTCCGGTTGAAGATACAGTTAACTGTCAGTTTTATAGGTAATGACCAGTAAGGACGTAAATTTTAAAGTAATCAAAAACACTTTATTACTCTTTTATAAGAATCTTTAATAATGAAGGAAAGTTTGTCTGTTTGTTTGTATGTACAATATTTGTATCTTATCAAAAAAAAAAAAGAAGTCATTTTTGAGTGTATCTTTGGACTTTATTTATACTTGATTTAAGAAATAACAATGCAATGGAGAGTACAAGTCTTATCAAAAAGAATAGAAATGGAAAGGACATATAAAAAATAATCAATGTGACGTAGATGTGGTTTAGCATATTGTAAAGTTAAAGCTCATCCAGGGAGGGTTTTAGATGCTTAAGTACTCCTTTATATTGAAAAAAAAGGAAATTACACATAATTAGGGTGTAAATAATAAGCGTTCTTCAGCGCGCGAGTTTTGTTGTTATTGCCAACCTAAACAATGTTTTTATTTTCTCAATCTGTTATTTTCATTTTTGAGGAGAGAAAATCCAATAATTTAGAAACTACGCGTCAGTTTCTTCATCAAACAACAGGAAGTAACAGGGAATATTTTTTGAAGAGTTATTGAAGGGCATTGTCGAGTACAACAGATACTGTTTTGTATTTTCTTGAAATATAGTTTTCATATTGGATACAATTTATCACTTTACACTTATCAACATCAATACAAGGATAACGTAATTTGTAACATTACCAAATAAAATGTAAATTACGTCAGTGAACTTTTATTGTTATTTATACTTAAATGACTTTTTATAAAAGCTAATAATGATTTGAATGCATTACATATTTTATTACCTTTTAAAACCTTCGGTTTTTATTTATTTATATACAAACATTTTTTCATTACTAAATACATCATTTAACCTAAATTGAATAGCTATAAGATAGTTTGTGGTAAATGAGATAAAACTGGTTCATAATAACTTTTTGTTAGAGTAATCGCATCCTCTTAAATGTGTTAATATGACCATTGGGTTTCATTCATTCTTTAATATTGGATGTATTTGTTTTTGTAAAGCCCACATATAAAAAAAATGGGTTATTGCTTATATAAAAATAAATAAGAAATAATGAAAAATATGTAACAAAGCAATAAATCAACGCCTAAGAAGTTGTAATGATCAATAAACTTAAATAAAAAGTCAAAATAAATTCATAAAATGTTTATTTATGGGTAGAGTTGTATAAAATATGACTTGTCGATATGTTAAAATTAAAGAGATCAAACATGAACATAGTAGTCCTAATAATTTGAAGAATTTTCACATGGAAAGCAGCTTAACTACTTTCATGACTTCATCTCGGAGAAGAAATAAATAAAAACAAATCCCACTTCTTATAAAATAGTGATGAAGATCATCTGTATTTTGGGCATGTTATAAAAAAAGAAATCGAGAATCAACACGGTAATTTGAATTTTTTTAAGGAGAGCAGCTTCGATACCATGCCGTCTCCTTAAATCAGTGACGATCAGCTGTGACAAGGGTGAGAAGATAATAAACAATGACAATTCCTAGAATTACTCTAATATCGGCTTCCAATTCAACTCTGATTCCCAAAGGGACTTCCCAACAAATCCTCAAAGTTTTATTATAACACACGAATGTTCAACCAGGTTTTGAAAATAATTAATTTTATTACTAAAGGTAGTTAACTACTCTGGAGTTAAATAATAATGAAAGCAGCTAATTAAAATTCTTTGGATTACCAATAATAAAAAAAAACGGCCCAGCAAATAAATGCACACAATTTACAGCACTGTTCCTAGAAAGGACATAAAGACAAGAATTACTCCGATAACGATATATCGACTTTTTATTTTAAAGTCACGTTTAAAACTTGTTTCATTTAAATATAAATGTAGTTCCATTTATATTCATCTCCGGTTTTGACTCAAAGTGGAATTAAGAATCGTCATCGGAGTCATTCTTGTCTTTATGTCCTTCCTAGGAACAGTGTTGGAAAAATTCTACTCTGAATCAAAACCGGACATTAAAAAATGGAACTACATTTATATTTAAATGAAACAAGTTTTAAACTTGACTTTTAAACAAATAGTCGATATATGTTTATGAAAAAGGAAGTGTGAGAATAAAGTATACTTTTGGTTCAAACCTTGAAAGAACTTTAACCTCCGTCTATAAGGAGTGTCCTTCTTAAATAACTCTATACAACCCTATGCAAAATCCCTATTTCCTCCGTCATTTCGGAACACAATTGTTTCGGATTCCGACAATTTTCAATATGGATTTTTCCATTGTTATTATGGGTCTTTGGTGATTTTGTAAGGCCACTTCTTCGCTTTTTATCACAGCTTATTCAATGATTCTCAAGCTTTTCAATCTTGGTTGGATCTTTCTGTCATCTAATTAATTTTAACTCCCTTCCCCAATTTGCATTGGGATTGACTGAAAGCGAATCAGATTTCAATTTGATTTATTAAGCTGTGAAAAATGTAACTCTAAAACTGTCAACATTCAACTTTATGAATCACCCTTTACATATATATATATATTAAATTTACATAAATTCATGATTATATATTTGATTCAATGGGTTTCTTTTATTTTAGGTTGTCAACTCACGGCATACATAAGTTGGGGGGGACAATATAAATAGGTAAATATATAACTATATACGATAATAAAAAATAAATTTAAAAATAGCCATTATGACCATTTCTGCTGAAGTAGCTTTAAAAACCCTACAAATATGGTGAGACCATAATGATAGCAGCGTCTATGTATTTTTTATTAGGATTTTGAAGTAGACCAAATTAAATTAATAAGAAAATTTGCTGCCCATTAATTTTATTTAATGTAACTTCCATTCATTGCGTAGAACAGAAAAGGAAGGCGGGGGGGGATTGCATTTACTGAAAGTAAATTATTGCGAACAAAATAAAATATTAAAAATAATAATAACTTATTACTACAAAGGTTTTTTACTGTACATGGATTGTACTTGGATTGGTAATATTCTCATTTATATAGAAAGGTTTATTGATTATATATTGACATTCTGGTTCAGCCATCCCTTCTGAATAAACAAAGTAAAATAAATATTTCCTCATCTCATCATCATGAATGATTAAAAGAACCAAAATGCAGCACATCTCAATTATATCGGATACTTAAGTTGAGGTGGCAAGGATTATGGATATTGTAAAGAGTTCCTGGAGCCTGGTTTTGAAAGTGGGCAAGATAAAGAACTATGGAGTAGACCTCTGAAGGAAAGCAAGAAGTGGAAGGAACAGTTTAAAGATGGTTCCGGATTTGATCCAAGGAGTTGTGGTTCCTTCCTCTATAGATTTGAACCCGTTGAACTTTGGTGTGTGGGGCACTTTGGAGAGGGAACCCAATAAAACTCCACTACCAAATGTGGACTCTCTGAAGGCTGCCATAGTGGCTGTGTGGGATAACTTGTCTGATGAATTTGTCATCAAATCCTGCAAAGCCTTCCAGTGACGTCAAATCGCTGTGATTGATGACGTAGGTAGCCATGATTGACCAAGTTTACAAAAGCCTTCTTAACATGTTTTTTATTCATTTATTATATTATAATTGATGTATTTCTAAAGAAACCTATCGAGTTCACGTTTTCATCTCAACCCTGTACATGAATTATATATACATATTTATTTTTATAAATACTTTCAAAAATACTTTTAATTAGCTTCTTTAAAGCATTGGAGAATAGTGGGTGTTTAAAAAGAATAAACTATTGATCAAGTCATGGTTACTTCATTTCTATGATAGTTTTGTGGTTAAGCAGAGAAATTTAATAATTTAAATGCCTTAAAGGATGTTTCTTACAATCTCAAATCATTAATGAACATGGAACTAATGAATTTGCTAATGGCACATACTTATTTTTAAGAGGATAAATAATTTGTCTTTAAAATAAGAGATTGACGATTTGGAGACTTAGACACCGATGGAACTAAAATAAAACGATTGAAAAGGATTGAAACCAATACGTAAATATAAATATTGCTTTTATATATATATAGATATATATAAAGTTTATTGTAGCAGCATTGATATCATTGATCCTTACAATAAAACTAATAAGACATGGAAGAGTCTATATTAAAACCAGAACCTGAGCATGATGGGTGGAAACAAAGTCCTCTAAAAACTAAATACATCCCAAATACATTGGTACTTAATTGGGGGTGGTTATTGACAACTTTTAAGGAATTTAATTTGTGGTAGAGATAAATCGTATCATTGAGGAAACATAACTTATTTTAGTGTTATTAAAAGGTTACATTAATTGAATTTCAAATATATGCTGTCACAGTCTCCAATATCGAGATAGAGAGAAAAAGTATAACGTACTAGCAAACTCATACAATGTGACCACTGTTGTTATAATTTCTTCTACTATTCTCAGCCAATTTTTCTAGCAGAAGTTTATCTTCTATTCAGTAATAGGCCACATTGTTAATTATGTTTCCACATTCCATCATTTTCTTTTTATAATGGTACATGCTGTAAAGTATGGTTTCATGTTTGATTTTTAATAAATTGTGGAAAAGAAACAGCAAATACTTCTGATTCAAATTATTTTAGTCGTATTCTCAATGTGTTACTCGGTTACCCATTTGCCAAAAAATGATCACAAATATGTATTTTTTACAATTGTTTTTACCATTTTTGAGTTATTGCTTTATTTAAAATCAAATGGTATACAAGCAATGGGTACTTTAAGTGCAAATCGCTTGAAAGTGTGTGAAATCACTTATACCATTCAAGAAGCAAGAAAGAAAATTGTTAAACTACAGAACTGATAGCAATTCAGCATTAGTTATTCTAAGATGGTTGGACAATAGTGTTGTTCAATTGTTGGACGCATTTTAAAGGTGTCAATCCAATTGAAAAAATAGATCTTTGCTACTAACGAAATAAAAAGTATCGACTACCCGAAAATTGTATTAATATTATAAAAAAAAAGAGTAATGTTAATTTAGCGGACATGCTGACCATTTTGTATATCACTAAAGTTAAAACCCCAAGAAGGTTCATAATTTTTTTTGGACATATTATGGATAGTGCGAAAGTCAATGCATGGCTTTGCAAACTTTTCAACTTGGCACCTGAGAACAGAAGATCGTTAGTGGAATTTGCAATAGAAATATCTGATTCCCTTCTCCACGCCATAAAAATTCCTTAAACGTTAGTTATAAGTGTCGAACCAGAAAGAATAGTATTGAAACTATGGTTAAATGTAGAATAAAAACATCTATACCACTTCCCAATGATGAAATACGCTAAGATCGAACAGGAAATTATCTAGTACCATCAATTTAGAAAAATAAATGTAAAAAATGCGAAAATTATTCTTGGATGACATGTTCTACATGTAAAACACATTTATGTTTAGTAATTGTTTAACTAAATTTCATAATAGTAAGGCTATTGAATTATTTTTAAGTTTCTTGTAATTATATAGATAAATTAAGAAAAAATAGATATATTAAGGCTTATAAAAATATATTTTAATATAATTATATGTATACATTAACGACCATATGGTGTTATATTTAAAAATGTATAAAAATCGATTTGATTTCATTTAGAAACTAAAAAAGACTCAATTTTAATTTAACATTTTGTTTTCCACAGCATTTTGATAATGCGGCCAATAAAGGGTATAGAAGTATAAATATATATGTATACCAACCAAAATGAGTTTTTTCATTAATTACAAATGTTTTATATACAAAGATATTTCATAATACCTATAAAAAGTTGGCAAAGTAAAATAGTCATTTTTGTTTGAAGAAAAAAAACCGTCCTAATTTGGCACTTGAATTATATATATTTTTATATAATACTCTTTTGACATATTATGACGTATTGAAATTATACATGCATATTGTCAAATAGGGCTTCTTATATTTTGGGATATTGTCTCATAAAATAATTTATATAACGGTATTCAGTTAGAAAATAATTAATATTCTTTACTTTAAGTATTTCTTATAATATTTTTAGAAAAAACAATAATTTTAATGTTGAATAAATATATTTTTAATTTTTATCATGATCACAAAAATTATGTAAGTTATTTTCTAAGCACACGAGTCAAGGTTTTTGAATTCTGCAGCCCGATCCTACTCTGAAAAAATTTAAAGTAAGTAATGAACAAGCTAATTTTTGTTGTATTATATGTATATAATTAAAAGAATCATATATGTAGTCTATCAACACAAAGCAAGCTAGAATGATTCCTCAAAATTCATTGTGGATTACAATTATATTCTTGGATAAATTTCGTTCATTTCAAAACAAACTTTTTCTGGTTAAGCCTTTGAAGGTGCCACAAACTGTATTTAAAGTAGGTAAACTGGAGTGTCACAATAAAATTGATATATTTTATTTGGAAAGGCCATATCGGGGCCAATATACGTTTATTAAATCAACAAAAGATTTAAAACTAAACCACAAAATTATTGAGTATTTTAATTCATCCTTCAAACATGAGGACAAAGTTTATCATTGACTGAGATACATTTGAGAAATATTAGGTATATATACAGATTGTAAAACCGACATATGGTGCTACAGAATTCCAGATTTTCCCTATATACATATATATAGATATATGATGAAAAGATTATGCAATGCTTGTATTAAGGTGAAATATACTTCAAAATTTGTTTTCTGAGTACCCAAAACACGGCCATGGTATTCACAACTGAAGATTTCTAGTTTATTAGATTTTCATAAAAAGAACGTAAGTACTTAGTTTTGATGATTTTGTTGAATAATAATGTAGATATTAGCAATGTTGAAGTATCAAAGATAACAGAGATCGACAGAATAAGGGTTTCAGAGTTGATGAAGATCCTGGCGGAGATCAAGGAGTGATCACTATAAAGGAACTACTTGATCAGTGAGGAAATTAGGTCCCCCAAATTGAATCTGATAAATTATTTTGTCCAGATATACATGAAATTAAAGAATAACAGAGGTCATCACACCACCAAGAAGTCTCAGATCGACTACATTGCCCCATAACTTAGATCAAGCTTTTGTTTCCAGGGTCTAAGGAGCCGTACCAAGGACGTAATTGAGGACAATGGATGCTATATTGAGTGGGATATATTTTCTTCAAAAAGGTATTACATTCTCCATTTTTAGTTTTTTGAAATAACCTTAAAAATGTCTACTTTATGTTAATTAAAGTAGATGGATCAAGAGTGCTGTGGTTTGTTAGGATTTTTTTCTTTTCTTGTACTTTTCTCAAAATTGCTTCTGAGTTGACGGAACCTATTTGATGAAATAAATAAATGTGGGATTTGCTAGGAAAAAAAATATTCCAACAAAGTTTCCAGTAAATATAAAACCCCGAGAATTCCTTGTAAAAAGAGATCCCAAGACTAATAAAAATTCTGGATCGAAATAGATGGGGACTTACCATGAAATCTCCAGTAATTTATATGGAAGTAAAACGAATAGACGAAATATAAAATTTTGTCCTTTACCGTCACTTATTGTAAGGAGTGGATAATATATGCTTTGGCAGATTTTAAAGTTAGGTCGCAAGCCAAATGCTTGGGATTAATGAGGTCAATAATCCCACTTTCTGCTCCAAAAAATCAACATATGATTCTCATCGAATTACCCACTCTCGAAAAGGAATAAGTGTTCTCAATTGGCTATATTCGATAGAAATTAATTATATTTGAACTCGGTTCAGTAAAAATGAGAGGAAGTAGATCATTTTTTTGTTGCCAAAATGGTAAATATTTCAAAACCAGCTCGAAGAGCAGAAAAGTAAAAATAAAGTTATTTCATAAAAATACGCAGTCTCTTCAGAGATGAGTGATATCAAAGAAATCTCCAAGTTTGAAGCATGACGTTTGAATGTGGATTTGGCCTCATAAGCCTAATACTTTTGGGGCGATTGTGTTCGTTTTAAACAATAGTTTAAAAAAAAGGAATTACAAAGGACTTCAATTGAAGAAACCTAATTTTAAGCCGAAAAAAAACAAGTACTAAGATACATTTATGGTATAACATATATATATGAGGGCGAATTTTCCAGTCACCGAAATCCTAGTGTTAGAAAAGAATAATTGTATTATTTCTATTGTATCATAATTAAAACTTCATTTTTTTCAAATAATTAATAATAATAAGGTGGGCGACAGTTTTTATTTTATTTTTGTTACATATATATTTGCATAAAAGGATATTTTCAGATATTGATACCGCCCACACGGTGACATATTTATATAGGTATTATTTCTTTCTTACATCGACGTGCGTTCAAATCACTTAACGCGCGTTGAAGGCTCATTCTTTTTTTTTTTTCTTTTTTTCCCTGCCATATGACGCATTGTGTATTGTACCAACCTTTTGTATAGAGATTCTCTCTCTTTTCTCTACTAATAACTATTTTTCTCATAATAACAATATTATTTCGTGTAAATATAAAGATTTAAATTAAACGTGTTTCCCCCCTTCTCTTTTCATTGGTCGATATTGCCCTTTGCAAAAGAAGTGCTAACTATGCTTTTGTATAGAAATATTAGTTCGAATAAATAATTATTTTCTTGACTGTCGCTTTATTCTAGAGCCAATACCAGTTTTATAATGAAAAATAGTGCTTAAATATCCTGGATTGTACAATGAAATAGAATGATTATTATTTATATTCACTTACTACTTTTTCAAGTTTATAAATTTACATATTTTATTACTACTAAGGGACTGAAGAGGTATGAGATATTAACCAATCATATGGTTCATTTATATATCAAATAATACTCTTTAGAATATTACAAAATATCTAGCGTAATTCCAAATTCTTTTATATTTTAGAAAAATATTTTTCAATACCAAATAAAGTTATATTATTAAAACTAACACCATTGTGTGGCATATATGCTACCATGATTAAACATTTAATATGAAGATTGCAAAACCATTTCATGGTAAGGTGTCCGGCCACAAGCTAAATATCCTAACAGTTGAGTTTTTTGACACGTTTTTTAAGTAACTAGATCAAAGAAGATGACATGGATTTCAATAATATCTGAATAAATTGTTTTTAAATGCTGTTTTTACTCGTGGAAGCACAAAAATAGATTTATTAATACCTTTAATTAAGAAAACAATTTATTTTTAAAACATGTTCGTCAATACTAAACTAACTAAGTATTATCAAAAAATAATATTTTTTTTACAATGAGAATAGGCATCAATACTAAAAGGTAGCATTTGGGGGGGGGTACAAAAAACAAAAAATTAAACCTGATAATTTGAAAAGTGTGTTTGCCGAGAGCAGCTTATCTGTCATGACACTTCATGAGATTAGTTAAAAGCAGCTAAGATGAGCAGAGAGAGGTAGAAAAACAAAAACAAAAATTACTACGATGTTGATCTTCAGTTCTAGTCTTAGTTTAACAAGGACTTATAAAATTAATTTCACACCAAATTTTCAATCATTTATGAGCACATATGAATGTTCAATCAGGTATTGAATATAATTGAATGTAGGAGAAAAGAAAATCCACACTTCAGGTATTTTATAATGACAACAACTTAGAGAAAGAAAATTCACTCCGCAGTTTGCCAACTCCAAAAACGGTTGAATAAGAAGCTATAATATTTCCTAGTCTAAATATAAATGGGAACTTTAAGAATAATTAAAAAAAGCAAACTTACGGCCTTGAGGTCAAATATAAAATGTTGAGCGCCCACTTTTATTCCTAACTCACTCAAACTAATTTCAAATGACATACGAACTGTCAACCCAGAATGCTTAAATAAAGTCAGCTTTTTGGGCCTTTTATGGCACTGTAAAACATACTTACTGTTGAAAGCAGTTGATGATGTCGACGTTCATAAGACACTTTCCGAAAATCATTCACATAACTCCTCACAGTCAAATTAATGCCATCCAGAGCCTTGGCATTGTGCCTCAGCGACATTGGTGGATTTCTGGTGATTGCAGTGTGTATGTCCTCCATGATCTTGATTTCCCGGAGTCTACCGCTGTCAAGGGACATCTCACTACTCTGACCTTCAGCAAATATGATTTTAATCTTGTAAACAATACTCCAGGATCACCCTACGACCTTTATGATCTCATTGACACTAGTTTCAGCGTGGAGAAAATCAAACACCCTTTGCCTTTTCGCTTCCATTTTAACAACTGTTGATATTTGAAAGGTTTTTTTATTGTTTAGTAATTAAAATAGTCCTTAAATTTAAATACGCCAATGATTTTTTAAATCATCACAATAAAGTAATTCACACTGATTTAAAGTCATGTCCATTATTCACCTCACTCATTGTAGTTCCATTTATACTTACTTCAAATTGTTATAAAAAAAAAAAATTACTCCCAAAATATTCAACATCTTAAAAGGAGTCAAGTTATTTCTTCCAAACTCTACCTATGAATTGCAAACCGTAATATTTTGCATTGAGACAACATAAAAACAAAAGAAAACAAGTTTTTGCTTCTTTGATAATGAGACACAGATAACGTCAATATAACTTATAAAGGTGGGAATAGATATATATACCTATATAATCATAATTAGAGTATATTAACGAAAATAGAAGTTTTTTTGCGATAGTGTAAATTAACATTGAGTAGTTGTATAAATATACTTTTCTAAAAAAAAATAGAGAAGTACTGAACAATTATCCCAAAATTAAATTTAAAAGCTTATTTGGGTGTGATTCCTACAAGGTTCAAGGCCAACTACCTGATTGTGAACTTTAGGGAATGTTTATCCTGGTCTTAAGTAAAATTAGCAAAAAAAAAAAAAATTATAACGTGGTCTATGAACCTGTTAAAAAGGAAATCCTAAAAATAAAACGTATTTCCTTATATGATAAACAGTTCTAAGATTATAATAAGTTGCATGAATTATATAGAATAATAATTACCATTTTCAGATGGAGTTGAACTAATTAAGTATAAGTAAACATTATGGTATTAAAATCACTCTATCTGGTATTACATATATTAACTACCATAGTGGACTTAAGTCTTCACATTATAAACAAGAAGAATCGAAGAAATTAAAAGGGAAGACTTAAGCCCACTATGGTAGTTAATATATGTAATACTTTTAAGCAAAATATTTAATTTAAATCACTCAACCTCGATTAAAATGACTAAATACACGAATAAATCCTTAACTATAGAGTATTTAGATAAATAAATATTTGCAAATAATCTTATATAATGTTTCAGGAGAATACTTACAAATATTGGCAATCAAATGTAGATTCAAAATAATAAGATGCCAATTTAAAATGTCAGGCTATTTAATATCCATTTCAATAATGGAGGGTTAACAGCCTTAATCAAATATGTTGGTCTGACCATTTGTTAGATCTGTAACGTTTTTATTTGGCGTTTGTGCCTGTTCTTTACTCAGCCATGATCCGTCTCATACATATGATCGATAAAGACTTGTCCCAGTAGGGGTCAAGCTATTGGGTAATTCTTTAAACATTTGCAATTGTATCTATCCTCATCCCATCCCCATACAAACGGTTTTTAATACAAGCATACACTTATGGAGATTAAGTCAGGTACGAATGTCACATTACTACATATGCTTACTTTCAACAACATACCCCCTCTACTTTTAACTCGGAACAAAAAGCTTGTTCACTTTTGTAGATTTGGTGCAAGTGAAATGGTAAAATAAAGAACGCGTTAGCATAACTAAATTAGTCCAAAAATTCAGAAAATGTGTTGAGAAGAATGACCCACTGATAATTATTTCTCGAAAGCTTTGTGACCTAAAGGTGCCCTAAATCCACCAAAGTTCTGCTTGGTTGTTGAGAATAAACAAAAAAAAAAGGTGAAGAATCCCGAACAATTGATCAATGTGATTGCTAGAAAAATTGACGCCGCGCCACGTTCAACTGTCTTATCGTGTCATTAATTATTACCTACGGTACCACAGCTATAAACGTTGTGTTGAACAGCTTCTAACTCTGCCAAACAGGGAGAAAATCCAGGAATTTGGCATTGATTTCTTTTACTTCTTTAGTGTAATCGAATATGTAAATATATTGACTTTAATTGGTTGTAATTTCATCATTCTCTCTGATCTGGTAGTTTTTTTCCACTTTCTTTATTGTATAATTTTTTTTTTTTTAAATATATCTATATAAATTGTCTATGATACGTTGTGTACAGTCAACTTTTTGTCCTTCTACGCTTTGTCCCGTCTCTATACATTCTGATCGTGACATAGTGTTGTAATGTTTATAAGTGTAATCATAATACGTAATCATAATTCTCTATTGGAATGTCAAGCACTTTTGTTATCATTATTGTTCCCTCACTAAGATATTTATGTATGGAGATTAGGGTGGCCCTTACAAATTAATGTTATACTTTTACTTGTTCCACCCTTTCATATTGTCCACTTCAAAATAAAACATCATTCAACAAAATATGTTTGACTTTAATTTATTATTTAATGGGGGTAATTGTTGGGGGCTCCAACAGCAAAAAAACCTACATTTCCTTATGCACATCCACTGTATAAGTTACGTTATAAGTGTGTTTGTTCATCAGTTATTAAAATGATAAAATTATGTAAAATATTTACTGAGTTGGGCAGTAAATCGTTGAATCTTGAGTGTCCTTCCTTCATAACCTTTGTTATTTTGAAATATCAGTTCGAGATTGACCTGCACAGATAAAAGTTGTGACTTTGAATCTTGTCTCCCACTGATTCAAGTTATACTCTTATTGTAAGACTACATGGACTCTCGAGCCTTTTGGGCTTCATGGCCTCTATTAAAATAATATTTGGGGTACTTTTATAGGAAAACAATACCAAGTCACCCTTCACATCCCTCTTGATAGCCCTAGTGACCATGGAAAAGTCTTTAGCGAGGCTATTCATCAATTTGACGGGGTCATCTTAGATCTTCTCCAAGCTGAATAAGAAATCCAGACCACTCTTTAAATAGTCCCCTTCACACCATACCTTCATGAAGAGGTCTTTTCTATCATTCAACATCTTAACAAACTTGAAATGCAGACTTCTGGAATACTTTATACTGTCTATAAGCCTCCATAGCTCAACTTCAACACCTAGAAGATCTGAAATGCCCTGATTTTTGGCTCCTTGCTCACTCATGATAAGGAAATATTTATTAAAGTTTTTTCTGCACAAAAATGACTAAGCTATAATATCAAAAAACGATTACTAAACCTTCCTATATTAATGATAAAATTAATATTAATTAAACGTCCACGTTTTTTTTGTCCATCACTGGATATTAATATATATGAGTTCATTGAAACAATGGCGCAGATCCATCGAAAATATCAATCTAAATCATCTATAAACCAGAACTAACAAGTCAATCAGACAAAAGCTATATATTCAAGTATAACTAATCTTCACCCTATGAGGTTTCGTTGCGATTCATATTTCTACTTACTAAGATATTATTGGTTAAAACAATGATCCCCTTTAAAGAAAGAGTGAAGATAAAATCTTTGTCAATGGATAAGTGAAATAAATTATTTTCCTTCATTATTAAAATTTATACTTATCACAGATAAAAATCCCAAGGAATGTTTGCATTATATTTGCTTTTTAAAGCTATATTGAAAAATTAGTGAAAACAAGAAACCGATATCCCCATTTTTTTAGTATCAATAAGTTATGTACAATACCATCATTGCATAATGCATACAAAACTAGAATAGGCAGTCGGTAGACCACAAAATTCCCTTAAAATCAAATTTAGTTAATTGTCTCAATTTGTTTCAAAGTAAGGATCGATTATGTATTTTTTACGTTTTGTGTTACTTTGACTTCTCAAAATTTATTGGCCTCTTACTTTGACTATTCATATTTTTTGATTGATCAAAATTGATCATTAACTTTTGCAGTTATCTGGGCCACTAAATAACAAACAAACCGACCCTAAGCCATTATGTATGTTCAACTTCGTAGGCGGTGGTAATTATACTGCCTTTACTGGTTGAGTAGTTTTCGTAGTTTTAATATCCAATCATTTTTTTACATCAATTAGATAATTTAATATTTATTGCATTAAAATGTATTTAATATGCAAAAATAATCGTAATTTGGTATTATTTTTTATTCTTAGTAGTTGATAAAATGTAATTTATTATACGTTTCATTTGTGTTTAAGAATATACACTTACGCAAATGTTGATAAATTTAATACTTTAGCCAAAAGCTCATTAATTAAGAACAACCACCTCAGAATATTGATTTAATGTTAGCATGTTTGGCAGAGAAATATATTTAGAACTGATTCAGAGGTGAAAAAATGAATTTTAAAAACACTTTTTTGTAAATACATTATAAGGGCCACCCTAATATTTATATGGCACGTAACTCGTGTTCAGCATAAAAAAATGTTGGATATCTTTGTTAAGTATATAATACATAGTGACAGGACAAAAAATATATATCATTCTGAGTTTACAGAATATGAAATATTTGTTATTACTGTAAGAAAATAAAAAAAATAATTAAAAAGTCCTCAAGTGCGTGGATTCATCCTTTCAATATGTACACACAAAAGGAATGATACTCATGCCACAACTGATGCTTTCCATAAACTAAAAATAATATTTGTTAGTTTCTGAGGTGGCGTTTTATGGTAAGCTCAAGTCTTCAAAATACATACATACCAGAATCAAGACTCGTGTTGACCTATTTTCAGCAGAGAGCTGTAATTTTTAAACTATCCAAGAGATATGCTTTGAAGGATTTTCTTTATATGGTTATTTGAAAATCCACATTCCTTTCCATTGTGTTATTTTGCATCTGTGGGCTTTTACACATATTTGCTTTGATTAATTTATTTCTATTTATTATTCATGTTTGATTTTGTCTACTCAAATATGTCCAAAAACTAAAATAAAATGACGTCAGTCAACTTTACATGTACCAAATCAATCTAAAAAAAATAGTTGGTAAATAAAATAAAAGTTAATGAAACAATGCATCAAAAATATTGGATTTCTTTTTGCTACGTCTATCTTTTGAGGAATCAAAACAGCACTTACGTGACGGTCGGACTCGACAACTTTCATTATGTTATTCACATTTTTGACCGTTAGCCAACTAGAGTCTACACGATCTTCGGCATCAAATTTATTACCACATATTTTTTTCCCCTGGAGGTACTGTAAAACCAGGTGAACTCATAGTGGAGACAGCAGAAGCACTGCACACCCACCCTTGAACATAAATGAGTCTAATATCGAGGACAAATAGTCTTCGTATAGGATATTAATCTGATTAGGACGTATAACACTTTGATCTTAGCCAAAAGGCTGATAAGCGGAAAGGAACTGAGGAAAGCAAAAATACACATGACTGGCTGTTACTACATTGTTATGAGAATAAAAACTATTCATATTTTGAGCCGCCTGGTCTACACTTTTGCCATTATCGAAGAAAAACTGTAAAGTATACTATATTTTGTCTTTGCTCGTTTGACACGCGATCAAACAATACAAATTCAAACAATCACAAAACTGTGTAAGAAGTTAATTTAGTGCAAAATTTTATCCTTTTTAACGCCATCAAGAGTAAATCAATCGCACTCATATAACGTACAATACATATTTCTATTTGTATAATAATGGATTTCCTTTATCTGAACCTATTATGAAGTGTTCTGAAAATTAAATATCTCCTCAGGATTGTTTACCATTACGTGGAAAAAATACTTTTTTTGTTTATTTTAGAAACTTGTAATTTGTATTTTGACGTATTTGCATATTTCTTAGTAATTGTAGAAATTAATTAATGCTAAAATTCGCTATGGCAACAAAAATATCATTTAATCATCAAAATATATATATATATTACAAATTTTATAACAATATATAATGGTTATTAAATAAAAAACGTATTATAGAGAGTTGTGGACTAATTAAGACATTGTTACAAGTATATACATATACATTCTTCAGAGATTTGTTTTCAGAATTAATAGAACTAGCTGAATTTTTTTAAATTTTACTCCATGTCTAGGAACAAAAACTAAATTAAACCTTTTTTTAGATAACTATCTTTTTACTTTAAAATCTACGAAGTGAAATGCCAACACAAACGCAAGCTAAAATAATTTTTCTAAAAATTGTGTGTATTGTCGTATTATTCAATCAATTATCATCAATTTATATGAAAAAATTATTTCAAATAACCTTTTGGAGGCATTGCAAATTAAAATTGAATGTAGTTTCAATTGATTTTTATAGTATAAATTATAGTGTAAAAGTATTGAATATTTTACTCATCTCACAAATTTGAAAAAAATTATAATTCACTCAAATATGTCTCAGAAATATTACACTGTATTTATGTATAAATTGTATGAACTAAAAAAAATAAATAACGGTTTTTTTTGTTCAAGATTGTTTATATATTAACATACCACATATAGAGATAGGGCTGTTCTTGAAGTCCAATCCGAAGTACTGAGGTACGCTATAATTAAACTTTTATTATCTGAATAGATCCAAGACCCAAACCGGTACGCGAACTTTTATAATAAAAAGATCCGAGGGATTTTCTAGATCCTATTAAGCTAATAGTATGCCTTAATAGTTGATCATTAATATAAAAAAATATATTGTCTTTATCCAATGTATCATTTATAAATATCTTGATTTGCGCTTATATACACACACATATATACGTATATATATAAAGAATTGCATCCTACAGAGTTATCTCACTAACACAAAAAAGTACAGTGTATTTAGTTGTCAGGAGTCAATTTTACTTCGTTTTCATCTAATAATTATTTTAACATTGATATCTTGTATAAGAATGCACATTTACTAAGCTGTAAACAGTTATGCACCTTTATTGAATTATAAATCTATAGGTGGAAGAATTGGCTAACTACCAACTGATTTGGTGTTGTTTTTCTCTTTCTTTTCGTAGAGGTTGCGAGATACAATAAAGGTAATGGTGTGTCTAATATTATTATAACAATAATTCTAACAATAATACCATTGGGTTATTTATTGTTTCGACATCAGAAGTTAGTAAAAATTTAACCCCAAATCAAGATCCTATTTTATTAAGTTCCGAACTTCAATTAAAAGGATCATACAAAAATTTTTGGGGATCCATTATTTATTCTAATATTTACGTATAAAGACTCAAATCGACCCAAGTCTGAGAAAATGTGGATCCATCCTATTCCTTAACCACATATGTAAAGGTAATGTATGTTTATGGGTACAAATCGAATTCATTATCTAATCATTATCATTATAGACCATGTAATAACCAAAAGCTTATAAACACATAATATAAATAGTATTAATAAATAATTATCCTGAGCCCACCTAAGATTATACAAAAAAGGATTTGCTAGCGTATATATGTATTCATACGTAGAATGAACTTAGGGTGATCCTAAAGTCAGAATTTTAGGAACATGTTATGGAGAGTAATAAGAATTTTGTATTACTATGAAAGACCATGCCGAATTTTGGAAGATTGAACGTATTTTGGAAGATCAGACTGTTAAAACGTAATTCATATGTAATATTTTGTAATTTATATAAATATTTGTTTCATTATTATTGATAAATATTATGATCAGAAATTGGAGTCTTGACCATAAACTTCTCTGGTATTTTTAATCCATGACAATTATCAAATAGTTAACCTTTCGTTATTTTTGAAAAAAAAAAAAAAGGATCTTACAAATCAAATTTTTGTATTTGATGTAAATATTTGGATATTTTTATCTTTCATAAAATCTTCCTTTTCTAATTAAATAATTATTCATCATCAGTAATAACTAACAAATTGTTCATTTTATACCAATGAGTAAGGTGATCTTCTCGTTTCAATAGACCATAAAGTCCCCTCACAAAATAAATTGTAATTTAAAAAAAATGATATTTATAAATGTATAAAGGGGAGGACTTAAAACTTACTTTGCATATAATTACAATTGTATCCCTGTTACAAGGTTTTCATTTTACAACAAAACAATGGCCGAAACAAAAATAAGAAAGTTTTTACTCCACGTCTGGAAGTTTAAAAATGTCGGAACAACAACGATAAAAATCATCGCGTGTGTCATCTTTTCCACGCTAGTGTCAGTGCCGAGATAGCTGCAAAGGCTGTTGACATCTTTTTCCAGCCAATATACAACATCAATAAGTCCGGAACAATACGTTCAAAACTTATGCAGGTACTATATGGCTGACATCTGGGCTGCCTTCATGTGGCCCTCCTCTAACCTGGACTTATATCCCCAAAACTTTGCATTATAAGATGGAATGGAGAAGAATGTCTCCTGCACCTCCCATCCCAATTTGGATTCGCTCCGGGCTTCCATCATGACAGTGTGCTATGTATACGACCTTCATCGTCAAGACCTGACAATCGGTTCACCGGTGTGTGGAGGCTATTATTGTTTGTGGCGGAGGACATATAGAATATAACATATAGCTAAATATAGTATTGAAACATATCACAATTGGTTTTGAGTTGTCTGTTTGTGGTTCTATAAGAATGCCATTTTTTTGTAATTTAGTTGTGCTACTGCAAGTTTTGGGTTTCCACACTGTATATACAATTTTTTTTAGTAGTTAGGGAAACTCTGAAACTAATAAAACCCTAAAACTCATATTATATATAAATTATGTTTATATAACTTTAACAATTTTTTACCCCGTTTTTAAAATCCTAATACGCTCATCAACCCCCCTGAAAACAGCTCACCCTAATATGGATACATATATTGTAAGAATAATATTTACTTTGTGGTTCAGTTTACATGGCAATAGTTGTGCATTTAGATACCTAGTTCTTGTATTTTTGAGTGTGTAGGGGTAAGAATGAATGAGACAGATATATGACTTTTTTTTTGATTAAAATTTTACAATAAAATAACTTTTTAGTACTTTTATAGATTCTAATTTCAAAAAGGAAATTGATTTGTCAAAAAAATAAATGAATTAATAGAATATTTATTATACGAGTAAAATAACCACAGTTTATCTTGTAGCTATAACATTATTTTACCACTTATGTACTATTATCTACATAAGTAGTACCGTGTCGATCCTTAATTAGAAGGGATGACTACAGTCCTGTCCAGTTCAGTCTTGGTTCGGTCTAGTTCAGTCCTGCATATCAGTACAAACATTGATAAAGTTCGATCCTTGATGACGTTGAAAATGTCTAGAAGATATAACATTTTTTTAAATGATTTTATCGATAGTATATTATGTGACGCACGAATCTCAGAGCTACTATGAGCTACTGTAGCTACATAGAGCTACATAGCTCTATGGTCCTCCGGACTAATAGGACTGGTACTAAGACTGGACTCTGTTGAATAAATAAGGACTGCTACAACACCACATAATCGTACTATATACAGTGTGCTTGATTAAAAATAGCAGATTACAAGGAGTGTGTTAGTTTTGTATAAATCAATAAGAGGATAAATTAACAAAATATAATATTGTCTTGTTTATAAAGTTTGATGTTATTAGAAATGTGATTCAAATATGAAGACAAACAAATATAGATTGATGCTCATCTTGACTCCCAAATTCCTTAAAAGAAAATTGCAGAGCTTGTCATAGTTTAAACTCAAATAGTGGAGCGAATTGGAGCTGATAAGGACACTAAGCGCAAGTTGCAACAATGCTTTTAAGGAACATTTATTGTCCAGGATTCTTGCCAACTTCAAAATATCAATCAGACAACACTCTGATTAATGTGTTTCAGTACATCATTAGAAGAACTTTGAAGGTCATGAGCTATACATAGTTTTCTGATGGTCCTTACTTGGGACTGAATACTGCAGTTCCATGCAGTTTAGTCTCAATCCGGCTCAGTTCACCCTGCATATCAGTCCTAAAAACTTGTAAGTTTAGGTTCTTGAAGACGTCACTCAACTTTATTCATTCATTTTTATTCAGTTCTAGTATTGACTGCCTAAAGATCGACGGTATTAAGGAACGGTCTTAAGACTAGGCTGAAAGACCAAATCAATTTGGACCAACACAGCTCTCATCCCTCAGTTCACGGATCAAATTTGAACACCCCTCTCCCCCGGAATACTTAATTAGGGACAAAATCACAAGTTCATCCACATAATGAGGGTTTCCGTTTACTTTTATTATTTTAAAATAAGAGCACAACTGTCAATAAAATCAATCAAAGAATGATTTCATTAAATATGTATAAACTGAAATAGAAAATAATTTGAAGCCATTGCTCCCAATTTTTTGCACAGTTTGCGTGTAAAAAAGAAGATCGAAAGATCTTCATGCATTTCATACGTATGTGTGGGACGAATTAAATGTATAACTTTTCATTTCAAAAAAGACTTGGTTCCTTAAATATAAGTTTGTACTTTTAAGCATTGTGCAATATCGAACTATATATTATATTATATGTCAACATAAAAACAGCCTAGAACCAAAATGAATAAATATAAGTAAACGCTTCAGTATTGAATTGGCATATTTTAAATAGTACTTTAATTACCTTTGATATTGACATCCACAGTTCATAAATTAATAGTTATTTTTTCGATCGAGCTGAATGTATGACTATTCCTTCTTTACAAATAGGGCATAACCATTGTTTGCTTACGTTATATTAGTTTGGAAACAAGATATCGGAGAGTAGCGCCTTATTGCAGAAAATAATATCAATCTAAGAATAAAAAAGGCCGATAGGGTATGAGGATTGTTTATTTAATTGTAGCTTGACGACCTCATCTTGAACATTCATATATCTAGTGACGAAAATCCTGTGTATAATGTCCATGCTAAAAGCAAAACAAAACCAAAAATCAACATTATTACCCTGATAATGCGATAAATGTTTTGGAGGAAATGAGCTACAATCAGTTGTGGCAAGTGAGGAGGGAGAGAAGGAAATAAACAAATACATTGGCATAAATTAATCCAATATCGATCCCCGATTCTACCCTGAGTCCAACAAGGACTTATAACTATAACTCTACCACACATTATCAGGGTTACTATCTGTCTATTAGGTGCACACACGAATGTTCAATTAGGTTTTGAATGTTATTGTTTATCATGAAAAAAATACCTTTAAAATTAGAAAAGGAAAAATGGTCGATGCATGGGCTCTTTTTTTTTTTTTTTTGTTCATTATTTAATGGATCGTCGTCGAGCTAACTTATCTCTCTGATATATGCATTATTGCCTATTTTTGGTCTAAAAAATTATAATAAAATACATATTACTTTCCCTTAGTTAATGCTATATTAAAAGAGAGAATTGTTATCTTTATAGTAATATTTCATTTTCTCCCTCCCAAATCATATAACATGGAGTTGATATTAACAATGATCTTCAGTGACGTGTACCATATGTCTTGCTCTCACTTTCTACTCATGCTCATGATGCAATGACTTCCGTTTCTTTCCAGTAGTGAGCACTTGAAAGACTAATGTACTCAACAGTCATCCCATTATATTTTTGTATCGATTATTATTCTTTTATTATTTTTATTATTGTCTTTTATTTTGTTAAATAAAAATTTGTCTTTAAACCAACGCCCAATTACTTTGAGCAATGTCAGTTACTACTGCTAGTCTTATAATATATTTGTGTTTATACTTAAGCCTTACATTATCACCAAATCAATTAACAGATATTGTATAGGTAAATATTTAGAATGTATATAAAAGTATATCTCTTTTTACTTGTCACAAGCCCTTTTTTAAGCGTTTCTCTACAAATTCAATTAGTTACATATTCTCTGCAGTACTTATAATTCCTTTACCCCACTTATATGAATATGAAATTTTTTCTTATTCAAATAAGGAAGTTTATTTATTTTGCCCAATTTCACTTTACACTTATTTTTAAATTAAGTAGGTCGTCCCCCCCAAAAAAAAAAAAAAAAAATTATGCTTTTTATATTCATAGACACTAAAAAAATAACTTTTTAGCGTTTACTGTAGGAAATATCCCAGTGAGTTATTTATGAAAATTTAATGTTAGTTCTAAAGTTAGTTTTATATATGAATATTAAAGCTATGTACAAGTTAGAATTTTGTACAGATGAAGTCTCAGCTTTACTGCTAGATTTCTCCATTTTGATTAAAAATGCCACTCTGCTTGATTTATGATTTAATTCTTGAAGATAGAACATGCATGTTGGACACTCGGAGTATAGTTGTGGATTGACATCCGAGCAAATCCTACCTATATCCTTGCTTGCTTGTGGGATTTGTGTTTATTTAATTCCACTTACAGCTGTTTGCCTCTGATCTAATAAAACGTCATGACAACTACCTGTTCTCCTTCCAAACATTTTTCAAATTGTTAGTCTTTCTTTTATTTTTTATAAGTGGGCCATTAATTATCTATTCCTGGTATTGATGTTATTCATTGTTATACTGTATTTTATATAAAAAAAATGGCGCTGACATCATTGTTTCCGAAAATAAGCTCGTTCAAATAGTCCTCACTCAAATGAAGGTAGCTAAGAGGACACTCGCTGAATATAACCTCAATCAATTAAATACACGCCCATATTTAGAAATCTTCAATAACATCAGCAATTTGAACTATTTTCTAAGAATATGAACAGATGCTATAATCTGTAAAACAAAGTCGAATTTATATAACACTTAACCTAGTATAAAATTCATTTTAGAACCACAAGGTTTTTCAACAAATTCAACTCTAATATTTTATATTCAACTGTCAACTTATGATATATTGGAAGGATGCATTTATAACTAAACTTTTGTTCATTTTTTTATTTTCTCATTATCCTTTGATGTAATTACTATTTTCTAAATACGCTCACAATTATTTACAAAAGACATAATTTGATTTGAGAAACAGATGCTTTCAAACTTTAAAAAAATAAAAATAGTGCATGAACCATTTACTTTTGAATAAATAATATATGAATTGAAACACTTGTTGCTAACCAATAACATATTATCTATTAAATAGATACTCTTGTAGGAAAGTCCATATTGTTCTTCTTAAATATATATTTTATAACAAGTTATAATTGATCAACATTAACCTACAAAATAAATGGTTATACAAGCAATGTTCTAGGATGTTAATGACTTACTATGCCTAACCAAAAAGTAATAATAAAAAACAAACTTGTTATTAAATGTGGGATGACCCGGATTAATAATTTAACTAATTTTTTATATAGATATATACAAATGAGGAACTGATGTACTTCCATCTTCTAATGTGTCTAAAACTACTGAATAATTAGTTATTTCTATTACAAAGGATAAAAAATAACGCATTAGGACATTGAAAATATTGTTACGTTTTTGATTATTATATTACTTTTATCTCAACAACTATAAATTATTAATGTAATATGTTTCATCTCTGTTTTTATTGCAACTTCTACAATATTGTATTACATGTAAACAAAATGTATTTATGGGGGGTTGGATAATGGAAGGAACGGACGTTTTGGCAAATGAAAATTTCCGCATTGTATATTTTGCCGAATGACTTTTTCCAAAAACGCATTTCTACAAAAGACCATTAATGACTTATGGCTGGATATGATATTTGATTTATTTATATATGCGAATCTGTATAGTTATATTACTTCAAATAAATTAAATAATAAAAAAACCACGACCGTGATTCAAATAGAAGAAGTGATAGTCATTTCTTCCTTATTTATTAATTGGTAATTATCTTTCGACATTAGGGCCTATTCATATTTGAAAAAAAATCTTGGATTATACAAACCAGAATAATAAGTAACTGCTCTTGCCTGGTATTATGGTTGTTGGCCAGTCCATACGTACATTCTACTGTTTTTTGAAGAAATAACGATCATTTATGAATATAATTAGTTTAAAAAAGTTCTGCAAATTTATTTTTATTAATTTACCTCTAAGCCTTTTATAGTATTCGAACAATGCCTATTATTATACTATGATTTTAAATTGAATCGCATATATCAAGATATTAAATATCGTTTTTTGGTCGAATGTCACAAATGGTTCTTTGACTAAATGCCCGTTCGACAAATTGTTAAATTGTAAAATGTACTTCATTAATAAAAATTTCCCCCAAATGTCCGCTCACGGTAATGCTGATATACATCAAATATGACTTAATTTTTAAACTTTCAATTTTCAAGAAGTGTATCTTTTTATAAGAAAGATGCCATATGATTATGTTGCAACAGACATTCAGTTAAACGTCATCTACTTACAAGTACCATGAATTACAATAACTAAATATACAATTTTAGCTCCGAGTAATCAAAACTCAATACAGAACGTGTTTTCAACTGGTTACGATCCACCCTACCAATAAAAGTATTTAATTGCATAGATTTATCGATATATCTCAATAATTCAAAGTTTTTTCAAAAGAATATAATTGAACTTTATAATATGTTTACTGTAGGTTGTTCATAATATTGTTTTTACCTATGGTCATAAATCATCTTGAAAAAAGAAAAGGACAGTAAAAAAAAATCTAGTAAAAAGAAAAATCATATCTTTTGTAAAAAAAAATTTCCATGTTTAAAACTATTTAAACAATGACAAAATTAAATGTAAGGATTATACCTTAAGTTATAAATTCTAAATATTAACTTGACTATCAACTATTAACTGAGTATGGGTATGTACTGATTCTTCGGGGAATTATGTTATAAGTAGTGCTATGTAAGTCGTAATTTATTCAGTACAGTACAGTCTTATCAGTTCTGGGTTCCGGACCTTAAGACTGTCGGTCCTTCGAATTGCCCTGTCAGTACTAGAACTGATTTAAAAAAGAAGAAGAAATAAGGTTCTGGGACGTCATTAAGGACCGAACTTAATAAGTGTCCACGTCGTTACCTTTATTATTTCACAAAGCCTTTCCTTTAGCAAAACAAAAAAAAGTATTTTTCATACACATATATTTTATAATACTAAAATTCTACATAGTATTTTATTCGATAATGTATTATAATATTGTTTTTAATTATTATTATACGAAAAACTATGCAATTGTATTTATTTATGATATCCAAAATTTCTTCATAGAAAAAAAAATGGCCAGTTGATAAATATACGAGTATATGCGAAGAGGTATCAACAAGGAATTGTATTTATATTTTTTTTGTAAACGGAGCATGAATATTTATAACTTATTTCTCTTTTTATTTATCTGAAAGAATAAGTTATGAAATGGCCATGATTTATAACATCAGAAAAGGGAATCTACAGCTGACAACAAAAGGCAAATGGTATTTTTATGTTAGCAAAGGTAACGTTGTGTTTTAAGGCGAATATAACGGACTGAACTGGATGGCACTGGATTTTTACATTCTCAATAATGACTGACGCAACACTAGGTATAAAAAGTGATGAAAATGAGAGCATTCGGCGTGTAAAAATTAAATTCAACTCTTGGTGACGACATAAAAGTGGGGGGGATTCATACTTTTGCTTAGGGATGGTGTATGGATGTAAATTGCAAGCATTTTTGCTACGTAAAAAAACAACTTGAAGAATATTTCAGAGGTAAGAAGTGTAGCTCTCAAGACGGTTCATTAAATCAGCTACGAGCAGCTGTGAGACAAAGGTAATGTAAACCAGTCCTACTACGTATGAAACAAGGTCATTGGCAGTATATACTTTATTTTCAATCCTTAATTCAACTCTGAGCCCAAAAGGGACTAACACTTATTACTCGTTAACAAATCTTTAGTGTTACACTCCGTCCTTCATGAGTACATACAAAAGTATAAATACTTTATACTTAGATGTTCTCTCCTCAATAATGAAAGAATAATTTAAACAATTAAGAAAAAAAAAGAAATTGTTCAGATTGCCAACAAATAAAAAATAGCACGCTATTTGTTGTGTCTTAATGACGTGACTAGAAGTAAACTATACACTATTCTGAAGTTACAAGGTTGTAAGCCTAAATAGAGTAAAACGTATGCTCATGAGAATATAGGAAGGTAAGGAATAAGAAGATCAATAGGATCATAATTAAATACACAATACTATACAATGTTTCGGATTTCAAACCCTAGGGATGATAATATTGTCTAATTTATGTTAACTGTACAAACAACATCTGGGAAAATGTAATAAAAAATATGGTAACATGAAGAGACGACAATTCATGATATGGGTTTGAAAATTTATAGTACTTATTGCTTTGCTGTAAATACTAATAAAATAAAAGTATATATATTTAGTAACATATATGAATGTATGATTTGCAAAAAAAAAAAAAAAAAAGAAGTCATTTTTATGAATGAGTTACGCCTACATATGTGGTGTGTCAACGTAAAAACAGTTTTGAGGGAAAGATTCAAAATCTATTTTTCCTTCATATGAACATAAGGCCGGTTTGTTTTTTTAACTTTTTTTGAATTTCGGATTACAGCTAGTGCAGAAAGTTCTGATTATGGTATGAAAAGTAAATTAGCAAAATTCCATTGTCTATTGTCGCATATCTCGATAAAAATATGAAAAATCACAAAAACACTCGACTTAGTAAATATAGATACAAAGAAGTGAGTTTTGTTACATTGTATTAAATAAACTTGATCCAATTTTTTTTGCCCTATAAAAAATGTTTTTATCTTTTTTTTTTAATTCTCCTAGGAAACAAAAAAAAAGCAAAAACTTGGAAGATTCATGTATAGCTCGCATTATTATTTTTTTTGTAAATTTTTAAATGGAAATAACTTTTTTTTACTCTTTCTTTCTGACACAGAGGGTAGCTTAGTAAAAAAAACTCTGTTTATATTTATTTATAGGTAAAAATAATGTCTATCATAATTAGTTTATGCATAATAATGATTATTGTTGTATTTTAATATTTATTGTCGAAAAAAAGAACTTGAGGGGCCTTTCACACTTTGTTAATAGACCCCTAACTGGGACTCCTACCCTAGCGTTTCTACCAAGTAAAATTAGTAAAAGATGCCCTGCAATTATATTGGCTATCAGTCGAACCCTTAACGTTAGAGGTTGGATTAGCCTTCTAATACTTTCAATTAACACTAAAAGAGGAATTAAACCCCTGGGAGCTCCCTCTGGAACTAAATGAGCAAACCTTTGCTCACTTCTATAGACTCAACAGACTATTTGACTCCCTAACCACAAAGGCAACCCTATCCCCAACCTTACACAAATATGACTACTCCTAGTAAAAATGTAAGTAAAAAGTCCTACAAAATTTATTCTTAAAATTCTCAAAAATAATCTCATAAGTATAAACCCTCCACCTTCACTAAACAAAATTTTTAAAGATTAGACTGTTAGGCAATGAGATTTTAACTAGGTTGTTGTCTAACTATATTACAACTTCAATATATCTATATTAATATTTCATCAACGTATTTAAGTCAATTATAGGCATTGTATTCAAATTTCTGGGATTAGTTTTATTTTCCAAGAATTCTAACTATAGTTTAAAACCTTTACTTGACTTAAGAGACTTATATTCGTCCAAATATGGCCCTTTTCATATAAAATATATCAACTTCTTAATTTGTTACTATAGTGATCAATTTTGGTAACTTTAAGTTGAATTTGATTCACACATAAGGGTAAATAAGAATAATGTAAGGATAGAAGTTGTCGATAATTTTTCATAACCTCAAATATAATCCACATTGCTTGCTTTTTTGACAAGAGGCCACATATGTCGATATTTTCGAAAATGTTGGGCAAATAAAAATGAACATACCTTTCATTTGACAACTTTGATTTAAATAAATGTGTTTTTTTTTATATTGATGAGATTTTTTTTACACGCTAATAAACATTTTCTTCCTAGTTTTATAGTTTAAAAATAAATTAGTAGTTTATTTAATAGATTTTGAGTATCGGAGAGAGAACTATTGCCTTTTTATAGGTAGGTAACAAATTGAATTACAAATTATGTATGTACTGTGCATCGCCTTAGCTTATGGAATAAAAAAAAGTATATTGAGAAATGAATAACAAATCTTAGCGATGCACACTTCATCACACTTAGGGTGTATTTTGTTTTAACCAAATACTCTTAATCATATTCAGAAAGAAGATGAAAAAAATATATATTCCCGGTTAGAATTTCAATTAGCTCTACTATGATGCCTCTTTAACTATGTAGATTAGAGTGTACCGTTTTCGACTTGATATTTTTCTCCCTTTCATAAAAACGCTTTTTGCTCGGGATGGTCAAAATCAGGCACCCCTAAAAAAAAATCAATCTTAATTATTATATCTTTTACATATAGTCTGTTTTTATAGTTACCATCTATGTAATCCAAAATGGTCAAACAAATCAGTCTGACATTATTCAAGTAGACGTATAAAATTGCTCACCATGCTTTTATGATATTTAGTTAGGCCTCCGAGGTCATTAAGAGTCTGTTTTTAACTAAAACAAAACTTCATTTTCCTTCCATCTTTCTATCTCTCTCTCTCCTTCTTCTTCAGTTGTATCTTCTATTCCCTTCTATTCAGTATTAATCCCTGCAACGCTATCACCCTCTGCTAGTATTTTTTTGGACTGGTAGGATATGGGGTTGTACCGTAGTTCGGTTTGGTATGTTTTTACCTTCGTTGTGGTATATTTATATATCGATACAAAATATTCGATATATATATCTATCGATAAATATATATTATAATATATATTTATTATAAAAAATCGATGGTGATATTTGGGGGGGGGCTTAGCCCCCTTCCCCCAACAATGAAAGATAGGCACGGCTCATTTAAAAATGATGACTATATCAAATTTAGAGATCTTTCAAGCTGTTTTTGGTTTGTTAATGAACATATTAGTTCGGTAACAAGTTGTTTTTTTGGTCAAGTTTTGTCCAATTTTAAAACAAATTTTAGACAATTTTGTATCGTCCAAAGACACAAAATAAAGTGTTTCTCTTTGTTCAACAATTGTGTAAGCTATAAGAAAATAGGCAATCTAGATACAAAAAAACCCAATTATGATACAAAATAGTTAATTTTGATATAAAAATACCAAATTTTAACACAAAATATCATTTTTTTCTCAACTAAAATGGATTGTAACATTCCAAATATATCTTAAGAGGCTTCAAACTTTTATAAATTTAGTCTTTTGTATTGCCCTGAGCAGAATAAATCTTTGTGCAGGAATAAAAGATATATTAACTCAAAATGGGACAGTCTACATATCTTTCATTGGTTAGCCTGCCGATATTCCGGAAAAACACATTTCTATAATGTTAAACACCCACATGATATCATATTTGCTCAAGGATATAGACTCAAATATATACATACATAGATACACTATACAGGGTGTTACAAAAAATACTTATCTACTAGATGAATGAATGACACTCCCACACATTCGTTTCATCTTTAAAGGTAATAATCATGTCTGCTATCAAGAGGAGAGACGATTCTTGAAGAACGAAGTTCTTTTTTTAATGATGACTCTTTCAAGAAATGTGACAAATTAATAGAAATATAAAATGCAATGTCATTAAATTTTTAGTGTATATAGAGAGTCTGTTAGTTATAAAATGTATGTTTAAGTATATATACCTATAAATATATTAGTTAAACTGAATTTAATAGCCTAACATTATCAATATATGTATCTTCGTATAATTTATTTGTAAAACCATATAGTGAAGAGATTTTTCTGTGGAGTTGTAAATTCTAAGCTTTTCCCCTTAAAACAATTTGTCTTTGGACCTTTTTTCCTTACATCCATTTTGGCTCTAGGTTATTTCGCTTTTTATTATAAATAAATGAAATTTATAGTTCATTTCTTGTTTAAATTGATGTTCCTTTCGATTTTTTTATTTCAAAATATATATTGTAATATATCATAATTAGACATGATGGATTCAATTTAGGAATGTATTGACAAACAAGTATAATGTTAGACAAAATCATAATTCCATTAACAGGGCATTTTAACAGAAAACAAATATTTAATGCATTTTATATAATAAATAGTACATATTTTGATTTAAAAAACTCGAGAGATCACAATTGCCAAACAGAATAAACAATATTGACACATAAATCTCATTTATTCATGTATTAAGGCAAAATATTCTGGAGGAAAAATGGCTGTAATGCAAAAGGTCTTGAGTCAAAATAGTACCTAATAAATATATTAAAACTCATTTAAAAGCCTTAAATACAGAAATAAAGCACTACATATGAAAATAGGACTCTCACAACATCACAATTGAATGGAATTAACTCTTCATCTGTCATTATCCATTATGTTGTGTGACAAGTGGAGCCTGTTTTATGATAAAGGCAAGCTTCTTGGTGATACCACTGATGAAAAAACTGACAAGACAGCTCTGATAATGATTTCATAGTTAATTATAACAACTTTTTCAGAGCTGACTTCTCGGACTTTGATATTTCAATTTGTTTGGGAACTTATTTCAAGACATTCGCTTCCCTTTTTAGCAAAATTTATCTTCAAACAGAGCGAGAAAGCGTGATGAAAGGACCTTCAAGTAGAATATTTGAGGTTTAATCATTATATAACTACATTTAAGAAAGAAAAATGTTTTTAAATTTAAGTTGTTTGGATCAGATTACCTTTTTTCTTTATAATATTCTTACTGCCGTTTTTTACTCGTTTAATATGACTCTATTACAATATTTTGTCTCTGCTCAGAGGCTATAAATCTTTCATAAAATAATGATAACCGAATATAACATTTGTTTTTGATAATAAACGTCATAATAAAAGTGTTGCTGCCCATACAAAATAGTAGTCGACTATTTAGACTAAAATCGACGTCTCTAGTAATGATTTACTACAAAATACATTTGGGTCTGAATAATAACCTAAGATGATGTATTCGTCAACAAAGTTTTTTTTTTTTTTGCATGACGATAACGCGACAAAGATTAATCAAAAAATTGTGTTTGATTGTTTTAGACAATCAAAACAAATAATTTATTTGAAAGGCCATATTGGGGCTAATATAAGTCACTCAAATCAAATCAAGGTTCTTACGTATCATTACACATTTCACAAATTTGAATTTGAAGCCTATAATTGACTCAATTCTGTGTATGAAATGCTTACATGTATGTAGAATGTACATAAAAAATTGAATTCTCCCCTTCTAATAATTTTTGTTCAATTTTTATTTTATTTTGACACACCACATATGTATGCTTGTAGGCGAAATTCATTCATAGAAATGACTTTTTCATGCAAATCATACATTCAAATGTGTTACTTTTATTTTTTTAGTATTTACACCAAAGCAATAAGCACTATAAATTTCCAAATCCATTTACATAATCAATATATTTTGTATTTCAAAACTACCATATTTCTCATGGCATTCCGTCAGACCTTGTTGTCACGCACTCACCACTTTCGAAAATCTTTACATCCCTAGTGTTGTAAATCCTGGGAGTTTTTGCTTTGTTGCAAACTGAAAAGTTTTTATTTTTCTATTTTTTTAATATTTAAGTATAAAATGTAAGTAGAAGTGTGTTTGCTCATGACTGACAAAGATTAACGTTGAAGATTTGTTGGAAGTAATTAGTTCAAGTCCTTGTTGGACTCAAAATACAAGTGATGAATGAAAACGCCAAAATTAATGCGAATGTTGTGTCGGTTATTATTTAAATGGTCAAGCCAGTCCATTCTTGTCTTATGACTGGTTTTATTGGTCCTTAGGACAGTTGGTTCTTGAAACCAGTACAGGTTTTTCATTAAAACATCGATTTTTTATTTAGATATCTATGTATTAAGATTATTGCACATATCTTGCAAAAATATTATTTTTTCATTATCATACAATATAATACGAACATAATTTTGTTAATTAGTTAAATAATTTATTCTATTATATAACAGAATAATTTAAAAATCGAAAAACACTCTCATTGACGTGACAAGGGATCACTTTTAAATTCTGTAGGGATAGACAAACGGGACTAGATTGAATGGGACCAGAATGAACTATTATCTTCAATAAAGAACTACACAACACTAATTACTGCCAATCTCCATGCTTGATACAATGTGGGAAATGTGTTTATTATATTGAACTCACACCTGCTCATAGGTAATTTTATAAAACGTCATAGCAGCTACGCGGTTTGCCTCAAACATTCTTCAAGTTGTCAGGGTTAACATTTTTACTTGTAGATTTAGAAAAAAATATGAAATATGCCTGCCATTCTAACCCTACCTATCCTTAAGTATTAGTATGAAAACCCCATGTATGCGTCAACAAGAGGAAGAGTTAATTTTTATTATCAAATTATTGTAATTAATGATTCTAGACATTGCTAACTACATTTCCTTTAGGTAAAATTGATTGTCACAATAAAATAATGAGAAATGTATAGATTTTATTTGGAAGGAACCATAAAGGTACTAAAATTAGTCTCTTAAATCAAATAAAGGCTCTCTAAACTGGCGGTAAAAGTTTATGATATTTTAACTCATCCCCAAATTTGGATTTAATGCCTATGAATGACTCAAATATGTCCATGAATTATTCTGATGTATGTGTGTCATAAAAAGAAATGAAATATATTGAGAATTTCATATTTTCTAGACTCAGACTTAAAACAAATAATTCTTCAATATTGCTCTTATACGTGGATTTCAATCAGCAAATAAAATTAAATGAAATAATAATATTCCTAAAAAAGAATGAAATAGGTACCTACTTTTTTTAACAAAATATTGACGTCTTTGTTTTTCATCTATCTTAATATTAGATGATTGATCATTTAATTATTTATAATGAACTCTTTTTAAATGTGTTTGAATATTGTTTGATTTGTTGTGACCCTAATTCTCTTCAAAGAGAGATAAAATCTTTGGGGAAAAATACTCTTCCGGTTTATTTAGTTCTAGTTGGTTAATCATCTCCCACTAACAAGTATGGGAAAATTTTAATAGATTTGTCATTAAGTTACTTCACTTTTCTTTAGTTAAAGATTGCTTTCATGTGACGTCTGTATTGTTGATGTCAGCCTTTCAGGATTATTAACAATAAAAATAACACTAGTATGGTTGATAATAACTACAAAACCAAGCACGCCCAAAAAAGCTTAGAATTTACAGCCTACTAATTATTCCCCAACAAACCTTAATGTCTTTTGAAAGAGGCAAAGTGAAACTCTCTTTATATATTTATATAGAAATGACAATATTTAATGATTCAATTTGTATATATCTTCTAATGAGCGTAAATGTAATGCCGTTTAAATGACTTTATTGAATGGAAACATTCATGACATAATGATATGCATGGAGGTAAGAATTTTGCTTGTATACATACAATACGTTAACGAACAATCATATCTATTCCATCTTCATCTTTTTTCCAAAAAAAAAACTATGATGAAGATATAAAGGGGTTTGTTCCTTTAGGTACAACAAATATTTCCCTTAATAAAGTTGTTGTTGTGTTTTTTTTTTTTTTGCATATTTTAAAAAGTCTAACAAAGTGGTAGTGGTTCTAACAGGAGCTATGATCCCATCAACTTTTTTATTATAATCTTTTTTTTCTTCGTTATTACCCTCTTGAATATTCATAAATTAATTAAAAATTCTATTTGGTGATGGCGAATAATAAATTATACAATAAAAAAAAAGCGTGCTGGATTCCTAATGTTTAAACTATGAAAATTTCGGTAAACAAGACATGAAATCCAAAAACAGACATTTATGCCATGGATATTAATGGTTTTTTCTTTTTTTGTAAATTTTATTGTGCACCAAAAGAGAAAAAGAAAGAAAGAAGGTTGTTGTCATCGCAGGAGGTCTCTTTTAAGACTTTAAAATAGAAGCTTTTTAGATGAGGTTGACATTTATTATTGTTTTATCAATTTTTTCTGTCTTATTTATTTGATTCTGATAGTAATTATACCAATAAGTGAGTTTTCAAAATACAGTTATAATTAGGGGGTATCCACCATTTTCCCGGGATTTCTAAGAGATTTAAGCCTACCGGAAAATACTGAAAAATCATCCATTTAATTATACATAATGGATGACCGTAGTGTTGAATCCGTCCTTATTTAAAACTGCAGTTCCGTATAGTTCAGTCTTGGTCCAGTCCTGTTCAGTCCTGCATATTAATCATAAAAACTAATAAAACTTGCTCCATGATGACGTCACTCAACTAGGTATATTTTTAATAACTTGTAGTACTGACAGTTTGAAGGACCGGTGCCAAGGAATGATAGGACCGGTACTAAGACTGGACTAGACCGAATAAATAATAACTAGCACATCATTATGCAACAGTCTTTTCTCCCACCAGCTTAAACATCCCTTTTGTTATTTTAATTTAAAAAAATTTAAAATGACAATTTTTACGTTTGATTTTAAAAGCCTATCTTATTTAATCACGTCTTTTTAGAATAATTTAGATTCATAACCATATTTTGAAATGAAATAACTATATCGATGAAATTTTAAGGTAATAAGAGTTGATGCAAAACATTCCAGTATTCAAAACATAACTTTATTTTAAGTTGTCTTGAATACAGTTTGTACTTTACGTAACTATTCATACAAAAATCCAGTAAAATGAAGAATCTTAATGTAAAAGCTGATGTTTAAAAAAATATTATTTCAAATGCTTTACATTATAACTAAAGATAAAAAATTTACCTTATATTACTACTTGAAAAGATTATAACTAAAAAAAAAGTTTAATTTTTTCACTTTAACTTTTAATTTTTTTTTATAGAATCTTCAATAATATTTATAAAGAACATTACCTCTTAATTTAAGGATAATTAATTTCATTACTTGACTATGAAATACAGTTTAAGTATACAGTGAATTAATACAATTTGACTGAATTGATTGAAAACTTTGATGTTTTACAAATAATCTTTTTCTAATTGTGGTAAACAAGTCTTGAAAAAATAACATTGCTTCAAATTAAAAGCTATCTAGCGTATAAAAGTGCTTCTAATTCATATACCAACACAGTATAAAGAAAAAAATGGGAGTGTAATATACTGGGAAGACTCTATATCACAATAGTCACGGTTTTGTAAACTTGTGATAACTCCATTTTGGCAAATTTTTTGTATGATTGATTTGGATGCAATATATGATATCTAATATATGTGAAAAATTACGTTGAAATTCGCTATATTAAAAAAGTTATAACCAATTGTCGATTTCTAATAAATTGATTAACATTTTAAAGACTTGTGATATCTCGATATATTTGAAATGATAACAAAATGGGGTTATTACTTAATATTTAGTAAACAAATATATCAGTGAATGGATGTTTCACGTAAGTGTCCCAAAATTGGTTATTATAGTTTAAAAGATATTAGTAAATTAAAAATCCAAATTCTTATTTTCCTTCTATTGAGATGTAGCAAAAACGAGTTTACAAAACAAGTTTACAGAACAGCAACGAAATGAAATTTCGCACACATTTAGTTCAAATCATATTAAGAAAAAAAAATCAGGAATAGGTAAAGGCGTGCAAAATAAAACATGTTGCTAAATTATAGACGGAGGGTTTCGAAAGGAATATGGGATGTGGCATTGTAGATGTCACACAAAAAAAAAAAAAAATTACTATGACCTGGGCTGTACTTATATTTTACAATTATACTATCATTAAATTAGTTATTTCATAATCCGGTATCTCACTATTAGACAATTTCCCGGGAAAGAAAAAAAGGAGTAACTTTTAAACTTATATTTCACTCCATAATAGTTTAAACAATATATAGGTGTACCTATAATTAAATACTTTCTTTTATAAATAAGCTTTAAGATGATTCTTTTGTTTAATGTCAAAGTAAACAAAGGATCAATTAAATTACCTTAAATAAAATGTTTATTCATTGGAGTGAAATTTAATTTTAATTTACATTACATGTAGTGTTGTGTCGCTTTTTATTTATTTGGTTGAGTCTAATCTAGAACTTTTCTTTATATACAACCAAATAATATCCAATTATAAGAAAGGAAAATATCAATGATGTCACGAGGGATCGATGAATCTTTCTATAACGACTACAAAATAGTACTGTACTAAGCCAGATCTAATTGAACAGTTAATTTAATCATCGGTACCGGCAAAAAATTAATTATAAAAACATAAAAAAAATTTTAATCATTAAATAACAATTTTTGAAAATGGAAATAAAACAAATTCAAAAAAAGGGCAATTACAAAAAAAGTCAAAGTCAAAAATCAATTAGTGATTAGGTTAATCTTCTCAACTTTGGAAGTTGTAATGTTTTATCATTTTGGAATTATTAATAGTTTAATAAGAACTAATTAGATTTCAACAATTGCTCGGAGTTATTAGATATCGGCAAAAATACAGATAAACTTTGCTTTGTCTTTCATTTTAATAGGATGTGCTGAGCTTTAGCTCAACACACTTGTTGCTACATTGTTATTTCTTAGATCAAGTAGTCACGTAGTTCTAAAATATTAAGTGCACACTCGAAAATCAGGTGTCAACAGTTAAACTTTGTTTTTTTTTTTTAAATACATAATCAAAATTAAGTCTTAGGATAGTAACTTCAACTTCACATTTCTCATTGATGGATCTATATTTTTTTATTCTGTTTGTTTTGTATATAATTAATGCAACTTCCATCTTTATTTATTTTTCAACAAACTCTTTATAAAATGAGTTGTGGAGCCTTTAACGAAGCGCCCCATCAGTTTGCTTTATTTGGAAGGGACGGACTGTAGAGCAATTATGAAAGGCCCTGACAGATCTCAATATGTCCGTATAACCGATCCACAACAGGATTATGAGGTTAAGGAGACTGGGAGTGTCGATAACCGGTGGAGGAGTGATCACTTTTTGGTGGAGGCATCGAGGTCAAAGATCATCTGCAAAAAGAAGCGCTCATGAGGTTGGTGTGTCTCGAGAAATCATGCATTGGGTTTCTTAATGGACTTCTCCATATAGTCCATTCTCATGTGGTAGATTAGTGTGACTTCCAACCGTAGTGTCAACGATTACAAGGCCGCCATAGTGTCCATGTAGTAGATATATGCTCTTTGATCATTTTTAATAAGACGTGCAAGGCTTCAGCTACAAACGCTCTTAGTTGCTACAATATTATAACTAAAATGAGACGTTGACAAACAGATACTCAATCCTTGATTTATTAACATGGAAGATTAAATCTATTCTCTAATCACCAGCTCGGTGGTGCCGTATGTTCATTAAGTTATTTATATAACTTAATCACATTTGATTCAATGTAATATAATTGTAAAGAACTATATGTATGTCTATAGTGTTAAGTATTTAAAACTACCACTTAGAACAAAGTTATTCTTTATAAAATACCATTACTTGTACTTATACAGATGTATGCACGTGTTCTTAGTATCATCACCTAGGAAAATAATTGTATTTAAAAAGAAAATCTTAATTATCCAAGAAGGAAAAAAGTAGATCTTTTATGCTCATAAATATTACAAAAGAAAATATCTAAGAAGGGTGTAGAAATCTTTTTTTTTTTTTAATACAGACGAGAAACAAAAGGTGTTATTATTTTATTAGTATTAAACATTCATTTACTTCACTTTAAAACTTTTAAAGAACAGGGAATGAATGTAAGAGCCAATTTAAAGTTGAATAAATATTTCCCCCTCCCTACCTCTAGAGTGTGCGAGGTAAAATCGTGGAATGGACTTTAAATCAATCTGGATTATTTTTAGTTCAATAGTTTAAAATACTAGTTTCCATTATTAAAAGTAGGGATTATTGTTAATAAACAATAAAAAAATGACTATGTCATTTGAGGTATTTGAGAAGATAGCTTGTGCCACCTCCCACCGAAATTTGGAAGACATCAAGGCCTTGGGAGAGCAATAGTGTGCGGCCGTGTCGTTGCCTTCATTAAAAAGTGTTGCAGCGCCTTTAGTACCAGGTCAGAGACCAAAATAGGTGCTAATGAAAAAAAAAAGGTGAAAAATAAGAGATATCAATAAAGAAATCTGTGAAATCCTAAATGTTGTTCTCAATTTAATTCTTCGAAAAGTTAAGCCTATATGTTTATTATCAAAAAGTCCACAATTTTACCCCTCCCACTATAGGTTATGGCCCATGACGAGGGATGTACATCGAATTAAATCACATGACTTAGAATAGAGTTTTACAAAAGTCGTTAAATTGATGACTTAATAATGAACTTACCAATATGTTGAAGGACTTGTAATTCAAATTGTATATCAAAATTATTTGTTTTAATACTCTTGCAAGATATCACCCTTGAATGTGGTACAATCAGTATTCAATTACAGAAACAGTGATGTCTTCACTATTCATGCCTGTATGAGCTATGCAAATCATATCCTTACATCATTTGAGAATTGGTTACTTGTATCAAACCGTCAGAGATGAATACTGAAGGTATCAGAATACCTATAAGTTATTCTAATGACTAGATCTATAGCTCAGAAAGAACCCCAGCTTGATACCTTCTGTGGGAGTTGCCAGTTTTAAACTTTTTCTATTTTGCACTTAGAGAGTTGGCAATGGAATGCTTCTGAGACTCTATTAACAGAAATTACTTTTTGACACTAGGGTCCAACGACAAAATATAACATCACACAGTGATCGTGAAAACTAAATTATGCATCTACCCCATGAAGGTATCCGTCTCCAAGCTGGATATTTTGGACTGAATATTTTAAGAACTATATTGTAATTTTGAATATAATGAGGCTTAGCTCTAAAATATTTGTGTGTGCTTCAAATGGCTCCTGAATTATGGGCTCCAAACTCGACGGATATGAACCAGATATATTTTTTTTATGTGTGAGGTGCAATCGAACTACAAACCTACTGAATCCCTGCAAGACTAATGAAGAACTTATCAGTCGGATGAAGAAAGAACTCCAGTTTTTGCAAAAGGAACGTGGGGCAATGGTCTGCTTGTGCATTCGGCTTCGTATATAGACTTAACTTGAGGCTGGAGGTGATTTCATTGAATACAATGAATTAAGTGCATCTAGCTTTCACAATCTGTTTTAATTTTTATAAACTGATTACTGGAGAAAGATAAAATTGAAAATATAAAAATATTTTCATGGGACAGATAGCTTGCAAATCCTCTTTATATTGATTTTATTTATATATTGTTTAAATTTTAGAACTAGTTATATCAACTATAACTTGTATTATTGACTAAAGACTTTACTCATAATTTATTTTGGGTTCAAAATCACCTTAAATGAGGCTAATACCAAGTAAATACTTAGAAAGATCGATAACATGACCAGGCAAAGAATTTTGAATATCCATAGCAAACTCAAAAAAATTTTCAATAGATAAGTTGAATCTTACTTCTTTGTTCTTATTTTTGACAACACAACCAAAACTATCAAAAAAATGGTCTCAAGACCTAGCATGATCAGAAGAACTGTAATTTAACTCTAACTTTAGATAAATGACTTACACCTTATTAGACTTTCGCAAATCACTCATTCAATTTTATTACTTGCTAAAATTCAGTTGATTTAGTTGATCAATAAATTTCAACACTCCTTTATAAAACTATTAACTGTTCTAACTGTTATTGTCCGAGCAAATTATAAGTCCTCTAAAAGAAAAAAAGTTGGATAATAAAATAGAAAATTTCTCCCCGAGAAATGCTCGGGTGTTACTCACCGTTATGAATTTGAACACTTACACGTAGCTACTCAATATAACACTTTTTTATCAATTCATATGACATGTTCTATCAGCTTGAACGAAATAATAATTATTAGAGTTTTGGGGAAAAAATATGTAGGGATGACTATTGAGTACTTTATTTTTAAATGCCAATAACAAAAACGAACAAAATTCATGCTTTTTTGTACGCACACATTATGATTTCTTATATTTATATGATTTACATCAAGAACAATATATACGGTGCCCCTGTATACACGTTTGATTCTATCTTGCACAGACTTGCAATATTTCATTAATACGATTGTTATTTCTTAGATCAAATGTGCTTGTGATATATATTTTGAAGCACTAAATACAATGAACCCGGTGACTTGTCATCAGATTTGTGTACATTCAACCAGACCAAAAGACAAACTTTACTTTATTAATATGGATGAAAAATTTTTTATTTATAATTTCAAATATTACACAAGACAATTGCATCATCAAATACTTCAACCATTTCAACTCAGGGTGAGTAAAAACACACACATCAACATTTTAAAATACTAAATTTATTCCTCTTTTTTTTCAGCGAAATAGTGAGTTTTTACTACATACTTATTTGTCGAGATAATCAGTATCTTTCAGATTAGAATTTATTTGCTTCCCTTTACTTTTTTCCATACTTTAAAAAAAATGACCACCAGGAAAGATGTTTTACATCTGTAAAACTTTGAAATGAGATGCAAAATAGAATATTTCAATGTTATCTCTCTATGTTTTACTAGGTCTTTAAAAATACATCTCAGACTATGAGCCATTATGTGTAACTATTGTTGTAATAGGTCGTCCAATGAGGCCTATAAAACACTTAAGGAATTTTAAGTTCAATAAATTAAAAGAAATTTCTGGGGGCAGATATGTTTAATTAATAGCAGAAACTATGATATAGCACTGGGTTACCTAATTAGACATAAATGTAAACAACTATTGTTGTCAATAGGGAAGGGTTATAGATCTAAACGATAATTCCATGAATTTGAATTAGTTCATATATATCTGGGAACAATTTTAAACAATTATATATATCAATAAAGCATTTTTTCCTGTTTGTATTAAAAACAGTCATGGAGTGCACTTTATATAATGTCCCCTGATGTTTATCATGAATATATGTTCGTCTAAGAAAAAAAAATGTATGCATATCAATGAATTATTGTAACTAATGTTGTTGCGTCAAATTCTTTGGTAAGCAAAATGGCTCTTAAATAGGATGAATCAGTTTTAGTAAAATATACACCCCGTAGAACTCCCCAGTACTTCCTTTTAGAATTAAAATAAGCATGCTAATTACAGCACAATTCTTACTCCTTTTATCTCTTATTTTTGTCACTGCGACATTTCAAGGAATATCCAACAATGTAATAATGCAATTAAAAATAATATACTTGACACCGCCCGTGAACTGTTTCAATTCTTAATTTTCGTCAGGTACTTTTGAAGTTGCTGGCAAATTAATTAAAGATGGCCGATATGATTGTTTCTTCGACTAAATTACATAGGAAACGAGACATCCATATTCTGTGGGATTGTAAAATCTTAACGGACACTTATAACGAAATTCAAAAACACCTAGCAGAAAACTTTAAATGCTTTATAAACAAACAAAAAATTTTATCTACATCCAACATCGAAAAAATCGATACAATTATAACCAAGGCACAATATATTATTAATACATTACGAACTGTCAAATACAATAATATTGCTAGAATTATGCCCATTCTGAAATTGTTATCATATTTTACACAAATGAGCTTGATTTTTAGTTCTTCACTATTTTAGTTTAAACTTTTTTATAATAGTCTTGTTTTTCTAACTGGATTTTTTTACTCATGATTTTAATTGTCTTCCAAGCCTACTGTGTGTTTGAACTGTTAAATGTTAATCAAAATCGCACGTCTTATGGCCACAAAAAAATAAAAATTGCAGACCTGGCCATATAGGATCGAACGTGTATACAGTGTGAACTGTTTATATTTCAATGAATTATATTTACTACATCTATTATATACTGGCGGTAGTACTCAGCTTTACCCAGAGTAGTTAGGAGTCGCTTAAAAGACAAATTTTGTTCTAAGGATATTAAGTCAAATCCCATAGATATACATCGTTTTACTCTCCATTTTTCATTAGCATATTCACACATAACAACTCAATACTTTTATTTATTCATATTTTTGCTGTTCTCAAGAATGAAAGATTAATAATAAGAGTTCGTGAAAAAAAAGAAGTATGTTGAGAGGACTGAGGAGTACTTTAGTCTTTACAGCGTTCACAAATACAAACAAAAAATAAATCACATTAACATACAGGGAGCGGGGATCAAATTGTCGCCAAAATATTTTTCTACAAAAAACAACACAAAATATACATTTTTTAACTTTTTTATTAAAAATCAAAACTATGACGAGCATATAGGTATAGAGTATCCATTCATTTGATATAATCACCGTTGGCATCAATAACGGCCTCAATACAGCCTCTGAACCAGCCGCAGGCTCTTCTGACCATCTCATTGTCCATGTTGCCGAATACTTCCTTGATGGAGGCCATCAGGCTGGCCTTGGTGCTATGGGGATGTCTGTTGGTATGTCTCTTGACATAGCCCCAGACAAAATAGTCCAAAGGATTAAGTTCGGTAGAGTTAGGAGGCCACAAATCCTTGGTTACGACGTCATAACAGTTCTCGATTAACCACTGCATGGAGATTTTGGACACATGCAGGGTGCTGAGTCCTGTTGCCACACCCAGATCCCTCGCCATGGCTTTTATGGACCTGGTGGGTCATCCTCAATAATCTTCTTCACCTTGTCGACAAAGTCGGCGTCCCTGACCTTCCTGTCGGCGCCCTCCTCCTTGGGTGCCCTCTTTATGGTGGCATCAACATCCCAGGTGTCCTTTAGCTTCTTACAGATACGTTGAACAGTCCGTAAATTCACTCCTAAGGTTGAAGCAATCGTTGAATTGGAGATTTCACCTCCATTATTAACCAATGCCATGACTACAGCGGACCTCGAAAGCTCCTCGTTCCACTTATAGCTCTTTATCTCCTTATATGATTACGGCATGATGCTAACTGAACTACGTATCGTCAGCGGACAAGAATAGCTTTCCTATTTGGTAACCGGTGTTTTAAATTAATGATGTCGTCTTCAAGTTATCAAGGTTTAAAGTAAGCGACAATCTAATCCCTGCTCCCTGTACCAGGCCTTATACTTAATTAAATTCTTAACATATACTGATAATGAAAATGAATTATGATATAAATAAATGAACAAAACAAAACAGAAACAGAGCCCTTGTTTTACATTCAAACTCCTGCAATATTTCATTAATTAAACAAAAATATTTATACAATATGGAAAATATGTTTATAATATAAAATGGAGCACTATGTACAGTGCACCCGATGCCTCTTTTTCATATAGTCATACTTGTATTGTGACGCACAGAAATACAAACTTTGCATGATTTATTGAATAATACATACACTCATCCCTGTTTTAATGGGTCTGGCAAGAGAAAAAAAGGCCCGCTTAGTACAGGTGACCTCTTTTGTAATAAAATTTAATTATAAAAATAAGTTAGAGCAGTGACAGGCATAGAACAGATGGCCGTTATATCATGTTACTTGGAAAAATTGATATTTATTATGGAGCGACGTAGCTCAAAGGATAACTTAACATATATTATACACTATCAGCTGTAAGTTTGTATATATGCTAATGTATATTTGAGATAATTTCTCAAAGTACACAAATGAGGACCTGGATAAAAATATTTAAATTTGAAATTGGCAATTGTTGGCACAGCCAAGAGACCACTTGCTCCGGAGAAGTTATTCTTTTGGATTCAATATGCCTTTGCGCACAGGCGATTCCTAGATAAATAAATATACTTTCTATATATGGATTACACGAAAAGATTCCTCAGTCAGATGGAGTAAATGTAATACTACAATGGTTACTTATACTTAATCAGTGCAACTTCATCTAACTAATTAAAGGAAATAAATATATACACAGTGCTCTTTTAATACATGCAATAATTCATAAATACAACTACTTTATTATTTCTTAAATCAAAAATACTTACATGATTTACATCAGGCAGCACTATATACAATTCACTCTGTATACACATTTGATACTATGTGCATACGGCGGCAGCATTTCATACATAGGAGTACATTGTTTTTTCTTAGATTAAAATATGTTAATTAAAAATATCCTGGACAGGTAAATACAGTGTGCCAGCTAAATTGTTTTCATATATTCAAACAGGCAAAAATATACATTTGGCTATATTAATATACCTACAAATGAATTAACGCAATAATTTCAAACTCATCAATGGGAGGGGGGAATATTGCCTAATATCTATTGTTCATTAAAATTATGGATATTTTTTTTCTTTTATGTGGTCTAAGAATTCAGCCTACACCCCTCATTTCAGCCAGTATTACTCTACATATATATTCTTCCAAAATATCATTACGTCACTTCTCATCCAATCATTTCATCATCATACTTAAACCAGTTACACTTTGTCCATGTCAATAAATATATCATAGTCACTCTATTCATTTACTCTGAAGTTAACTGTCTGTGTGTGGTCATGACAAATGTGTAATTTTTTCCAATATAAGATATTTATAACACCTCTCAATCTTTTAATTATTGTTATTAATAATCCTTTCCTGAGAGAATTTCCTTCACCAATTATATGTTAAGAGAGACATTGTGCGTGTATCCATGCCTATAATATACTTATAAATCATTCTTTTTGTTTACTTTTGTGTAGGTTACACATCATTTTTGTGAGTAGGTTTATGGCATCTTTCATTGTATTAATTAGCGTACACATTACTGCGAAAAAATAATAAAAAAATGAATAGTTGTTGAATCAATGGGTGGGTGGAGGCTGGTCTTTAACCGAATAAACGGGTTGTCAATAATAATTTATGCACTTTCTAAAAATATATTCGTTTTAGAATGACGTAGTGTTGTTGGATATACCGGTACTTTTGTTGTGTGTTCAGGATACCGATGCATTTAAAAGCCTACAATACAAAAAATGATCAGAGGCAAAATAATATGTTTAAAGGCATTTGCAGGATTATATATTTTTTTTTTTTTGAGGGAGGGTTTGGTTTGTAGCATTTTTTTATTTGATTACTTATTATATATCAGATTCTTTTCGATACTGTACTACGTTATAGAGGATTAATAGAATAGTAGTTTTTTTTTTAAGGGAGATTAAATTCATAAATTGAAAATATATATTCCATTGTTATTTTTTTTTATCCTGGTTCTATTTTAATTTCTTAACTATTTCCCATTCAGTTATTGTTGTTATGTCTTGGTTAGATGATCTAATTTTAAATTGTTTATTAATTCCAAACATTTTATATTGTTTTAAATCTATGTGTATATATATCATCAACAATATAAATAAAGACCTTAAAAACTAAAGAAAAATAGATGGCTTTACTAATGGATATCTTGCGTTATGTAAGTGTGATAATTGTACGTTAGATGTTGTTAGAAAGATAAGATTTAATACTAAACAAACTACTCAAGCAGTTTTATAATTATTTGACTCAGTATTGATTAAATAGTCGACAAAGATGGGCACCAGCGATGAGAAAATAGAGCCCTAATTAATACAAAAACTCTCCAGACCTTCCTGTACGTGAGTGTGAATTGCTAGAAAGTTTTAGTTGGAAAATTATTGACAAGTGTACCAAAATATTTATACATATTTTTCGTACATAACCGAGTACAAAAATATTGGTATTGTCAGATCATTCGAATGATGTTAATAGAGTATCTGACGTCATCTTATGGTTCAGTGTGTGTTATGAAATAAAACTTTTCCCCCAAAAAATTTGACAAATTTGAAAATAATTTTTTTTGAAGCAAGCAATTATTTATAAAAGTACATATTTGTACTATGTACAAATTTATCAATTTTTTATGTACGTGTATACGAATGAGATATTTATTCTCTTGAAGCATATCTAAAAATCAGTTGACCATTTTTCATCATGTATACTTTAACAACTATTTCATTCTAATTATTACCAATACTTATATGTATGTATTGATATACATAAAATAGAATCTTCATATTTGTCAAAAATATTCTGATTCAAACCATGGATAACATTCTATTTTAATGAAATGAAGTTTACTTTATATATTTTCTCTTTTAATTTACAGAGTGGAAGTGCTAATTTTCAGTCAGATTTAGTAACATTTTAGTGCATTTTTTGAGAAGGATGTGACCTGATTTTTTTTTCATGTGATTTCTTCATATATAAGTTGGGGGGGGTATTGAGGCAGAGTCGTCTTGATACAAAAAAACTTCCCATTGGAGCTCTCTGAGCTTGTGGTGCGTCATCAAAGATGTTTGCGGCTTTGATGCAGATTTTGTTTTGAATCGGACAGGAGGTAAAAATCCCACTTACTTAAGGGATCTTTGGTTCAATGTGAGGACCGTCGGCCAGATCCAAAATGCCCAGAACCTTGCCAAAGAGACGACCAGACCTCAAGGAAGTGTTTTTCTGCACCTGGATTTCTAGCCCCAGGGCACGTTGCATTCGTCGTACCTCCAACCAGTGGTATCACTAGTCGCTTTTTATGTGGAATTAGACCCCTAAAAGTTTTCAAAGCCCCTCAAATATATAAATATTTATTAGTTATTATTGGTAATATCACACATTAAATCCAAAAAAGGTGAAACAAATCAGTCTGAAATTCAGCAAGTAGACGTGTTAAGTGACCAAGCATGTTCCTATGATATTGGTTTGGGCCTCTTGTGTCAATTAAAAGTATTCTTTAGTGAAAAAAATCTCATTTTCCTACTTTCTGTCATCTCTCTCTTTGTCTTTTTTTTCTACCTTCATACTTTGTTTGCATTCTTCTTTATTCAGCCCTACAACTAGGGCACACTCTTTTAGTATTTTTATGAAATAAACTTATATATGTATATAAGTAATTATATTACGCTGCTGTTAATTTTTGGGAATACACCCCTTCCCCCATAATGTTGAAAGCTAGCTCTTGAATTGGACTACATAAATTCATTTTAATAAACGCCATCAAGGGAACCCCAAATAATACCATCCCACGCCGACAAGGGGATGACTAGAAGTCCGCCATCTCCAAGGTCTGGGCCTATTCTCTGAGAACAAAATTGCCAAGGCCTGTACTTGTATTGGACACGTTATTAAGGTTGTCATTGAGACTAATGGAGGCCATATTACATAAAATGATCCTCTATGATTTGACAACAGTTTTTGTAATTTTATTTTTTTCATAATAGATATAACATTTTGAGTTTTGAAGCCAAAAAGCTCTGTTTTGGCTTAACAGATTTTTTTTTCTTCTGCACCTTGTAAAAGAAAAATGACAGTAATGAAACTTATAAGACTATCTTTACTTTGAATCATATACACATATACATATATATAACCTTAAACAGTGCCTGGAAAATAAAGTATTATTTATCTTAAATAAAAATGTGGATATATTATTAAGTATTATTTATATAAAAGAGGAGGTTAAACGCTGTGCATATCAATTCAGTGAATGATCTTGATAAATCTACATTGATGAGACTCTAATGGCTCGTGCCAATTTCTATCAAAATTCCATTTGGCTTTCGTCAGCACAATTAAATCAATATAAAAATCGAGCATTTGCCGTACAATATAAAGAAGATTATAAACTATTTTAATAGATATCTTTTTTAATTCTCTTATCTATATCGTTTGTTCTAAAAAACAACTATGTATACATTAGAGTGGTTTGATTTTCGACTTTTCTCGAATTTTGAGTATGGCTAGTGTGGAAAAGTTGTGATATGTTACAAAAATTACCTTTGCAATATTTAATTGTCCTACGAAGTCATCTTTAGGTCGCACATATCAATCCAATAATTTAAAAAAAGGCAAACACTCTTTACTTAGTCAATATAAACACTAAAAATATTTTTTTGTTAATTTGTATAAATCGTTTTGTTAGACAATTTTTTAACCTATAAAAAAAAGTTAAGAAAGCGTATGACTAAAATTGTCTTATGTTAGCAAAAAAGTTAAGAAAGTTGGATAATCCGTGTAAACCGCACATACCTTTTTTTTCATTTTCAGAAAGAAAACATCATTTTTTTAAAAAGTTATTCCTTAATTTTGCTCCAAAGATTAGTTTGAGAAAACTTTTTTACGTTTTTTATAAGCTAGAGTAATATTTATCATAATTAATTCATGAAAAATAATGATTAATGCTCTATTTTAATCCTTAAATACGAATTAAATAATTTTTGTCACCTTTTAAAATTTGAACTAGATATTTTACATAAATATGACATTGTAGAGCAATTTTATTTTGTATAAGTTATTTCCTTACCACAAAACAACATTTTCAAACTAGCTCCAATCGAAAATCAAACCATACTAAAAAACAAACCTCCCTATTTTTTTTTGTTTTGCAAATGTAACTTTTTATTTTGAGGTCTCTTTAGAATAACTTTTTTAATTTGATATACATATAAATATTTTTGATACTCTACTCCCACAATGAACTATTTCTTTAGCAAAAAATCTTAGTTTAAAAATAAAAATGACAGTCTTTTGACTATTATTTTTATAATATGAGAAACAAGAGTGTGAACTTAATGTCATGGTAACACATCAACAATCATTAAATAGTTGATGTATAAAAAATATTTCGTAAATCCTGTTAGTGGATGAGCCAAAATAGAAATGACTGTTTAGGAAAAATATGTAACCCACCCAATATTGAATATAAATTGTACTTTATAGCGAAATAAGAGATACAGAAATTGCTATCTTTAAATGCTATATTCCTGCTGTTAACAATTTTTAGAAGTATGGTACTTAACAGAATGGTAATACAAATAAAATAGCTATTATTTACACACAAAAAAAAAAAAAATAACAGAGAAACTAATTTTTTGCGTCAGAATAAAATCCATCTAGAACAAAAACCAAGAAAAAGATAAATTTTCATCCTTTTTTTTTATATACAGGGTCGTGCAAAATTGATGTACCACAATTCTAGATTATTTTTTTGAGGTATAGTGATTTTTATTCGTGAATTTCTGATATTTCAGGCGACAGCTAACTTTTTTAGCTTTGATTTGCGCCTGCCACAGCACACCTAAAATTGTCAAGATTGTTTGGATTGATATTGACACCCTCTACAGGGTCAGATAGCTCATGAAAGAGGGGGAAACCTTAAAATCGAGCTCAGTTGTAGAAAGCTGGCCAAACTGACCCTTGAAGTCGTCAAAAGTGAATGTGATGCCAAGCCCACCGACCCCGTCTTTACCAAGTAGAAAAATCTTGTTGTTTGAATTTTAAAACACTTCTGAAGACCTCCACCAGGTGTCCAAGCCGGTGGAGCGGGTAACCCATCCTGCTCGAGACGTAGAACACCTTGTCCAACTAATTCAAAATTGTCCCGTCGGTCCTCAAGATCACCAATAAGTCGGGCAAGGTGTCCTACGTCTTCCGGCACGATGGAACATCCACCCAGACGGCCAAATAGTGCAACCTTGGATGGAACCTTGGTACGAACATACACATAGACAAAAATTACTTCTCTATTGTATGTATTTGTTTGAAATATTAATTAAGAATTAACCCATTATCTTACTTGTTGTGTATCATGAATGAACGCTTTGTCAAAGAAGATGAAAACAACCCATTGTAGATCATTGGTGTTTTGTCTTATAATTGTAAGTATCTGAACTAACTAATGGAGATAGTTGATCGTATGGATTAAGACATTGCTGTTTATCTATCGAATCCTAAGTCATCGACACGTTTTGTTATATAATTTGCGTTGATATCATTAATAATGTAGTTATGCATATGATAACCTTCTATTAATAAGTGGTTAACATTCTAGTACTCTTGTCAATGGGATATGGCTATTTTCTCCGGAGCACTTGCGATGGTGTCGTGGCGATCGTTTCCTTTGCGATAAAATACTTGATCAAGTTCAATTGAATATAGTAAGTGACTGTATCACCGGCATTTGTATTTGGGTCAACAACCGTCCAGTTGAACACCCTGATACATTTATATATACAGACGGATCCAAAGATGAGAAAGCCAGCCCGGGTGCTGGATTTGCTATCACTAGAGGCGACAAGTCAATTCATCAATCATCAGCATAATTAAATAATGAAGCATCAGTTTTCGAAGCAGAAATCATCGTCATTACACAACTAGTGGTAGCTCCTTTTAATCAAGAGAACCCATCAAAAAACATAATAATTCGATTGAATTCTCAATTAGCAATTGCTGCTATTCTAAATACGTTTAAAAAAAGTGATACAGTTAAGAAGTGCAAAGATAAATTAAACATCAGATAATGTAAAAATAAATATGTATATCAATTGGTGCAAAGGCCATACAGATATTTCAGGAAACGAATTTGCATTTGATACGTACAGTTTAAAGCCCCTTTGTCTTTTATATTCTGAGACCGTGAATATTATCAAAACATGAAAGGGTCTAGGGTTGTTAAAGAATGTATGATATCTAGAATCTAGATGATATCGTATTTTGATTTTTTTTAGATACGAAGTACTTTTAACATTGATATTATTATTAGTATCTTTATTCATGTGATTTAATGAAAAATTGCGCATGTAGAAATGTAGGATACATTTGATTTTTTGCAAACTTTTTATATAGATATTTTTTATATCTTATTGCATTTTATATTGGAGTCGTCAGGGAATACTTTTACAAAGTTTGATACTTATAGATCTCTTTTTATTTTTAAAATATCATTTAAATGGGAGAAAATCCTAAATTATGTGTAAAATATTTTCTTTTTCCCAACAAATGGGTTAAATACCGTATATATACCATTTTGAGTTCAAATCATAAGTAATACGTTGTATCAATGTCTCATACGTCAAATAAGTTAACAAAATATTTGTGATACTCTGGATGTTAAATTATCTAGAAGGCTATTAAAAAAAAATATACTATCCATCTTGGCTAATGACTTATTATTGGACGGTCAAGCACAGACTACACTCTATCAGTGCAACTCTATATGACCAATTTAAGGAACATTGGACCTTACTTTTTGTTAACGGTCCACATATGTTTCATAGAGAAAAACATTTAAAATAAAAGCAAACATATATCATGATAATCATAAAAAGCATTAAAGAATATAACTTTTTTGATAAATGTACGTCAAAAAACTTATTTTAATGTGCTTAAACTATTGTTATGGTTTTCTCATGACTATCTGAGAACTCTAATCTTTCATCTACAAAATTGAAGGGGAAAAAAAAGAAAACCTCAAAAAAAAATATTATTAAATGAAATAAATATAATTTAATTTATTTACCCATACTTTTAGTTCAGAGGAAAGATTGAATACCCTGGGGCGTAGCATTATGTGATCGAATGGTTTTTTTTATGCAATTAATAAAAAAAAAAAATATTCCATGTTTTCTTATTATAATCATTCACCATTAGGTAATTTTTCAAAAATTCTGCAGACGCCCTTGGTGCTATATGTCCTAAGTGAAAGGGATTAATGGAAGGGTTATACTTAATCCTGTTCCCTTTGATCTACAAAAACAAACAAAGGTATTACTTAGTTATTTAAAGTCCATGTTAATAAACATGATTTATTCCAGATTAGTAAATAACTTGAAAATCATGGTTAGTAATCAAAATTAGTACTAGGAAAACTACCCTTGGGAAAATTACCCGTGGAAAATTGCTCATAATTTGTTCAAACTTCATGATGAATACACATTATAAATTTGCTTGATATTATTTGTGACAAATATCATTATTTAAATTCAATCCAATCTTCTAAGAAATGGATCAGGAGGATTGGTAAGGAGAAGGGGGAATAAATAGCTAGGGCCGGTTAAAATATGCTCGAATACCTTCCACCCTCAGATTGCCCCGAAGGTAGTCTGGGGTTGATAGAAACCACCACCAAATCATCCAATACATCCAAGAAACCCATTTAATACCAAGGAATAGTTCCAATCACTCGGGATGCGCAGGGTACTTGGAGTTTCTCAAGGAACCTTAAATCCCACTGCCAATGCATCACATATATCCAAAGAACTCCTCTAATATCAAAAAATAGATTCAAGCCCTCAGTTCGAGTGGGGTACTTGGATCCTTAAAAACCACCACCAAATCATCACATACATTCAATAAACCTTTCTAATACAAAAAAATCAAACCTCAGGTCTCGGCTGTTTTTTTAGCAAACCCGCACTACCCCTGGGCTAATCTGAGGGCGGAGGGTATTTAACTATATTTTAAGTGGCCCTACACTATTTATCCCGCTGCCCCCCTTTACGTGTCCTCTCGATCAATTTCTTAGAAGATTGGATTGAATTTTAAAAATTGGAAGGAAATTGAATTACAATAATATTAGTCAGACTTGAAGATATTTCCTTTGGGATGGAACAAATAAATATGTTTAGATATTTGTCATAAATAACATTAAGCATATTTATAATGTGTTATTATTTATTATGAAGTTTGAATAAAATACATGCAATTTCTCCCTGGCAATTTTCTCCAGGGTAATCTTCCACAGGAAATTTTTCCCCGTACATTTTTCCACTCAGGATCAAAATTTTCTGTATTTTGTCATGTTAAAACAAATAAACTCAAAATCATCAACATGGTAAACCAGACAGTTGTGAAAAATTTTATGTAAAGTGATATAAATCCTCTAATATTTTGGGTTGGCCTGTATTTTTGTAATTTGAAGAATGAACTTTCTTTGACATTTAATTAGATCAGCTGCAATCAGCTGTGAATCATTGGTGCAGGATAAGTATTGTAATTGTATTTAAATATTTATATTATTATACATTTTTGAAGCAAATTAAAAATGCAAAAGTTATGGCAGATTAAAATCGTTGGGACACTGTTGTCCTGAAGCATTTAAAAAGGAATGTTTTTCTCATTTTTCACGAGATTTAATTTTTTTTCAGGATTAGACAAGTACATATTTTCTTTCCTTTCAGAATATTCATATTGATGTACACTTTATCGATGGACAGATTAATAATGAAACCATGTAGAAACACGATATTTATATTTTTTTTTTGAAGGGCTAAATATATTTATTCATTTAAACAATATATATATAAAAGAATGGAACCATTATTATTATGTTCTGATTTAAAAAAAAAAAACATAAAAAGAAAAAACGACAACTGTATGTTTAATTAATATTAGGTCACACAAGGAAAAAAACAAAAAAAAAACACCGAGAAATCCAGAAATCTGATAAATAAATCATTTTACGAATAGAAGATCTTGAGAGTCCTGACAAATAATTATTAATAAACATTCTAAAACATTGTTTATTAGTATTTACCATCGATGGAGTACGAATTGAGGATTATTATTGCCATAAAGACGCAATCATTGAGCCAAGAAGGAAGTTCTTGTTTCTTCTGCTTCACTGCCTATATTAAACATTGTATTTTCTAGATGAGCCACTCAATCTTCGACCTATCCTTATATCGTGCGAACATTACAATGAGCCAATCTGAAGGACTCAATCTCAAATGAAAGTGTCTCTAGAATTTTCCCTCTACCATCCTAAAGAACGGGGTGATTTTTAAACATTGGTAGAATAAATGAAAATATGTCTCCAATTCTTTTTAGCAAAAATAACAATTTATCTCTTTAGGATCTTCCCAGGACTTGTACATACATATATTTTTAATAGTACATTAATAATTCATTAAATGACTTGGATACTTAATTTATATCGGATGAACAGGTTACCACAGAAATGAATAATAAGCGATACTTTGGAATCTTAACTTTGATGATAGTTTCAAAGAAATTGTGAGTAACAAATCATATAGATTAGGACTACGGATAGTCTATAAGAACAAAATGTTCACAAACTTTTTGTCCTGCAATGGTAAAGCTCTATAATAAAGGCATGGAGGGAGTTGATCTCATGGATGAAATACCTACATTATACCATTTACATCGAAAGTCATCAACACGATTTTATCGAAGAATCTTCTTTGATCGTCTAGATATAGCTTGCGTACTATATGGCTTGTAATATTGAATATCCAAATGAATTATCACTTTTTGCCTAAAAAGGTGGAATTGCCAATAGTATAACTAAACATTATAAAGGGAATCATAAGGCAATTCAATCGTATCAACCAACAAAAGAAAGAAAATATATGTTATAATGGACAATCGTGGCGGACATTTACCGGAATTTGAACAAAAAAGAAAAATATGTTCTTATTTGCGCAAGAAAAAATTTAGAAAAATGGAACATTGGTCATTTTTATGGATAAAATCTCGCAATATGGATGGTCAGAAAATATAAATTTCTTCCTTATATTTCACATGGAAATCATTTATAATATAAATATTAATCAATTTTCCATGGAAGAATTATTATTTTTTTTAATTAGAAATAAAAAGTATAACAAAAGTGTTAAAGAATTTAAATAAGCCTACTCCATAATGTAATTTTAATATTTTTTTTCAAACGGTCCAGGGGGACACGAGCATCCTGTCAAATTCTGGCAAGCCTATTGAAGTGATTAAAAAAATATATTTTTTATTACTTCTAATATGATCAAAAAGAAAAAATAATTGAATTTAATTATCTTTGATTTAGTGAACACAACGATGTCCAATACAATAATGAATAATATAGGAGAAAGATCAAATTTAACAACGGTTGTTCTTTTCCTATTTTTTAAATGTATTTTATTCGGTAAAAACTATTTAACAAGTATTGTACATCCTTATCCAGTAGTCAATGAATCAATTTAATGTGAATTTGCTAAATTCAAAACTTATCAAGCTGATTGGTGCAAATCGTTAATATTAAATAGAGAATATACAAACAAAAACACTTGATAGCATAATAAAGATACTAACATTAACATACCTAATACACTCGTAATAGAAAATCCCTATTTCATTGAATTACAAATGTAACAGCTGAAGTAAAAAACTCTAACATATAATAAAACATACTCTTGAACAAATTTTCCTTAGACAATAATGTTTTCCATGAACTTTTTTATAACGAATGTGATTGAATATTATATGAATTCTGACAAACAATTACGTAATACAAAAGTAAGATATTCACGTAAATGACACTTTCAGTGCTATTAAACGTTCCTTAATTTCCCTTTCAAATATTTTATTTTCTAGATGTAATAAAAAATATCAGGGAACAAAATAAGAGTGGTCTCATTTTTACAAAAACGGCTCAAAAAATGTGTGTATATTTAGTGTATGACATCATACCTATTTGGTGATTGTTACTCAAAACAATAACAGTTATTATAACCATCAAGCTATGCATTTTGGTCTATTTAATATTGTTAGTTTAATAGTGATATTTAGTTGTGTTGTGTTATGTTTATATGCTTAAATCATTAAAAAATAAATGCAGATCTTTTTATTCTAGATTTCAGTATAATCTAATATTGTACAGAGTGTTACGATCAAATCGGTGCATTTTTAAAAAATCTTTAAATTGTCACCGTGGCCACATTTTTCGAAGGATTGACTTGAAAATTGGCCTGAATTGTACATGTAAGTATTGAAAAGAGCTCATTTGATGTATCTATCTCCTGAATTAATCACAAACTGGATCCAGGACCCAAAAGTTGGAGCAGGTGTTGAAGAGGTATTTCGTAGCCATGTTAGAATGGGTATTCTTGATGGAGGCAATCAGAGAGTCATTGATTGCATAAGATGTTCGATTTGTTTTATATTCAACGTAGCTTCAGACAGAATAACCTATTGTATTAACCTCTGGACTACTGGAGGGCCATATTTCCTTCCCAATAAGTCAATATTTCCTTCCCAATAAGTGTGCACTTTGCCACTTCAGCGACCTGTTTGAGACATAATAAGGTGCTGACTCTTGTTACAAATCTTTTGAATGGTCTGTATAAAGACAACAGTCACATTTGAGACCTCCCTTTTTGAAATATCCATATTTTCAAAAAAAAAAAAAATCATCGTCAAGGGACAACGTCGTTCCTTACTGTAAATGCAATTTTTTTATATCTGGAGCCTTGATGCCCAAAAATTCATATGAATTTGTTAATAAAACAAATTTGTTGGCCATAAAAGAAAAAAAAATCATCTGACAGCTAAATCATAACAAAATTCCTTGTGCACGCAACTGCCGATTTGATCTTAACACCCTGTATAATTCCATACAAGTAAGTCCATGAAGTATATGATTGAACTTGAATTACGAATGGGCTTCAGATAGTTATATGGAACCTGGTATAAATTGGTATTTTATTACCCACAAGTTGTTTATAGTTGTATAGTCTTTTTTACAAATAACCTTCAAGGGTACAGAATAATGCACAAATGCAACTATGTTACTGACGATTAGTCAGTATCTGTGGTACAAAAAATGAAGGGGCAATAAGATTTAAAGGTGGTGTGGGTATTTCTCTATCAATATTATATCGTCATCCACATCAAAATACTCCCTCCCCACACTTATAGATTAGTTACGGAAACCCCGTGTAGCATATGTGACGTAATCGTAACCACTGCTTGCTGTATTATCAATATAAATTATGACGTCACAAAAAATGTAAGCTAATTGTTTTATAAAGTCATCTCCTTGAACTAAAGTACGTTAAAATTTTTTTTTTTAATAAGGAAAGATTCAAAATTACCGGTCAATTTTGATGTATACAGTCTGGAATTTTATTTTTGGATGTTTCAGGTAGGAATCCATGGGGATGCATCGCATAAGTTTGGTTGCAAGTCATACTTTCTCTTCCTATTTTGAAATTGGAAATTCAACAGCAGAACAGCAGATAATTCAAATTCAATTATCATAACCTATTAATATTAAAGAAATAACTTCGCAAAGGAAGAACATATTATTAGATGGAGATATCTTTTACGATCACTTTGGAGAATCATGAAAGTAAATGAAAGGTCTCATTATATGGGGGAGGTTATGAATTAAGCTCTAAAGAAGTATTCCAGGGGAGGGAGGGACTCAGTATAAACGTAATAGGTATCAGAGAGAGGAACATCAAATCCATTTACTACTGAAACAGAAAATTACTACTAATATACATAAATAAAAATAAACCGTACACACTTGAATGATTGTCTAACTCTACTTGGAAATATATTTGAGGAATTATGATCGATTGAATCAAAATCCTTCTTTTCCTATTTTAATAATATATTCATTATAATATAATATCCTTATTATTAAAAGTTTGCCATAATTGAATTTCAACTATTCCTTGTCGCAGCCTCCAATTTCAAATGGACAGATAAAGTGTGATGTGTGAGTATACTTAACAAAATGTACTCTCCACTAATAAATGTATTATCTGGATCCATCCTTAATTAAGTTCAACTACTAATATCCTTTATGATGTCATATTGTAACTCATTAAAAAATAATTCGAAATTATTAAATAAGTATTTATTTTCTAATATACTTTCAACACTCTTTGATATTCTTATTATATCATTTAAAAAAAATATCTTTGATGTTCTGGCTAAGGTATTACCAATCCTTAGTTGAAACAATTTTATATGATCAAAACTTGTTATTTTGAAAAAGCTATAAATTATAGTTTTCTACAACACACACAATATAAGTATTCCATAGCTTCATATTTCATAGCTGCATTGAATTCGCATTCCTTTACATAGAGTTGTGCCAATATAAGGCGTTCTTCATTTGGCTTATGTCCAATTCGTTGATTGAATAAGATTTAGTTTTTTGTAGGACCACCCCTTTCATACGCTTTAATATAAAGAAACCACTGATATTTTCAAGATGATGAAATTCGATCTAATCATTAATTAGAGATTTAAAGGAGAAAGTTGTCACTTGGATGGCTTCTAAGTTACGCTGAAGGATAGTTTATGTGATTGTATCTTTTTAGATCTAATTAAAAATCGTTACTTTAGAGGGCCAACTTATTTGGACACCTTTTAATCAAAAGAAAATTGTCAATGGTTGTATCACTAAAAATCTTGAACTAATTCTCACATGCCCAACTATATGAAAATTCTAAAATAGTACTAAGACAGTAAGACTTGATTCATTCATTTTGCTTTTATTATCACCACAACCTCAGTTCTGAGCCTGAAGCCCTTGCTTGTCTTTTAGATTATTTATCCAAGATATCAGCCCAGTCTATCCTCACGGCAGCCCAAAGGGAATCCATATTAACATGGTCAGTTATACAGGTAAAATAAAACGAGTTGAGGAACAAGATACGAAATATTCGGGTATGGTATAAGTAAGAATGTATTATCCGAACAGATCTCACATCCGTGACTTTAACCGGCTTCTGGTATTAAAAATATGTTTCCATCCTAAAAGATATCGTAGGGGTTATACGGATCTTCAAAAGATTATTAAATAATCCCAGTTTAAAAAAAAGTATTATAAGGCTCAGTCGTCAAAAAATATGTGTTTTTTTTCATTCTAGGGGAGAGAACACGTCATATGAATTGATGAAATTATTGAGCAGCTACGTTTGGGTGTGCTCAAACAAAATCAGAAAATAATATTGATGATTTCTTGTGGAAATATATGCTAAAGGGTGGTCCAGATAAATTGAGAAAGTCTTTGAAGGCTTATAGTGAACGAACTAGATGGGGGTGGAACCATATTTTAGAAAGCTTCAGTTAATGGAATTCACGTATTCATAACCAGATTTACCTTTCTTGATAACATTAGCCAAATAGTGCTTGAAGCTTTGGGAGGCCGGCCGACCTTGTGAAGATCCAGTTTTGTCTTTGTGTTGGTTCTGGTTTTTTGCACTCTCAAATTACATTCCCTGGATGGCTGTAGTAGCTTAAGAAAGATAATTACGATACCCAAGAACACAGTGCACCGGCCCACAAGGGCAAAAAAAAACTCAGTCTGTCTTAGCCACAAAATGTACTCACTTTTGCAGAAGAGATTTTTATCTGGCAAGCAACCATGCGATTTATATCTCTGGGGAGAGTCGAGCATGAGGTCTGTGTAAAGTATCGTTTTGTCTTTGGAGGTCCTGAAGAACTACATTACCTGTGCGTAATGCTGCATCTACACAAAGTTGCCTTAGCATTACCAAAGCTTCCGTCACCATATGTCCGGGGTTATCCTGAGAGGCGGATCTCATTATGAATAATTGATTGCCATGGCCGGGTTAACCCAGACTAAGGGTACCATACATTCAGACATTTTTGAATCACCTCAGGGCTCTCGAAGTAGCTTTAAAATAATAATGCAAATTATGGCTGTACCTCGTCTAGTTCGTTCCCTATAAGCCTTTAAAGATTTTTTCTATTTATCTTGACGTCCCTGTATATTATTAGATCAACTTTGTTTATGTCTAATTACTCTAACAAATCCCGGATACTATGTCTTGTACTATAATAAAACAAAAAAAAAAACAGAAAACTTTCATCTAAAGTTAAACATAAATAAAGTTAGTCCAATTCGTTGATTAGTACAAGTATTTTATAGCTTCCTTGTTTTGGCAGTGACAAAATCTGAACTTTATGTTAAATTAAACTCTCTGTCGTTGAAGGAGGTATAAATATAGCCATTCATCTAGTGTTAAATATAACTAGGTTGAATAAACATATACTTATGTGCATGCTTGATGCCATTACAACATATTTGAAAGCCAAAAATGGACTAATAACACGTATAAATTATATTATTGTAAAATAAAAATACAAATTGACGGTGCAGTTCTTTTTTTCTCTTTTAATATTAGCAAATGAAATATATTTTTGTTATGAAATGAAATAATACTTCTAAGGTGTAGGTGGCTTTATATATTTTATGAGTCTTAGAGAGAAAAAAAAAACCAATGAAAAAGTGAAAAATAATTTTGTTTTGATTAATGAATAATTGACTGAACAATAAAAAATCTTATTACTTTTTGTAACATTTATAAAAAATAAAATATTACAATTGTTTTTATTATTCAAAGCCCAAATGATATCATCAACCTTCTACAATTTTATTTAGTATACTTTATAATGAATCATTCAACAGTTCATTACGTATCTTTATATATATTGGAAAAAAATAATGAGTTTGCAGTTTGTATACGATAATTTAAATTAGAAATTGTAGAAGTATTGAAATGATAGATGATTTGTAAAATTTCCTTGATGCTATTTTTTTTACTAATATACGAAATGCAAATATACAGGAAAAGGGCAGCAATACGTAGATTACAAATTAATGTTAATTTTCTAATTATTTAGGAGGGTTTAGTGAGTATTTTTAACATTATCGTTCAGCCATCTTTTGTGCGTAAATAAACTATACTAAAAATTTACTCATCACGTCATCATGAGTGGGTAAGAAGACTAAAGGCAACGATTCTCAGATCTTCTAAATGCTGAATTTGAAGTTGCAAGGATTTTGGACATTGTGAAGTGCTCCAAGAGCCTGGTTTTCAAGGTGGCCAATATGAAAAGAATGTTCTAGAAAATATTTTTGGGAAAGCAGAAGTGGAGGGGACAATCTAAGAGGGATTAGGAGTTTCAATCCAGCTTTGAGAAAATTATGAAGGAGGATCCCACCAAATCGAATAGTCTCCTTGCCAACAACTTTTTTGTTGCTGCTTGGACTATCAAGAGGGCAGTGAAAGGTGAATAGGGGTTTCATCATACTCCAACACCCCCCTGCCACCTTCTTGTAGAGGTTATGAAGGTCAGGCAAAAGAAAATTTTATCATAGATCAACACAAATTGGTCTATAGTGAAACTCTTTTCGGACTAGAAGATTTTTAAGATGTAGCCCCCTTCCTCGCCCTATTTGACCCGACTGGACTTTGTAGTTTGGGGCACTTTGGAGATGGAAACCAACAAAACTCCACTCAAAAATATGTACTAATTGAAGGCCACCATTGTGACTGGGTGGTACCCCTTTAATGAGGAATTTGTAGTCAACTTTTACAAGGCCTTCCGGTGACGTGTTGCAATTACAAAAAGTATCATGTTTGTTTAATGTCATATTTCTACAACTCTACTTATAGGTTGGTTAAAAAATTGTAAATCATGATCTGTTTATATTATATTGATTTTCCTGTTTGTTTCTTTTTACGATGAAGGCTACATTTAATTTTTTTATTTCCTTACCGAATATTACAGAATGTTACAATTTTTTTAGTGAAAATAATGGAATCTATTTATTCACATTTTTTTTAAAGAATCATAAAAGACCTCAATCTTATATATTTGTCCGAAGACTAATATACCTAGATTCTATATATAGTCATGTAGACTTGTAAATATCATTAAAAAATATGTTTTTTTTTCTCAATTGATTTTGACACTTATTTTGCAAATATATATGTATATTGTTCAAATTTAATATTCAATGTAACCACATTTTAAATTTCACTCCATAACATAAGTGCTTATATTATTTTTTATTAATGTACATTCATATTTATAACATAGGTAAATACATGGGAAGGTATATTTGGAACATCATATATTTTTAAACCTTCCATATATTACGAGCAACCATTTCCAAATTTGGACTCTTACACGGTGTAATGACTGCAAAAAATATTTTTTAGGAGAATAGTTATTGGGGAATTGTAGTGGAATATATTACTTGTCAGAAAATTAAATCAATCCATGGGAATATTCGATATAGTCCAATACAATTATTATCCAACTAGCGGTAATATTCCGAATTACTCCAGAGTTTTTATGCGTCGTTGAATAGATAGACATTGCTGTTACAATATAGAAGATGGAAGAAGTTTTTAGGCGTTAATAATATAGAAGATGATGACCGAATAATTGTCCCTCGTATAGGCGTTCATTATTAAAGCATAAATTTATCTGTGCAGTCATTTTTTAAGACTTGCTTCATTTCAAGTCTTATGTAATTCATTTTTTAACTTGAAGTTAAGGCATTTTAAAATGAAAATATCGAACATGAATGGGACTTTTGGTTTAGAGTTAAGCACTATTGTGTTTCTGGTTATGTTGTGATTAGAAAAAAAGTATAAAGTCTGAATTGAGAATAATTAAGTGTGTACTTTCTAAATAAAAGGTAAGTTTATAAGGTAAAAAAAAGTTGTGTAACATTCATGTTTGATATTTCTATTTCAAATTTAATAATTATTTTTTTAAATGCATTCTTTTTACGCTAACGAATACAAAAATGCATTACAAATGACTTCAATTGGAGGCAGACCCATTTTAAACCTTCAATTATATTTGAAAATATACTTTATTTGCCATAAAATATTTATGAGGGTGAAAGTTCCAGAGGATAAACTTCAGCAGGGCAGAACTTCCTGGAGAGAACCATCCCACAACTATAAAGGTAAACCTCCAACAAATTCTCAAAGTTACTCTACGTTTTTCATGAGTACACTCATACGTAATTACTCAATACTTAAATGTTATCTCCTATAACATAAAAGAACGAGAATGGGCACTCGGTTGAGTACAAAACCTCCCTTTAAATCAAATTCAGTTATGTATATCAATTTGTCTCAAAGTTTTGGTCAATCTTTTTTTTTTAACAATTTCCTCTCAAAATTTAATGGGCTCTGACTGTAACCATATATTATTTTCGTACTCAGTTTGATCAATATAGATTTATAGTTTTTGCCGTATACCCGGGGACTAACAAATACACAAAAAAAAAAAGCCAAAAACAAATAGCCTGTTAAAACATAAACGTCTGTATGGTCACACTCCTCCCCGGTTGACTCTGGTATTGAGGGAGTAGTCGACAAGAGAGCCTCTGATACCACTCACAAAAATTTGTAAGATCTCAAGTTCTTCATCTAGCAGGAGTGGGCGGGCATATTTGAGGCCTTGATCCAGAAGTGATTCAGTGCCTTTATGCCCAGGTAGGATCCCATGGTAGAAGCCAAGAGAAATAATTTTGTTAAAATAGATAGATATATCAATTAAAAAGTATATGATAAAGCCTCAATGTTGGAATCTTTTTTATTTTTGCAAAATAAGGTTACCCACTTTTACCTCACAGACTGTATATGAGCCATTGCTCTCATTATACCACATACACAAGAATTTTGGGTTATAAAGTTTATATGGATACTTATCGAATCAAAGCAATTAGGGAAACACTATTTTAGTGTAAGGGGAAAAATTTGTTGGCGTGTGTAATAATTTTTACACGTTCAAAAGTGAGTAGTTGTTAACCACGATGATAAGAATACAAAGTTGTTAAAACAAGAGATGATATTTTGTTCCTTACTCTTCTTTTTATTCTCTCCATGAGATCAGATATGTATGGAAAAGTAGAGAACCATGCTGGTTCCACTAACGACATTTCTCGCCACGTACTCATCTGATTATTATTATTGATATAACATAGCCTCTTTGGTAATAAATGCTGTTAACACAATATGGTTTCCTAAGTTAACCCTTTCTTGTTTAAGTGAAACAAAACGTTCTTGTTACATCTTTTAATAATGATTTTGGTAAAATAAAAAAATCATCTTTTTTTTTCATATATCACTTGTTACTGCTCCTCATTCGGAGAAACTTAATTGAAATCAAATACCTTCATGTGGATTCGTAAATTCAGCCTTCATTTACATTCTTACTTGGTATGCAAGAAATGTTTTAAACATACTAAAGGGATGTACTTTTGGGATATATGTAGATTCATGTACCCTATAGAGAAAATTTTGACATGTACATCATTTGTATTTTTGACTTTTTGTTATAGGTGATACTTTATACATGTATTTGGGTTAAATAAAGTCATTGGTGTTGCACGCTGCATAATAAACGCAGAGTGATGCCATGTTGGATACAAAATTGTTGGGTACACCTACCAGAAGAGACACTAAAGAAGGAGGAGACAAGGCGGATTAAATAATAGGTGTAGTAAATATAGATTAAACATTTTTACAATAAATGGTTTAAGGAATGTGTATCTCGCATTATAAAGATAAAATTTCGTACTAATACTTTTTTTTTAATAAAGGTCTATGATTGTTAGACCAAGTATTGTTCGAGTACAAGTGAAAGATAGACACCAACAAAGAGAAAATAAGATAAAAAAACTAGCAATTTAAAATTTAATTTTTATTTTGTAAAATTTGTTAGTCATATCTCCTCAAAGATGACTACTTTTCTGAGTGATGACTTAACATATAAAACCATTCATAATTTAGAACAAAAACTTTGTTCTTGATAATTTTGTGATTAGAGAACCCTTTATTCTAATAATCACTTTAAGGGTACGTAGATAAGATAGCCACTTTTCCCTAAGACTGTTATATATTATCATCTTTATAAAAACAAATTTTATTTTGAAAATTTGGTATAACCAAAATAAAAACCTAAAATAGTTTAAAAAAAATAATAGCGCTGATTTCAAAAACGTCACAAAAATAGGCAATCTTTTTAACGGCATCCATAAAGAGTGAGATTTTTTATTCATTCTCTTCAAGCCATCGTAATCTGCCTACATCAAAAATAGATTTGGCGTCTGTGGTTTGTCGAAAAGTCTACATAATTCATCTTCCATGTTTTCCATTTTATAGATGCTTCATTAAGGAAGTAAACCTTGCTTTAAGCCAATTATAGACCTTGCAGATACTCTTCTGTTAAAAAAAAAAGTTTTTACTCTAAGTTAAGCCCTTAAAAAAGAATTTTGTCCATCAACATATTGTTTCCTATATGAAATACTTTTATACATTAAGATCACCTTATCCAAAGCAAAGTAAGTCAAAAAAATAGGGAATTGAAATCAGTTCCATTTATAAAAACTTGTAAATTTCTCCTTATTGCAGAAAATTATATCTCCAAAACTAAATCAAATCCTATGTGTTTATAGATCGATCGGTTCCTCATTAATTTTTTGAACTTTAATCCATTAAATATAGAATAGCTTATTATGTACTTATGATGATGGCGTAATTGAGCGACTAATTTTAAATTGTTTGTATTTCTCTTTTTGAGAGATGCAATGGAAATCTTAATATGACTTTACTATAACTTTTCGTTGACAATGACTGACAACTTGTGGTTAAATATAAATACACATCTGTAACTCTTCAAAAAGGAAAAACTATAAAGTAAAATGCTCACAAGATATTTGTTTAGCTATAAAAAAATGACAAATTATTTGAATAACAATTTTTATTTCAAAATAAAAACCTCAAATACTCCTCTACAATTTTGGCATTAGAGCATCATCATCTCAAGAAGACTCCATTTATTTCTACACAATGAAACATCATGCATAAACAGGGAACCTTTTTATTACATATGTAAACAAACAGAACATATGTGTCTCTTTTAATTTTTCAAGTTGGTCATGTATTAAGTATACATTTTTTTTTTGTTTTTATTTGTGTTTGAATCTGATTTGTTTTTGTTTTGAAGGAAGCTCAGTATTTTTTTATTTTTTATTTGTATTATCATATGTAGAAAATTGCCAACAATTATTAAAGTTGCAAAGGATATTTGAGTCGTGTGTTTTGCAGCTCATATTTTAAGGACAACATCGAATACAACTTACTGATTACTATGGAAATTTGCTCGTCTCTTACCTGCAGCCCAGTATTATGGAAGCATTTACCTTCCCATAGGAATTGCAACGTCACATAGTGCTCATGATGATATTAATAAGACCTAAATCATAACTGACATGTTGAAAGTTGCTGAACCGTTTGTCTGTAAAATGAAACGTGAGCCGATTGAGTCAATTTATTACTTTGAAGCTGCTCGCAAGGGATACTTACAAAAGTTTGACCTAAAGGGAGACGATGAATTCACTGACAAGCTCAAAAATATGGTGGACAAAAATCCTGGGCAGTCCATGAGAGCCCTGATGTACAGTGAGATGTACTTGAATGAGAATATGGAGGGATATATAAACAAAAATACATGTAGGAGTGGAGACTACCTCATCAAAAGGATCACTTCCTTTTTCGGAATTCTTTGCCAAAGGTGCTATAACCATAGCTTGCTAGAAATTCAGACGCCGTACCCAAGTCAATAGAAGCTTAATAGACTATAAGTATTTTGTATACTTCTTTGTTGAAGCGCCAAAAGACTGTTTGTACATAAGTACATTTTTTGTAAAGTTTGGTTTTTTTTTGTTCAATTATTTTCCACAACAAAAATATTCTTTTCAACTTTACTAAATATAATTTATATAAATTACTTTAAATTGCACCCAGGAAACTCCACCGTGTGTCTGGGGTGGAATTTAGGAAATAAAGATATTTTTTATGTTGTAAACCATTTTAGGACAGAAAAACTTTCAAAAGATCCTTGAATGGGGCAAATCTTTTGTTAATCACTATGAACTATAAATAAATATGTGCAATTTTCCAGCGAAATATCCTCCGTCCACACTAATATTTAGTTTATCCTAAAGTATTTTGTCATATAGATTTATATTTATATATAATTATTCGGTTCTTTTAATTTATCTCAGACCTCAATAGAGGTTAAAAACTACTTCCACCTTTTCATAGAACCCTTTATAGAATTTATCGAGCTATGCAGTGTTACTACTTGGGGTAGGCAGATGACTAACCATCATCAACAATTCAAAAATAATAAAGGACCTCACCAAATTTGTAAATATTTTTTTACAATGGAGGATCGACGGCCACTGTTTATGTTCAGCGGGTTTTCTGTTTTTTCAAAAGCCTTGACTATAAATAAGTTTTTTAAGACGTACATTATGGAGATACAATTTTCAACTCTTGCCTTTATGCCACATGAAGACATCTTATATATATTTAGAGACGGTGAAAATATGTACAAACCCTTCGGTGGGTTAGACCCATCCATAAATGGATCGCTATAAATTTAATCTAACTGTGAAAAACTTTCCATTGCAGCCAATGTTCTGACGATATCAATTTTACGGAGAGCAATCTTAATAAAACTGTTTAATAAATGTATAAATCTTATAATAAAATATTTAATTATTTAGATTGTTTTGGGGTTTTTATTTTTATTTTTTCTGTTCTTCTAATTAAAGGGATGCTTCTTTTTTTGTGGAATAAGAACCAGAAATGACCATTTTGAAAACCTCCTACGTAATTGTTTAATATTATTATTATAAGAAAAATAATAATCATTTCAATTAATTTTTTTTGTGAACCTTCATCTAATAGATTAAAAATAAATACGTGTCTTTATTTATTTCGTTTTTAACTAATGAATGAATAAAAAATAATGTTTCAGGTATAATTGAAGTGAATTGTAATATAAATTTATTAAGACAAATTATTACCTATGAGATCACTCAGAAATTACCTAAATATATCGTATACAAATGTAACATTGACAAGCATATTCTACAAAATAACATGTAGTATTTGATACCCCCCTTGTTACTTTGTTGAGGTACTTATTGAAACCCGTAGGCTCTGAAATATCCCCAATATGTTACTGTTTCCTATTCTTGAGCCTCAAAACAAACAAGAACAACCCAAGTAGCAATATATTTTTAAATCAAATGTACAACTGTAAAAATTGTTTTAGATTATCCAAGAGTCGTTATTTCTTTCTGTGTAAAGAATAAATAGAACTTTTGTGATCAAATATTCTATATAAAGTGTAATCTGTGTAAGGCAGTTACATTACAAGACAATCTCCGAGTGCTATTGATAATTTGAAATATTCCTCAGAAACTTAGTGATCATGTGCACTAAGAGAACATTTGGCAATCGTAGAACAGAAGTGTAGAAGGCTCAAGAACAGACTTACAGAATGTGCAGTCTCTCTCTGTATCTTCAACTTTCGATTTATTCATACAATGGCTTGAAGTAGTCATGTTATAGTGGAATTACTTTTCTTTTGAGTCCACGAAATGGTTGGACATTATTTTTTTTTTTTTTTGAGTACATCATCCGTCTGTTACATCCTAAACGAAAAAGAGTTTACGTAATAAATCAGCATGGGAGTCCACAATTTAGCTTTCAATGGCTTCTTGCAGATACATAAAAGGTTTCCAAAGCTAAATAGCACATGTTTAGAGTATATAAAACTTTGCATTCTACGGCTAAATCAATTTTATAATTCTATTTATAGGCGAGAAGATTGTTGGTTTGGCTTTGTGGTGTAGGTCTCTTGATTTTATGAAGAATTAATCTCTAATGTTTAATCTATGGTGGAAGTTAAATGGCTCGTCTACACCCACTTTAGGAGGAATGAAGTCCAAATTTGATTTACATGAATTGGCCATTTGTTTCTGAGGGATTAACAAATTATAAAATTCAGTATCGAGGGTTTAAAGAATATTTGCTAAGTGTGTTTACTATTTATGTATCCCAATTATGATGGTAAAAAACAGAGATGTAAAAAGAGTGATGTTTTATTCTGGTTATTTTATAATAATTTATAAACAGCTGTATACAAAATTTGCTTTTATTTTTCCCTATTAATATTTTAGATTATATATTTGCAGGTATAAAATATACTAAAATGGGCACTCAGTTCATCACACACCTTCGCTTAAGGTAATTTTTCGTAGATGAAATATTAACTTTTCTCTATGTTATAGTCACAACCGGGCGATGTTGAACATTTTGAATTTAATTAAATACTTTTTTTTCTATACCAAACATATGTATTTCACATGCATAATTTGAGCTATGTACATTAATACGTTCCAAAGTTATAGTCAATTATGTATTTGTAACTTTTTGTGCTACCTTGACCTTGAAATTTTACCTTAACCTCACAAAATTTAATCGCATTTTACTATGACCATATATAATCTTCGTAATAAGTTAAATTGAAATTCATTTCTTACTTTTGCCGTAATCCTGGTGACCAACATAGAAACAGACAATCAACACTTTATTGGCGTAGGTAAAAAGTATTATCATAATTGTTCACTAATGCTACGAATCACTAATGTCTCACTAATATCACTTATTTTTATCATTATAGGTAATAATTTATTAAGCTCAAATGTCTTTTTAAATCCTAAAATACCAATTTCAATGATGGGGTTGCTCAATACTCTTAGAAAAGTATTTAAGTTACGATATGAAAAACTGTAACGCGAGGTGGATAATTTATAGTAACTTGTGCTATGGATAATGCTATGATTAAAATTCTTTAAAATTTTCAAATATTAAAGGTGTAATATTTGACTTATTTAAGGATAATTATAATTTGACACATAATATAACTATTAGTCATAAATTCATTTTATATAAGTAATTTCAACATATCGAAATTAATGATTGCTTATCAAATTGGTTTGTATTGTAAGTAAATCAGGAGATATCAAACGTTTTAATAACAGCTTGTATAATCTACTTGTACATATTATATAAAATTAGAAAAAAATATTCAACGAAAAACTTGTCAAAGAAAACATTATTTATGAAACGTTTGTTAATTTTAAGCCTTTATAGTGTGTGATCTCTATTATTGTTGACAATCTGAACTAAGTTTTAGTTTTTTTTTTACTTTCTAAAAATGTTGACCCTAAAGCTAAGCAGTAAAACATTACTGCAAAATGACCCACAGATTACATCACTGTATCACTATATGTCATTTAACTTAAAGCCGTATGCAATTTTTTCTTTCTTTTGTATAATTCCCCTTACTAATTCTATTTAGGGGCGAATTCATAGAGGCTCAGTAGTTGGTTATAGAACGTGCACGGAAAATTGCCCAAAGAAAATTGTCAGTGTGGAAAATAGCCATTAAAAAATTTTTCCGCCATATATTAACAAAATCATAATACCCCCCCCAAAAAAAAAAAAAAAAAAAAACTTGTAAAGGAGATTAAAACCCACTACTACCACTTCACAAAGCATTTAGGTCCCCTCTAAATACTTCAAAATGAACCCCGAGCCCATAGATTGCTTAAGACTACGACAGGCCGACCATGCAGGAGTAAAATCACCTTTATCATTTCAAGAAGCATTCAAAATACATCAAAATAAACTTTAAGCTGATGGGTTGTTTAAAACTACGGTAGGGAGACAATACAGGTTAAAAACCACCGTCCCCCTTCCAAAAGCTCCAAAATAAATCCCCAGTCCCAAAAGTTGATTCAAGGTACGGATAAGACACCAAGCAGATTAAGAACCACCAGAAATACTTAACAAAACATTCAGGACCGTTCCAAATACTTCAAAATGATCATCAGATCTATAGTTTCAAACCTGTTTTGTGTTTGTGCCGTAGCCTAAGCCCATGAGCCCAGAGTTTAATTTTAAGTATGTGGAGGGGATTAATTTTTTCTCCAGGGCAGTTTTCCCCAGAGGAAATTTCCACTGGCAATTTTCTCCATGACAATTTTCCTAGAACCCTTATGAAGTAGTACTCAAAATTCGTAGTAGACAAATAATACAAATCTACAACTACAGCCAATACAAATATTGATCACTTGATTTTCATTTAGCCACTTCGCGTATCGATTAGATTATCACTATTTATTCAACCAGAACACCTCTCAGTATAAGCTGTAACCAAGAATGGATGTGCTTATGAAATAAAGAACACAGATGATTTATTATTGTAAGTCCCTGTTGGACTTATTTCCAGAGTATTATTAATGAACTACAGTAAAATAATTCCTGCCTATTTATTTTCTTTATGCGGAGTGGGACTTTTGTTTTATTCCTTCCTCTTATAGAACTCATAAGCATTTAATAATTTAATGAAACGTCATCACAGCTGAAGAAATTGAACCCCTCCAAACATTAATTAAATATTCAGACTTACCAGGTTCATAAGCAGTTTCTTTTGTTACATAACGAAAATGCTTAAAACTTACAACCTTAAATATATATTCCAATAAATTTAAAATAACAAAAAAACATTGAAAAAAATTACAGACTCTTTGATTGTAATGCAATATAACGCTCTGAAATTGAATGTGTGAATTTTTAAAATGCATAAATTAAAAGTTTTGGATCTCAAAGAAATAATAAATCAATTGCATTAATCCGACTCTTAATTAGTTCTAAACAAACTCCTGTTAAAATAAACATTTCATATTAACAATATTTTACGAGTTTTAAACATGAACGAGAAAAAAATTAAATTTTCTCATAGATAGGAAAACTTCATAACTTTATTTAGATAAAATATCGTAATAAATATAAACAGGTTTTAAGAGCCTCTAATTCTTTAATAACAGAAGCATCGGTGGCTAAATTAGTTCATGGCAAGAACTAGTAGTTGGATTTTATTATACACACACTGCTAACAGTAGATATGAGATGATATCAGGGAAGCTCTGTATATTTTTTATATAAAATAATATAACTTGGAAAATCTGATACATAAATCTCCATTTTTTGTTCCATGTGTATTGTATTTTTCAATGTATAAAAATAGGAGGAGGCAACAGAAAAGTATAATAAAAACAATAAGATCTTAGACTGCTACCAAATGAAGCAAGTAGCTCTATAAATTTATATCAACATTAAAAGTATGGGGTGTTACGCAAAAGTATATACATTTATTGAAAGGGAAAGGAGTTACTATTACTTTTTTGACTTTTAAAGACTCATAATGGAGAAACGTACACAGAGAGGGAGGATAGAGGGACTGTATCTACAACAAAATAAATCAATATAGTTTTAGTGTTTTTATATGTACCAAACACCTAACACCCTTCTTCATTGATGCTAATAGGCCTAGTTGCATCCAACGGGAAGGCCATGGACCCTGTGTATTTCCCTTTAAAATACAGGCTGAAGAATGATGAGTACATCAAAATTCTGAACATCATCGTTTTACCATGGATCAAATCCATCGTTGGCAATTATCCCTTCCTGTTCAAACAATATTGCGCACATGCCCAATAAGTGGCTCCACCCTAACATTCACTTCTTGGCAATGGACTTCTGACCGCTAAAGAACCCAGACCTCCACCCACTCGACTATTTCATCTAGGTGCACGTGGTGTCAAAGGCCTGCAGGAGACGCCACAACAGCCGCCGTCACATGAAGACCTTTGTAACAAAGCTTGGTCCTCTAAGAGTGCCAAGTACATCTAAAAGGTCTCCAGCAGCTCCCACCAACGGCTGGAGCTCACCATCAATTATGAAGCCGGGAACATTGACGAAAACATATTCTTTGAGTTTCAATAAATAATTAATTTTTAATAAATTTGTTTTACAATAATAACGGTTGGTCTGATAATGCAGATACGCCCACTGAAGAGAGGGGACTGAAGGCAATGTACTCCCCCCCATTATAAGAGAATACATTTTTGGTATTTTTAGATTGTTTCCATAAAATCACAGATCAAGTTTCATCAAGAAATAACGAATACCTCCGTGACCAAAAATGTTATGGAGGTCATTGGATTTCACGGCCCTTAAACAATACATAAATTATTTAGACGACAATATTCCAGAGAAGGATGTTTTTTTAGCCACCAATAAACTTGGAGTGACTGCCGTTGACCTACTACAAAAATTCTAAAACTTAGCACTTTCCAATGGCTAGAAGCAAATGTCAAAAGGATTCAAATTTAAACTAATCATTTCAAAAGTGTATGGTAATGCAAAATCATACTTTTATCTAAACACACTCACCAATGAGTTTGTTCCAGATGTAAAAAAAACTTGCCAGTTGGGATATTTTAGTTAAATACTAATTTAAAAAAGTTCTTTGGTATTTTGCGTTTGTACAACCAAAAACATTTAAGTGTTAAACATCTGTTGTAGTTCCAAATAAACCCTGAGAAGACGTTTGAGACCAAAATGCTTGGAAACCTACAAAATTAATCTATATATTTTACATTAACATACAACTGTAAAGTTTTCAAGCAAATTTTGTTTGAGTCAATTTTTAGCTTGAGGTATTTTATGTCCTCAAAATGTACCAGAAAGTTTCAATAGGTCTTGTAGAATAAAGGCATACAGTAGATTCATTTATATAACCTAAAAATATAACTAAATTCAGTTTTATAAATCGATAACTTAAATAATATTTTTGGATGTTAGTCATTACAACTATACATCTAAAAATATTCAAATAATTAATGTCCTATAAAAAAAAGTTTTAATTCCTAAAAATCATAGAGAAAGGCACTTTACTACATATTAGTCATTGCAAATACGAAACAACAATATATTTATTAACTGATTTTGATAAGGGTAATTCCATTAAATTTTGATCACAATGTGCACTTTATGTCATAAATTAAAATAAATTTTGCAAAAGTCTGAATTTACACATAATTAGTCCCTTATTTAACCTTATCTGTACTTAATTAGCACTAGATTAAGATTTCAGAATACTTAAACAAAGCATTAACTTGATATTTTATAATTTTTTCAAATCAAACTTAAACTATTGAAAGTTGTTAATTTCTATATATTCAATACAATCCGTTTAATATATTCCATGTTTTTATGTATTTAACAAGTTTCAATATCAATATTCTTGAACAATAGACCACCACAAATATACTAATCGTTTTATTCAAACATGTTCACTTTGTTTAAAAAATTATTGAAACTTGTGCCAAAGGTAAATATAAATTTAAGATAATATGAATTTCTAAATCAATTATCTTTTGTTTCGTTACAAAATAAAATCACTTTTCAAAGTTCCAACAATTTCAATTAGAAGGTAAATTGAAACTTTATCATTTTATTTGTAATAATTTACTTATCATATTACAAATAATAAAATAAAAATTTGAACTCTCAATGTTTAAAATATACAGAGTAAAAAAGTTTTATTTTATGAAAATGTTACAGTCGTTTCAATTTTATAACGTTATTATAACGTGGAAAGTCAATTATTTATTTGGCCAAGTAGACTATACCACAAAAATAAAAAAAGTATGTAAACAAACTTCCTAATATAAATTGATGGCAACCTAATTTGCAAAAAAAACAACAACACAAGATGAGAAGTAATATTGCCAAAAAAAAAATCGTCAACGCCCTGCTCTTAGAAAGAGTTCATCAGACCTCTTTCACAAAAAAAGTCTTTGATTTATATAATGTATCGTATAATGAAGGTTTAAAAAAATAGGTCTTATAAATCTGATCTAAACAACATTGAAATATATAGATTTTTTCTCTTGAAGACGAAGGTAAAAAGAAAAATCTCCACCCTTTTCTTTTAAAAAATTAAAGTCTGATAAAATATAGTATATACATAAATATTAGTCTGCTAAAAAAAATTATTAACAAAAAAATCTTTGCTTTCATTTTGTTTTAAATATGAGACAATTAATCTACCTTTTATTTACAATTTCTCTTAATATTTGTTGCTACTATTGTCTTGCACAAAATAACCTTAAGATAATTTCATTTGAATCTGCTACTGTGTTATTTTTAAGGATCGCTCAGTATATTGATACTATAGTGCAGGGGTCGAAAACTTTTTTGGCTGACATATTTTAAAATCTAATTCCGTACGAGTTTTAAAATATGTTTAACACTAAATATTTGTCCATGTGTACATTTTATGAAGACCAACACTTTTAAAGTGCGTTAAGTCTCTGAATTCATATTAACAAAGTTAATAATATCCATGCCGCATTCATTGTGCATTCACACAATAGGAAACCAAAACTATTTAGAATTATATATATATTTGGGGCAGGGAATTTTGGAATTTTTTGAAAATAATTCGATAAATAAAAACAAAATTTTTTTTACGTTATTATTATTCTTATTTGTCTGCTAGCCAGATACAGTCATCAAAAGAGTCATATCTGGCTCGTAAATCATGGGTTTTCAAGTCCAGCAACCTATGTACTCGTGTACGGACGCATGTAAAATGGTATTTTTAGCATATTTTTACTTGGCAGATGTTCTAAGGACGAGCGTTCAAGAGTAAATATCCTAAATTTCATTACTTTAGAAATATTCCCGTAAAAGATGATTTACATACAAGTCTTGGCAGATCCTAAAAAGATAAATTGTTATTTTTGCGTTTATTACATTGGATACATGCATCAATGATATTTACTTTAGATCTATATATTATCTCTTCAATAATTAAATATTAAAACAAATAGCTTTGAAAAATAAAAGTAAAAATGTTCAGATTGCAAACTTCAAACAAATTTAAACACCGGGAAATGTTTAGAATTTTTACTATAAATAAATTAAGAATTACGAAATATGGGGCGACTAACATTTTTTTTTGGAAAAATGTTTAGAAATAAAATACAAATTTATTGGATAGTTAAATAACAGTATCAAATTGGACATTCTAGCATTTGCACGGGTACTCCATGTGAGGATAGACGTTAAAAGTTGGGCTCTTGAGCTTTTGCCTCATCCCTTATCTTATGACACTCTGACGTCAGGGATCATCTCTCAATCTTTATATTTATTATGCATATATAGAGAATGTATGTGAGAAATTTAAGGTAATAAACTAAATATGGGATTACATTTTACCTTGATTAATTGATTACTATTGAAATTGTTATCCAATTTTTCATAAATTCAATTCATAACCAAAATTTTTGATCTAAAAATTATTTAGATAAGTCATTTGAATAATATCTATATAATTTAATTCCTTAATATTTTAACAAATTCAAAATATTTTTAAATGAACTTATAATTAGGAAGATGAACAGCTAGTAAATATTATTGCAAAGATTTTAATCAAACTATTTTATCGTTATTGCAAAAAAAAAAAAAAAAAAATGAATTAATATTTCCAATGATTTAATGATTGATATTAAATATTTGTATCATTTTAAAAGCTCAAACTAAACCAAGAATCATCAAGTTTATATATATATATATAAATAGAAAATACTTCAAACTCCAAACCTTACAATAAGAAATCTCTTTAAATACAAATGAATAACTAAATATTCCGATATATGTCTAAATTATCAATGTATTTTAAATCATTAAATTAATTCTTAATCAATGCACTTAAATGTATATGATCAATTTCAATGTAAATGTGTCATAAATTTTCCAGATTGAGACAAAAGTTCAATAATTAATCATAGAAATTCGCAAAAAGCTATGATTTTGTTAAGGACGGAAAAATGCAGTTTGCACAAAGTACTTTTAGTGAGAGAAGGATTTTTTTCAAACGCTATTTTTTCTCCAACCAGTTGTTAGATTACAAAAATGAAATCAGTTTCTGAAAGCTTAATGGATTTTAATATATTTTATATCATAAAGTCACCTCCAGTCTCCTTTAAATTCACAATACTAGGTCAAAAGCGTGAGCATGCCTTGGCTACTTGGTCCCTGGGCAAATCCTGGAATGCCTTATTTGTCATTGATTTACTTGAGTTTGTTCTGTTTGTTTATTCGATCGCGCCCACACACAAAAGAAATATATTGGATTATGATCCTTTGTGTTTTAAAGACAAAAGTCCGGTAGGATGAACTCGTTAAAATTGTTTTTGAGCCATTTTTCCCAGTGTGGCAAGGGGCAGAGTTTTCTTGCCATAATGAAGGCCACCCATTGGCAACCATGTCAATCCAGTGTTTTATTATGTCCAGGTAAGAATCAGTGTTGAACCTGATGCCTTGGGCGAACAAATGAAAAAGCATGACGTAGCATTCGGACTTTGACCTCAACCGGCATAGCAGTTGTATCAAAATTACCTTTAGAGGCCTCAAATTTTCTCTTAATCTTGAAAAACAAACTTCTCACTGATTACCAGACTTCAAGTTGTCGCTCTCAGCGAGGGTTCTAAAATGGCTCCGTTTCTTTTTTAAATATTTAGTACAACAAATGCAACAACTGGTGCAGGTTTTAACCACCTATCTAAAAAAAAAAAAAAAAAAGAAGAAGTAAGTGCCTACTTCAACTAAGAGAGAGCGCCAAAGTGGTATCAGAAATCGCTTGTGCACCCTATAAATTAGGTTTATTTACATATGGATATAGGGTTTAATGTGTGGGTGTTGAGGAATGAAGATTTTACCGGCAGTTTTATTGACCAAGATATTGAGTTTTTAACTATTAGCATCTAATCGATTTAGGATTATCAATGGAAGATGAATACTTTTGTAAAAATTGAAATTTCTGCTCTAATATTTTATTCATTCTTTTTGAAAATTTTACGTCTTTAATTACCTGTAGTATTTTGCAACTCACGGTATAAATATTAATATTTACATAAAATATTGTAAATATTTAGTAAGAAGTTCTTGATAAATTGCACTACAAAGAGTGTAGCAAATCGGTTAATTTTTTTTACAACATCACTCCTAGAAAATCCTCGTGCCATCATTCTCTCCTTGCCAAAAATAACAAGGCATGCGTTATTGTGATTCAAACATTTTTTTGTTCCTTTACTTTAACACAGTTTTATCTTTTTGTTCTTATTTTTAATGAGAAATAAATATATCATTTTTAAACATCTATGTAAGTTTAATATTTTTTTTCCATGTGTGTATATGTTATACTGTCCCGTGTTTGTCTGAATATTTGTGTCCCCTTGCACAAAGACTTTTTTGATTCAGGACAATCAAAAAATCGACCGTGGCAAAAGTTTGAAGCCTCTCAGACCAATTTTGTAGTAGTACATATAATTTTAGTTTGAGAAAGTGGTATTTTTTGCAATTATTTTGATATATTTTTTAATGCTTTGTTGATCTGTTAAAAATAATTGTTCACTAGCAGTAGTTTTCAGAATTTCCCGGTTAATAGACAAATATTTCAATATAAATATAAAAGATAACTCCCCGAAAAAACCATCAGTTTTACTCTCCATTCCTCATGAGCAGACTCATACGTCACTACTCAATACTTGCATCAATTCATATGACGTATTCCTTTCGTAAGAATCAAAGAATATTAATAAAAGTTTGAGTAAATAATTTAATATGTTTGGGTGACTGATGAGTACTTTAGTCGTAAGAGTACTCACTTATGAAAACAAACAAAATTCATTATAACATACCACTGTTTATATTTTATTCAAATCTTAATAAGTTAATTACTAATAAGTTAAAGAAACGTAAGCAGTTCTTTTGTAAGAAAACTTAGTTGCTCAGCACTTCCATGTTCTCTCAAAAAAAGAAAACTAGAAAAGGCACTAGGTAGATTACAAAACCTCCCCTTAAAGTCAAAAGAAGTTATGTATCTCAATTTCTTCGAACATTATCGTCGATTTCTATTTTTTGTGGTACATTAACCTTTGAACTTGATTTCTAAAAATTAAATGGCATCTTACTGTGACCATCTATAACCTTCATACTTGGTTTGATAAAAATCAAATTGTAACTTTTACTGCAATCCAGGTAACTATCAATTAAACTAACAGAGGCTAAAATATAACCTAGTTGTAGCATACACGTCGGTTTAGGCACCGTCTTCCCAGACTGCTCTCCTGTCACACATGAATAATGGTATACATAAGACACCAATTAAAGAAAAAACCTAAACTGTACTCTTGTTATACGCACACACATGCAATAATTAATTAAAACGGCTACTTTATTTAAAAAATATATATATATTTAAATAATTCAAAACAGGGAGCAAAATATACTGTGTACCCTGTATACACGCTCGATTCTTTATGTGAAACCCATGCAATACTTCATTAATACGACAATATTGTATAGTATACATCATGGAACAATATTTACAGTGTACTAGGTCACTTGTTATCATATCAACATACATTTAGACTGACAGCCAGACAAACTTTACATTATTAATGTAAAATTGTTTTTGTTTAATTTAAGAGTCAAAATTGTTTTTGTTTAATTTAAGAGTCAAAAGTTATTTTCTTTACAAATAGATGTTTTTGAGTGAAAATCTTCTTAATCTTTTATTAAAGCTAAAGTGTCATTAAACTCCACCAAAATTGTTTTTATGTTGCTATATATAATTGCTTAATGGTGTTCTATTATTGCGTTTTGTGTTTTGGGATTCGATGCCTTACTGTGTGTTAGAAAGTTCTGTTTTATTTTTGATCATGTTGAAAATGATTACTCTCCTTGAAGTAATTTAATTTATGTTTTTGACTTTCTGGTTCTGGTCTGACATAATAAAATCCCATTTATTTATTTTTTCTTCTATTAAATCATTGTTTGGTCTAATATATAATTGGTATTTTGTTATTATAATCAGCTCTCCAAAAAATGATGTTCTCAATTATTTGCAGTTTCTTCGTTTATATAACACTTGTAAAAGTAATTGATGTTAAAGGATTAAAGGAAGAACATTATATTGTCTCTTAATGCAATAAAACGTAATAGTAAATTTTTTACCGACATAAAATGCCCTGTACTAAGTCAATAATGGCTTAAGAGGTCTCAAATTGTAGCAACGTAAGACTTTTGATTACACTGAGTAGAAAAAGTCTTTGTGCAGAGGAAAAAAAATGTTAAGGTGAAATCGCAACAGGCTAATGTTCATATGTATTTCTCATATTACAAATCAAGATTACCTCTACGAGATAACATGAAATGAGGAAAGAAATGATTATTTTTTTAGATACGAGGAGTAGTAGTCATTGTATAAATATGAGTTTAAAAAGAAATTACAAAAAAAAATGATTTTTGGTGGTTTTATTAGTTTTATCACATAAAAAAACCCGGGTGATTCCATTATTTTTTTTTCTCATAAAAAATATAATATCAATAACATATACAGGGTGTTTTGTAAAAAGTTTCCCTTGTTAAAATTTAATATATATGAAATATTTAATGCTTTTGAGTCAAGATTTGTCTTTTTCTCAAACCTCCATTGGCATGGTATTCTTACAAAAAAAAAATATAGTCATTAATTGAAAAAAAATTGTAAAAAGTCGGCCATATACTGCCGAATGTGTTATATAGACTAACATCGGCTAATTTCGCAATGCTGATAGAAGGAACAAAATTGTTGGTACGATCAGAACCAAACAGAAACCAACCAAACATGTTCAATACTAGATTACACCTTCCGTTTAGTGACTGATGCAACTGTTAGATTTAGTTTCTTCGTATCAACTGTCTTAATATGTTATTCATTATGTTCCCATATATCATCATCTCAAAATCAATTAACGATTCCGAGGCATTGCAGTGGCGACCCCTTTTGTGTTTGAGGAGCACAGGTTGGGAAAAAGTATACACATAATTTGATTAAAAATCAAAATATGAACCCTCAGGTGCCATGTATCTCCAACATATTTCTTCCCGATAAAAATTCCGGCCAATTCCTTGATCATAGAGTCTTTGAGTGCATTGACAATTAAATAGTGGACGTGGTTATTCATTTTTTTGGAGACGTCCAAAAACAAAAGCCTTGGTACTTAAGTATGGTAATTAGGGGGCTGCATTTCCTTTGTCCAATTTTATTAAAATTGTTCATAGCAGAACTTTGGAGATATTTTGGATGTGCATCAGATGGAACATCATCTTTTTGCCAAACATATGCTCCATTAAGGAATAATAGCGTCCTTGAGTACCTGGGTCTAGAAATTGGAATAAATTCTTGGACCATGGACAGGAAAAGGTGGGTAGTATAACTTACACATATTATGAGATGACACCCAAAACCATAATTGTGGTTGCAAACGTGGTTTGGATGACTCTTTGTCATGGCGTTACCTTTTTTGTTAGGTGAGGAGTCCCTTGTCTCACTTGATACGTACTAGCTAATTACCATATGATTTCAAGCCTTATTTTGTTTTGTTTTGGATGAGAGGTTGTGTGATACAATTAAATTAACAACGTGTTACATTTCCTCAATTGATCAAATAATACAAATGTTAATCCTCCTATTCTATTGGAGAGAAAAGTAAAACCACATCGGCGTAGAGTAAATCTTTAGTGTGGTTGTGTCGACATCTTTAGAGCAAATGCCACGTGGCTCACCTGTTTTGAAAGTCTAAATTCTAATGGTGTCATTGGATCAGAAAAGTATTAACTATTTCAGGGTTATAAAGTTAATTTCTTAACTGGAAAGTTTTTTCTAACTACCCTGTAAGACATAGTTTTAAAGAAAATTGATGAAATCCAAGTATGTTTAATAGTAATAATTTATGATTTTTTTTTACTATTTAACAATAATGGTTTTCCATTTCATCTCCTATGGATGTACCTCCACCCCTTTTATTATACTTTGAAAATATGTGATGATGATCCGTCAATAATAAGCAATCAATTCCGTCTATAATATTTTTTTAAGAAAAATAAATGAAGTTTTAAAAAAATGTATGAAAATTATCATTTTCTTATTGGAATTTTATTCTCAAGTGGTTTAAATATATGTGATCATTGGTTATTTTTATGAAACTGACAGATTGCCATCAAATAATTTATGTAAATTAATATATTAGTGACTACGTGGGTGTTTTTTTGGTTAGTTGAGCTAGAAACATAAATTAACAATTTGTATGCAGTGATATTTGTAAATGTTTCTTAATCTTCTTTTTTAAAAGAATCAAATCTAATTTAAACATATGTACTTGTTTTTTGGAAAAATTATTCAATATATATAATGTTTATTACAGAGACACCAACTGGTGCCAAAATGTTCTTTTTTTTTGTAAATTTAAGATCATTGTGACAAAAGTCATTTTAATTTTGATTTTATCGTTTTTTCCTTTATGTGATAAAAGGCAAGATATTTGAATTTTTTTCTACTGTTTATTTAAATTTAAAAATCAGAGAAATTCAACGGCTTTTACGTATTTAAATTTTTTTCAAATACTAAAATTGTCTGTCACAGCGGCTTTCAAACTGCAATACGCAAACTGCCTCAAAAAAATAGGAATAGGCTTTAAAACATGAGGAAGAATTTAAATATAGAGACTATTCAAGTATTACCTAATTAAATCAGAAATCAATTGATATTCTTAATACTTGAAAAATTTGTGGACCACTGCCTTATATCATTCGTCACTATTTCTATATTTGTACTAGCTGTGATGTTTGTACGAGTTCCAACTTGTAGAAGCAAATTGTAGATGTTGTAATTTTTCTGAATTACTTAATTAGAACATTGTTCATTCTAATTACAATCTATTCATTGATACTTTCATTTCATTTTGATAGTAAAATGACATAGTTATTATGTATTTTTCATTTGAACATTAGAATGTGCCACAAAACATTTATATGTTTGGCAAATTCATTAAAATAGTAAAAGATTACATGTTAACATATGGAATATTCAATTATATCAGGATATCACATAATTTAAAAAAAATATTGTCAGTGTATGTGTTTTCTAGAAGAAGGCAGTCTAGTGAAATAAGCCCTTATGTTTAGGAAGAAGGTTATAACGAAATGGAGGCAATTACATTTCTCAAAATAATTAACATCACTTAGTGTGTGATTATGATAGAAAAACCTGATTTCATAGTCTACGTGCAGAAAATATTGAATAAAATCCAAGAAATCTTTTTAAAAGCCCTTTATTATTTAAAGCTCCAATTATTGAAATAATCTATAGGTAGAGCCATTCCGTTATGAATATGTTTTTTTAAAGGAACCCAAAAAAAGATGTTATCTCTTCAAATATAGGAATGTGTAATGTATATAGATACACTCACGTGCTAACATTTTTTGACGGATGAAGTCGCTTTCATGAGTGTATCCATATATATATATACATTAAAGATTGTGTATTAGGCCGGTTCGTTGTTTAACTTTTTCCAAACTTCAATGATGACAAGTCCAGTAAAGATGTTTTGTAGTAAATAAATAACAAACGACCAACTTAAATAAAAATATATAATAGCAAGAGCAAAACTGTATCTAGGCTCACAACTTGCTTGTTTATTCATGCTCTTTCTGAATAAGTTTAGTGTCTGCTCCCAATGTCGAAAAATGTCTAGATGAGTTTGAAAAATGATAAAGAAGAGTTTTCTGAAAAGTTTCCAACCTTAGCATGAAGTTAGCTTAACTCTCGTCTGAAACTTTACCGTAACACTGTCTAAAATTACAGGGACAATATGCAGAAATATATAAATAAAAATTCAGATTCCCCCCCCCCATAAACATTTGCATTAACTCACTAAAACGACTGAATACTAACAACTGCACCTCCAAAATGGCTGAAACTTTATTGAGTAACTGTCAAAAGATGCAAAATACTTTTTATTTACGATTTCTGCCATATTCAGAATAAGGTAGGAATCTTCAATAGGAACTCACGAATATCAAATGAATTACAATTTCCATGAATTCTTGTTAAGTTTTGAAAAATTCCCAACAAATATAAAATAATGAGTTTAAATTTTTGAAGAAGTGCCTTACTGCTAATTTATTTTTGGTTTTTTTATATATTTTTTTAGGGGGGTGAGGGTAAGGGGAGTTTGTGAGATATTTTATAAGTTATTCAAGTTGTAAGTCGAACATTGTGTTCAAAGATTGAAAAAAGATAAAAAATATTTATTTATTTTAAAAGCATTAAAATACAATAATCTTTATTTTGCATTAAGTCATTTTCATTGACATATTGTTTACCTATAAAATATATTAAATTTCCCTTAATGAACTAATATAGCTGCGAACAGGGAAAAAATAAACTCCAAAAATAAGAAGTATTTTATTTCAAAATAAACAGTTTAAAATTGATAATAGTTACGTTATTAAAATGTTGTATCCTTTTATTTTAATTAATATATTCATTTTTCACTCGAAAACATTAATTAAAATTCAGAAAATATTTATATTAAATTGAACAGTTTATTCAACAACTTTTTGAAGTAATCAATTTATGTTCTTTACTTCTATAGTCTAAGCTTCGTCATAACATTGAAAAAAAATAAAAAGAATCCGTGAAATCAAATGAAAAAAATAAAATACGAATTATATTCAAAATAATTAAACTCACAGCACTTCTATTTAAAAAATACTAAATACAGGAATAAATCCTAAACAGGGTATTATTAAGATAAATAAAGGATTACATATTGTATTGTCTATCAAATATTAATTCCAAGGAATGATAAACATTTTTATCAATCATGGGGTGTCTAATATCCCAGCGTACTAACGAAGGATTAATATAGTTTTTCCTACTTCCATCCTATTATTAAAGAGGAAAGAATTTTGTAGCGAAATTTTATACATATATTTTTTCTTTAAAAAATAAATAAATAAAATGCACCCTATACGCAGATCATCCAAACTTTCTTCTCATGTTTTTTTCCATAAAGTAACTTTAGAAATAAATTTTTTTAATACATTTTATTGATTTGACAATTTTATAAAAAAAAATATTGTTTTTTGAAAAGAACCGATAGTGCTTAAATTTAGTATTAATGGACTAATTAAATAATGTTTGATCTTATTAACTTTGAGTGAGATGCACGACCTATAAATGATATTATTGCTGAATAAATTTTATTTAAATTATTAGCTTACCAATTGACAACTTTTCTTCACTACCGGTAATGGAAATTCGACAAAAAGTGTAACTACAAACCTCCCTAAAACAAACAAATATATAGATATGTGAACAATAATTAAATCTTAATAATATAATCATTAATATGAAATGAATCACGAATATCTATATTAAGAGGTAACTCCTATAATTAAGTTCGTGGTTATGGTTATAAAAGGGTTTTTACCGCTTTAGGATCGTTATTAATTTTTTATAAAGATGATGGGTCTAATGGTTCATCACAGAAAAAGTTGTTTGATAAAATATTTTAATACTTAAAAGGAGCAGGCTACAAAAAACAACCCTGAGTTTCACCTTAATAAAGAATCGATAAAAAAAGAATTGTTTAAAAGAAATATGTTCAAAATATATATTGTATAATGTATTAGCCTCAGGACTTAAAAATTTATTAACAAGGTAAGTAAAGTTTAATGGAGAATCTCTAATTGAAAATGTTAACATTTGCTCACAATTATATCATTTATAATTGGGATTAAAGAATGTAAAGGAATTTTAGTTTTAAAAAAACCACAAATGATAAAATCCTAACGAATGAAGTAATTAAAATATTTTATCAATTTAAGGCAAATTAGTTTTTTCTAAAAAAGTTAAAATAACAAATTCATTTTTTCTGAATAAACATTTTATATTCGATAAGTAAACTGGTATGTTATGCACTCTGAAATTTATAAATTTATATATGAATCTACATTTTATCATCAATACTGTTTGATATACTTCCCAAATATTAGATCAGATTATATGAAATGTTTTGCACAACTTTTATTCTATATTTGAGCCCTCGGCTCTAATAATTGCCTCAATATAAGGGCTAAATCCCTTGCAGACGTTTACTATATAGTTAGACACGAACTTGGTACTCCTTTCTGATGGAAGCACCTAGAGAATGGACACTAGGATTAACTCTAGCTTATCTCCTTTCCTCCTTCCACTTTTGTCACAGCTGATTGTAGCTGAAACGCCATCAACATTATTATCTCTTTCCTTCAAAACATTTTTCCAATTTTCAGGGTTATCATCTTGATTTTCAGTTTTTGTTTTTTATCATGACCATTTTACACTTGATTTTCATCCTTACCTTTCTCCTTAATAGATACAAAGCATGATTTCTATGTATTTCCTTCCTCTTATAGGTAATCTTATAAAACATCATGACATCTTTGCTTCTACGAAACATTCTTCAAAGCTACAATGATTTTTTTAAATTTTCGTTTATTAGCACACCGACAGTTCATATTTTCTACAACTTCGTCTGTACATATGTATTTACATTCCCAACCCCAATGATAAGTTTATGTAAAATAGATATTTTATACAAATATTGCAAGCTTTCCAATAAATCAGAAGGTATAAACAATAAAACTTAGGAAATGGAATAATCTTTTTATAATACGATCTCATATTTCCATCAAAGAATTAATATATTCCACCCAAATTTGGAATTTTTATTTCTTAGATCTTTTATTCTATATTATGTACTCGTATACAAAACATTTCCAAAGATTTTATTCTTTTTGTATTTTAGCCGTTAGCGATATTAAAATTATTAATGACTCCATAAATGTGTTTCTTTATTAATGGATCGAAAAAATTCAAGCCTAATTTTATTTCAAATTAGTCCAATGATTTATATTGTGTATTTTTATAAGATTTTGTATAGCTTATTAATGATATAAGTATTTATTTACATCTTAAAAAGAATATAAAGTCAAGCTAAGTGGTCAAGTAAGGAAAACACAATAAGTAACCGTATTGTGCAGCCCACCTCCTGAACAAAATTTCTTCTTTGGTAACAATTCTAAATTTGAAAAGTAGATAGGGCCACTTACTAAAGTCACATAATTAAAACATGTGGCCGTTAGACCAGGTTTGAAAGTACTAATAAATTGGTTTAATTTTTAATGATGTATTGGAATTGGAAGTACCAGTTCTAATTTTACTTTTTTATGATTTTTTGAAATTCCATATACCTTACATGTTTAAATGTTAATTTAAAACAGCACCATTTTTAATGGCTTAGTACCCTAAAATTTTTTTTGATAATTTTGCCACGAACATTTTTAACTCCTGTGATTTTACCGTATCATTTTTTTTCGCAGTTATTTTGCCTCTTGACACATTACATGTTTTATACTTTTTTCTATTGATTGAGTTTCTTTCATTTTCTTAAGCATCAGTTAAGATCATAACTTGGAGCAGTGATGAAAATCCTGTGTATTATTGGCATATTTAAAAAAATTAACATTTTAAACGTGACAACATAAGGAAGTTTACAAAGAAGATCCGCTACAATGAGCTGTAACAAGGGAGGTGGGAGATAAATAAACGAAAAAGGACATTGGCAAGAATTATGTTGATATCGATCACCAATTATAATTTTTAATTTATTTAGAAAAATATGCTTGTCACTAAGGAATTCAATAATAGTTACAACTGTTAAGGATAAGATAATTCATTCTTCAGAAGACATATTCCAAAAAAACGGTCCAGTTAAAAAATTCATAGGATTTCCATAACTAACTGTGAATAAGGCGTTACTAGTAAATTGGTCTTTTCTAAATATACACGTCGTAACCGTATCTCTGACTCCTTACTCCATATAAATACAATTCCTTCTTTTTATCCTAACTATTTCCATTTTTCTTTTTCCTCAGATCTACAGAGTGTGTACACAAAACTAGCAGTATCATGACTTAATTACGAAAAATGGGATTTTTATTGCATCAAGAAAAAACTACTAAAAACTAATTTGTGATATATCTAAATACTTTTATGTATATTTCTTATTATTTACACCTCTTGACAATCACTAACAGCCTCAACAAGCTGTCCAACAGATGTTCATCTCTTGACTATGAAGGTCGCGCCCATAGCCTACCACACTGTTATAATGTCAAATCGAAGCGAATCCAACTTTGGTTAAGAAGTGCGGTAGATCGTTCACTCAAAGACACTCCAAACTGAAATGTCCAAGGTTTAAGGTTAGGGCACTGGATGAAGGCTGCATGGAAGCAGGCCAAAAAGTCAGTCATATTGTTTTTGTAGTAGATTTTTTTCTTCTTGTCTGAATGGGAAGGGTTGCTCCTGAATGGACTTTTAATATTGTAGGCAGTCCGAATAGAGATCAGGGAGGCTAACAGTCTCTGCAGCCTTCTCGACACTGATACTGTTGCAGAAAAGATATCAAATATATATATTTTTTTTGTTATTGCTCTACATTAAGAGCCTTAGAGACATTAGATAACTAGAAAACTTTTTTTCTCGTTTACACTACCTTTTGGTTGGTTTCTGAAACATTGAAAATAATAACAATAATAAAATCCACATTAAATCATACTAAATTGTTTTGGATCCCTACTCTAAATATGAGATGTAAGAATAAAGACTGAATATAAAGTTCGAACCCATCTAAAAAAGTATGTCAATATGAGATGTGGCAAAATCTTCAAGAGGTGAATCGACCTGATGAAAAAATATCCACGTTAAAGTTATCCTTCATTTAACACAACCACTATTCTGCCGGTATACTGAACTACACGGGTAGACATTTAACATATGTATTTCAAATCTCATTTAAATCCCTTTATTTTTTTGAAGATACTTATAGACCTCAAATATTTTAGTACCCAAAAAATATGCAAACTAAACTGACCGAACTCCTGTATAAAATATACATATAAAAACTTCAAATATGCGGCTTTAGGTTCGTACAATGCCCATAATAAACATGTTATACGTACCTTTGTATATATACAATTTATGGATGATGGTATACACACTTTTTCTTAGAATTGCCAATTTTTCAACAATGACCACAAGAAAAAAAAAATTCAAAATACCGATGTTTTACAAGGTGTTTTTATTTTCGTATTTTACTCTACATATAAGGTAAAATTTAATTTATCTGATAAAATAGAAAAATATAACTCATGTATGCTTAGAAAAAAACCAAAAAAAACAAGTAATTCATTTTCTTTTTTTTAATGTATCATTCAAAAGTTTGTAAAAAAAAAAATAATAACATGATGCATTTAAGTTAATTAAAATGGTTTATAGCTGTCTACTAAAGGTAGGTAAAAAACACAACCTATTTTTCTGTGTGTGTCACTCAGGTAGACGTCATGATGTATGGTACAAATATTATATGTACTTAAAATATTTGTTAAAAAAGATTGCCAAAGGGAAATTCAAAACGAGGAGCAGGCATCAGATAGACCATGATTACTAATAATAGTGTTCTATCAACATGAGGTTAAATAGTTGGAAAATTATTAGAACATGCTCTTTATCCGCCTGGAGGAGCACAATTTATGTACGTGTTAAATAAAAGTTTATGTACAGAGTGTAAACAAGAAAATAGCCTTTTGGATAAGTAAGATTTGCATGAAATAACTTAAATGCTAAATCTACGTTTTGTGGACAAAGGTTGAACTAAATAAAATGAAATCAATGTATAAAAGCATTATGTACTTCCGGAACCAAGTCATTTTTGATATGCAGTCCACCAAAAAGGCTCAAAAGAAGATGATAAAAGCCCTCCATCTAACATTTAAGTAGGATTAAAGTTGGGATGTTTGTCAGTAATTTCGAATTATTTACGCAGTGACTTCAAATGAAAGCCTTTTGGAAAATAAATTATACTTTAAAAAAAGTCAACTTTGCTATATCAATTTTAAATCGATGTCGATGTTCGAAGATTATAATAGGGCAAGTACAATTATAAAACATTATTTAAAATGAAAAAGTTTCATAATTTTTATTCGTTTATATTGATTAAAAAACCTGTAAACAAACCTGATATTAAAACAGTTTAGAGAAAATATATGTTTTTTGATGGGTCACTGTTTCATACGCACCCAGTATGTAAGTATTATTTTGACTTGTAAATTCTTCGTGGGAATCCAAGATTGTGCTTCACTGGGATATGGGTACACTCAATTAACTTTAATTAATATAAATATATTTTACATCGTTAACTGAGCTGTAGTTGTTCTTTATAGTTCACCTTTTCCACATTTCAACCTGAAAAAATATCTATTTCTTTCGAGAGTTTTCACTTACGCCATCAATTGTATTATTTACCAAAAGTGATGTCATTTATAGTAATGACTATTTTTATAAATAGAGAGTTATTAGACAAAATTGAATATTGCATTGTCTAATTTCTTTAAAAATAAAATGAAGTTTGTTATAACTCCAATATGGCCGTTTTTTATTTTATCAATATAACAAAAGTTACATTATTAATTAAATCAATTCTAAGGATATTGCTTGAGCCAGCTTCTTCATTTTATCTTGCTTTTAATTTGTTTCATCTTCAATTCGACTTCTATAATGATGAGGTCATTAAAAAACACTAAATCAACTCTGCAACGAAGTTCAATATAGGTTTTTTGTTTTTCCTCTGTTTGTTTGTTAATCACGAGGATTATGGCAAAAGTTACTGATTGATTTTCATTAAACTTGGTACGAATATTATATATAGCCATAGTAAGAAGCCAGTGAATTTTGAAAGATTAAGGTCAAAGGTCACGGGATCACAAAATGTAACAAATATAAAATATATTATATCTTTAGAAAATATTGTGATACATCCCTCAATTTGACTTTAGGGGAAGGGCTTGCCCTTTACCGAGTGCCCATTCTGGTATTTTAGATGTTATTATAGATTTAAACGGATAATTATAAAAATATTGAAGAATTTCGCATTATGGTTCTAAAAATGATAATATAGAAATCATGGATTTTTACTTTAATTAAATTATTTTATTTATATTTATAAGATAGCCGATATCTAGGATGTTGAGGTCACAGAAACAGAGTTTTATTTTAGATGCAGAATGTTTTGAAACTTAATTCATATGAAAGAGCATCTTATTCGAGATTTAAATAAGACCAATGCTCTAGGGAGTAAAAACTAAGTCGATTTTAAGAGGAAAAATTATGTGTCTAAGGTAAGAAAAATTGTTTTTATATGACAATGAGCATTGAAACTATTAAAACCAAGTCTGATTCCAATAATTAGACCAATAGTGATTATATCTTAATAATTCTTTAAAAAAATGTATAAACATTAAAAAACTTTAATATTGTTCTTTTCTCAATAATTCCATGTCTAATAAACACATTGTAATGACTAAAAATATATATGATACTTTAGCAATGAATTTGAATTCAAGCTATAAAAAATTGTATAGAAATAGAAATTTCAGAAATCTATTAATTATGTTTCATCTTCAAAAAAATTCCCGAGTACATTTTATAATTTGCCACACGTCGTATTTCTCTTTTTTTCTTGAAATCGGGGACAACGATAGCTGATTGTTGAAATTCAATAATATTATAATTACTACACAAATCAAAGAATAAATATATTATTAAAGTAAGATAAGAAGCATCTCCAATCAATCCAATACAATTGTTCGGATAAGTTTCCACGTAGGATAGGACAATCATTGGAGTGTGTACGGGTATATTTCTAGTTAATTACTGTTTCAGGAGTTCATGGATTTGATGATATAGAAGATCCCCTCTATTATTTTTAAATTAATAAATACTTACAGATTGTTGCCTACCTTAAACCTTGATAACTTAAAGACGACATTATCAAATAAAAAACAGGTTACCAAATAGGAAAGCTATTTTCGTCAGCTGACGATACGTAGTTCAGTTAGCATCATGCTGTCATCATATGAGGAGATAAATAGCTATAAGTGGAACGAGGAGCTTTCGAGGTCCGCCGTAGTCATGGCATTGGTTAATAATGGAGGTGAAATCTCCAATTCAACGATTGCTTCAACCTTAAGAGTGAATTCACGGACTGTTCAGCGTATCCGTAAGAAGCAATAGGACACTTGGGATGTTGATGCCTCCTAAAGAGGGCACCCAAGGAGGAGGCCGCCGACAGGAAGGTCAGGGACACCGACTTTGTCGACAAGGTGAAGAAGATGGTTGAGGATGACCCTACCAGGTCTATGAAGGCTGGAGACAGGCCTTAATCCTTTGGACTATTTTATCTGGGGCTATGTCGAGAGACATACCCACAGACATCCCCATAGCACCAAGGCCAGCCTGATGGACTCCATCAAGGAGGTATTCGGCAACATGGACAATGAGATAGTCAAAAGAGCCTGCGGCCGGTTCAGAGGCCGTATTGAGGCCGTTATTGATGCCAATGGTGATTATATCGAATGAATGGCTTCTATATACCTATATGCTCGTCATAGTTTTAATTTCCATAAAAAAGTTAAAAAATGTATATTTTGTGTTGTTTTTTGTAGAAAAATATTTTGGCGACAATTTGATCCCCGCTCCCTTTATATTATTTTGCATTTTTAAATCATTTATAACAAAGATAGGCGAGGGCATTGCTTTTAGAAGGATATGTTAACACCCAACAACAAATCCCTTCGACATGTACTCAATAGGTGTAGTCAAAGGGATGGGCATCAGGGCTGTAGGGGAACCAAAAGTGTCAAAAAGGAGTTACCTAAAAAACACTAATTCGAAACTTCTTTAAAAGAGTCTATCAACGAAGGAGATGTGTTTTCTTTCATTTCTGGTGACAAAATTGGCCTTTTCGCCCTTATAAGTCAATCTCACACGCAATTTTTTGATAGCTCTCTCGAGAGTCCGGTTTGAAATCCCACGGTCTCTTACATTTGCTCTAATGGACTCAAAGGGATTGACTTTTCCTACTTGCTTTAACTCCTTCAGATGCAATTTGGCCTTTTTTGAAAGTGCTGTTCTTCCTATCCAACGTTCCAGATGTGCTAACAGAGTAGACGGTCGGCCTGGAGACGCCCAACTTCTCAGAGTACTCGAATGGAAATTCGCCTATCACGTTCAAGGTCATTTTCCCGACTTGTACGTAAGGCCAAGAGCTCAAGTTTTTTTTTGTGTAGTAACTAATTGCTTATGCTTGAATATTTCCAAATATAAATTAATTTTAATCACTCTATCTTAATTCATTATCAAATTAGTAAGTACACACATTTCCCATGGGTCATTCATTCTTTAAAATATGTTACTTACTTTTCCCTCAATAGCCTTTGGTAATTAAATATTTATAACCATTTCATCATGTAATAATGCACATTTTTATGGTATTATAACAATAAAAATATGCATTATTACTTGATTAAACGCTTATAAATATTTACTTATTGAATTTCAACAATCAGCTGTCGTTTCCCCCCATTTAAAAAAAGAAAGAGAATACTTATGTAAATGAATTTGACTATGTACACACATATTCATTGGATCAAGTAAGGAACCTTTTCAATTCGTACTAACATGAATGAATTAATTTTAAAGCCTATATTTATTACACTATAACATGCATTTATTTGATACTTACCCATACATTTATTTGTATTTTATGAATATATCAGTGCCAAAATAATATGTGAATGAATATGGCTTAATTATCATGTTCCATACAAATCAATATAATATTGCATAATGTGTTTCTAGGCATTAACTTGTAGATTAGGGTGAAGTGGATTCCCCAATTTTGTACAAACCAGCTCAACTTTTTTTTTTAGTACTGGGTATTGTCCATATGAATATATGAGATTGAAATATATGTAAATATACTTTTAACACAATTTTAGATTAAGATATTAAAATTAGAAAATATTAATAACTTTTTGGTAAACTTAATATTTAATATAATATATACGGAGTAGGATTCGTATATATTGTTCTTCTCTGTAGTGTTGTGCCAGTCTATCTTTGCCACTAAAGACTCCAGTCCTGTTCTGTTCAGTCATTAATAGCCTCCAAGAAATGATTAAGTTTGGACATTGATGATGACACTCGATTTTTTCTTTTTTAATTATTTCTAGTACTGACATACCAAAAGACGGACGATCTTAAGGACTTAAAACGAGACAGACCAACTAAATCAGGACTGACAAAAGACTACCTCTCACGGCTGCTTGCAGGTGGTCTGGCATATCCCCATGACAGCTAAAATGCTCTCCTCTTAGAAATTCTTCAAATTGTCTGGATATTCACAATAATATTGGGGTTCTACCATTTCTTAAATATTGACACAACATGTTTAATGCCATGACTTTCTCTACAAATTATAGGTAATGAATAGTATTTTGCAGTGAGATACATTTTAAAAGCAAAAAATAATCGGTGAAGAAGAAGAAAAATTCGGAGCCGCCAAAACTCCAAGAAACCCAGCCCACTATCCAGCACGGAGGTTAGAAACATTTTGTTTTGGAACGTTTATATCTATTATGAGGAAAGGATGACTTCACCGCATCGAAGGGAGGCTAGACAGGACCATGTACCACAAATTATTGAGTGGCAACCTTTTTCTCTTAGGGTAGGCCACTAAAAATGGTTCGTATAATATGTCTTCAAGCACGACAATAACCCAAAAGATATGGACAAAACAACATAAAAGTGGCTCAAGACGAATCAAATTAAGGTCATGAGTATCAAAGTCAGTCTCTGGACCTCAATTTTATAGAAATTTTAATACATGGGTGAACTTAAAAAAATACCCAATGATTAAATAATTATTTCTTCAAATATATTTTGTAAAAAAAATATTAGACACATTTTATGTAATACTCAAAAATGCAATTCGTATAGTTTTATAATTTTTTCCAAAATTCAATAGGCTCTATGCTCAAGGGAAACATTATTATACTTTACAAAAATTGCACATATGTATGTGTTCATCTGAACCCTACACAGTACCATCGAAAATGCTTCATTTTGTTAGGTTAGACTTTGGGAATTCACCTCACCCTAATGTCTAAACATATGTAGACTACAACCATTTTATAAACTATTGTGATTGCATTTAAGGAGTGTAATAACAGATAACCAAGAATATCAATTTTAGTCATATAAATACTAAATATAAAAACGAAAAAATAAAAACTTTAGATTTGATTTCACAATTGTTTCACGGTCATAATTCATATCAGTAATAATTTATGAGACACACACTATGTAGACAATAAGACTAGAACTATATTTATTATGTTTAAGATTTTTTTTTAGTTTGGTTTCTTCATCCTTTTATTTAGTGTAAACACAAAACCGTCTTCTTTATCAAACCAAAACAAAAAAAAAATGTACTCTGATTCTCATGACTCCATATTTTTTTTGGTCAGAAAACAACAAAAGTCTTTGAGAAGTGCATAGAAGTATGCTGTAACATTCATAACTCATACTTTTTCATTCCGAAATTCGATTAATTTGCTTTTGATTTTTAGGTATTCTACCCGAAATCATAAATATTCCATTAAAAGTCTGTAATTATATTCAAAAGAAAAACTTTCTCAACAGTATTCAATGGATATCCAAAAATATTTAAGAAGGGTACTTACCGTTACTACAGCTATCAGACGTCCAAAAAGTGGTAATTCAAAATGCAACCGCTAGATGGACCACCCGTTATTTACTATTCCCGATAAGTGGTTACCCTTACAATATGTTATCAGAAACCTGAGCCCACGTGCAAGTGAACTACTGGGCCCCAGTAAAGTTAAATTTCTCTACCACCCCTTCCATGTGCATCAAAGAACCCGCCTAATATCCCGAAATATACCCCAGTTCCTAAGGTTGTACAGATACATTGCTGGGCCATAGTATAGTTAAAACCCTATCGCTGTTGTGTTTCTAGGCACTTAACAAGTATTCTAATATTCTATAATACACCCCCAGTCCGCAGGTTGTGGACGTGATCTCCTGGGCCAAACAGAATATAAATTTCTCCCCTGCCTTTCCCTGAGCATCAAAGAACTCTCTAACATCACATAAAACCCCTCAGCCCTTAGATTAAACTTGTGAAGAACTGGTCCTCAAGGCTTTTTAAGATGCACAGCCTCTGCATTTCTCAGCAAGGGCCCCTTCTAATACCCTAGAATACACCCCTGCCCACGTGCTGTGAGATACTGGTCCCTGATGTAGGTTAAATTCTTCTACTGCAACTTCCCTGAGTATCAAAGAATCCTTCTAATATCCTGAAGGATTCCAAGGCCCTCAGGAGGTACATGCAAGGTACTTAAAATGTTATTTAAAGGCTGCTATGGGATTACAAACCCAAAAAATTGTTACCACAACCTTTTTTAGAGCCTTAAGGTCATACTTAATTTTTTTAGTAAAATTGATCAGCTAGTTTGGCCGTGATTGAAGGAAAAACACACAAATATACATATGTACATTCAATTTAATATATAGATTAATAAAGTAAAAATAAATTGATTATTGTGCATCGATTTTTTTTTCTTCATTTAGGTTTACTTTCTTAAAAATCAAATTAGTGAGTGATTGACGGTCGCGCTCGACGATTTCGCTAATTTTTTCACAATTTTGACAATTGGCCTTCTAGAGCGTGGTGCATTATTGATATAAAAATTACTGGACCTTCATGATTGGTTGTTACATTATGAGGACTTACACCATACTAACCGTCAAATTATTATTATGCCTTCTTTGATTGAAAAATATTGTAATATGATGTTTTTAAGTTAGTTACATTATACTTATCTATGGGTATTCTAATAACATACTTAGATAATCAAATAGCTTGACCACTTTTCAATAGAATGTAAAAAAAAAAAAAAAAACTGCACATATTATATACTGTTTATTTAAAATCAGCAGCAATAAGTGATTAATTAACGACTATAATTTTTAAATCTTAGAGTCATTGGTTTTTATCTAATTAATTTAAAACTTAAAAAATCTTTAAAATAAGACGTATCGTACATTTAAAAAACAATATTTATTTTGAAAAAATATATATATATTATCCTCAATACAGTCAAAATCCTGACATATAAAAATCCAGAAAAATAATATGAACTTTTTACAAAAAACTATATTACTTTCATTTATCTGAATTTGGCTGTGAAGGTAAGTAACTCTTTGTAAATAACCTAACCCATACATCATACTTTGATATAAATTAAAGATTGGTCTTAAAATGTATTAAAAACTAGTCTATGAGGACATTGAGGACAAACTTATTTTTATTTCTACTGAATTATAACTGAAATTGACGTTTTTTATTCAATAGATCTCAATGACCACCTCCAACCTCTGAAAATCTTATGGATATAATCTTCTGACAAGTCAGCTTATGTGGCATTAATGGCAGATTCCAATGATCTCACACACCCATAAGGTTTTTTAAAGCCCTAAATCTTATTCTAAATATGAATAACCCAAAGGATTATGATTGGGGGAAGCTTAGATCCCACATGTTATTGGACACATTCTAAAGACAAAACACAAACACTTCTCCTTTATGGCGGTCATAATGCTATGTGTCTTCCACCTGTTTCATAATTTTACTCCCAAGTAATATGAAATGATCCTTCGGACTGTAACCTCGCTTCAATAGTGAATATTTTTTTGGTTTTTTTTAATGCCATACACGGCGGAGTCTTAGTTCATTGGCAATCTCAGTTGTAGTCGTCGGACGGACGAGTATTTTTAGCACAAGAGTTCCATTGGCTTCCATTTTTGAAGATCTCTGATGATAAAGCATTTATTTATTAAAAAATAGATATGTTTATTAAAAAAACCTCATTTTTGTAATAAATTCATATTCAAACACTAGCATTTCTTTAAGTTTAAACATGAATAAAACACATGAAGTATTTACTATTTTGATTAAAAAAATGAATGAGTCAAACATTAACTTTAATTCGGTAAAGCGTTTTTTAATAAAGTAAGTCTCATGCGCAAAACATTGATGCTATGACAACTACTAACTATAATCTCGGAGGAGTAGCATCTTAGGATCATTAAGTCAGTTTGAAAAAAAATGAGACTTCATCATTTTTAACAAACTAAAAAGATTGCTATAGCCATTATTTACAAATAAGGTTACTATATATTTACGTATCTGTTATATTCCTACCACCATAATATAGTTCTTTTTTATTTTTTGCCTTGACTGATTAGATACTTTTATGAAGCCTTACATATACAACATTTAAAAAAAAAAGTTATTTGCTTGAGGGGAGAATTTCTTTCAAGATTCTCAAGCTTGAAACCTACATTCCTGAAATTATTCTATGAAATATTATTGTGGAGTCCTCTTTCAAAGACACTCATTAAATATTCAAATAATAATAATCCGCAGCTCCTACGAACAAAATATGTACCCATGTCCCTAACGAAAAACGAATAATAATTTTCAAGATAAACAAACAAGTTAGTTCATTGATGGGGGGTCTTCATAAATCTTTCAAAAGGTTTAATTCATCAAATTTGCTGACAACTGAGATACTACTACTGATATTGTATAATGCCATTGCCTGCCACACTAATCGTAGTAAGATAAGCCAATACTGTAATATTTATTTATTTATATATATGTAGTAATAATGGGGAGTTACCTTATAAAGATTTATGTTACAAGTCTTTTTATAAATTCCAAAAACGTTGTTTTCATTAAAAGATAAATATATAAATACTTATAAACAAAAAGTAGGTAATCAATGTTACTAAATAGATTTTAGGATTTTTTTCTTCTTTTTCACGGGGGGAGAAGCCTCTTGATTTGTGATATGTTAAACTGTAAATTGTACAGGATTTTAAAAAAATGTCCTCAAAAAGTATACTAAAAGTTTTATTTTTTTCAACAAAAATGATTTTATTAATAAAAAATTGTTAACAAAGGCTTTGTAACTGGGTTACCCAATATGGCCAACATCAGCAGTAATCACAGTGAATCACGAGAAATCCAGTGCATTCAAATCGGTTGAGAATAAAGGACAAACATTAGGTAATGTAAGGGGAAGAACACTTATGGAATTTGCTTTATTTATGTAACGGTGCCCATTTATAATATATTTTCAGGTAGTTTTTATTGAACCATGGCAAGATTTCGCGATACATGCCATTTGAAGTTGTAAAATATTGTAATTTTTAGTACAAATTGGTTACGTTTAGACTTAATGCACCATACCAAGACACAAAATAATGTACTTTCATTTTTTTAAATACTATCAGTTTAACTATAGTTAAATTGGATTAAACAAGGAAACTAAAAATAATTGAGCACATCTTAACCCGTTTAATTTTCAAAAAAAAGGTGCACCATATTTACAGGTTTATTACAGCTTTTGGGACGGCTTCTCAGTCGGATTTGGATGTGTTTATAAAATTAAGGACAGGAATTCAATATTTTAGTTACTATCAATCCTAAACTAAAAGAAAACTGGCTTGACTCAACCAACATAATAAAACATGGATGTTTCGAGGATTAATAACATTTAATCTATTTTGTCTCTATTGGAGATCTCTTCATAAATAATAGTTTAACAATATTCTAACAATTTCAAACTTTACCAAAAACATAAAAACATTCAAATTTATAACTAGGAATATTCATAATAATATATATGAGTATATTAACATATTAATAATACAATACCAAATTATATTCCTTTTTCATACAGTAGAACAATGATTTGGTGGTTGGATTGGAAAACGTAGATGATGTGATTGTCTGATCCAAATTGTTTATGCGAACCATGACGGTTTTGCAGCATCAGAGATTTTGACAATGAATTCAGAGTTAGGGATTTACTCTTTTACAATCACAAACGTTTTTCAAGGTTGGGATCTTCATGAAGATTTTTGGAGTCGAACTAAGTCTAAAACTTTAAATAAGGCAGACTTGACTTAACCAATGCTAATAAATTATTTGAATCCATAAGAATCTTTTATCAATCCCAAGTTTATGAGTATGTCAATCACTTACACAATCCCTTTTAAAATTATTTCCATTGAAAGTAATTATTTATTTTACTCAATTTGATTTGATTAATTGAGGTGACTGTTCGTTATAAGTAAGACAACCAACAATCATCCAAGTTGCACTTGGAAGAAAAAAACAACATAATTTTTTCAGTATACAAAAAATATATTTTACTCTTTCTTGGGAGTATTTTCAATGGTAACAGATTATAATAATAAGAAATACATAATCTCACACTCACATAGTATAATTAAATTTTTTATAATGGAAACTATGATATAGTACTGGTGTTAGTTTCCTCACAATTTGCCATTTAATCCTGCTCTCATGATGTTGAATTTCCAAACTCAGTCTCCCTCTGTGGTCAATCTCATCACTTCTGTATTTGGAGTCACTTCTTCAATAATTTGTCCTTGCATATTAATGCATCTTGTGGGTACCAGTGAAATGTAATCCAGTAGCTTTTTCTTTTTTATTGATGTAATCTTTATATATGTTCTCTCACTTTGTCTTTTAATCTTCTTCCTGTTTGGCCTATATGTTGGGCCCTTTGCAGATATACGTTAGAGCTTGGATCGTGAGCTATCGCCTCATCCCTAATCATATGATGCTATGCCGTTAGAGAACATCTGCGATGATATTGTATTATGCGATATAGAGAACACTTGTGAGAAATTGAAAATAATAAAATTATATATTTTAAGATAACATTTTACGTTGTTTAACTAATCTTATGGCAATCCCATATGACGAAGTCCTTAAGGCTTGGTCGAGGACGTCATCGTAACTCTTACCAAGACGACCCTTCTCCCGCAGATTCAGAGATCGACAACATCTCTATCCTTAATTTGGAACAGAGCCATACTTAGTAAATCCTGTCCTGCTAGAATGGTCAGGAAAAGCATAAGGAAGAACGCCAACCCAAGGCGAACATCACTCCGGCGCATAGAGAACCTATGAGGATCCCTTATACATTCCTAACGTACACACTTTCAGCAACCCGGACTCTGCCAATGTAACATGACACTTGTTCTCCCCCATCCCTTGGGTCACGGTGGACTCGTCAAAATCAGAGAAGAAGCTAAGTGGAACCACCACGCTCTGGTCAACGACCTGTTAGTAAAGCAGACAAAGCCTTCCACAGACCTTCGTAACGAATTCCAAACCGCACTCGTGAAGAACGCTTCCTACCGGGAGGCCCAGATGAAAGCGAAGTCAAACAGCCTCTGGGAAGGAATGAGGGCTCTTCTATCTCAGAATACTACTGCAGACTCACAGACTTTTGCGACATAAGCTTCATCCCTGGCCTCTCAGCCAACCGCAGCGACTGTATCACCAGCTGTATTAGCATTCTCACCAACCTGTTCAGCAGCACCTAGTGCTTTGACCACAACCCCTACTACACAACCTGCAGACACTCTTCCAATCAGCAGCCATGCTCAGACAGACAGTAGCACTTCTATAACCTCTAACAAAACCATCCAGGGGTCCAAAATCGATAAGCTACTCGATACAGTAAACTTTCGACAGTTCCGTCACTGGTGCAAAAATGGAATACTTCATAGGGACACCAAAACTTTCCCTCGCTAACAAAAAATATGGAATTTCTTCGGGACCCCAAAACTTTCCCTCGCGAACAACAAATATGGAATTTCTTCGGGGATCAGGGAACGCACAGTAAACAAAATCCTGGGATACTCGTATAAAATAGACTTCTAATCCTCACAATGAACGTTCTACTCGTGAATTTCCATCACTACTACAGGAGAACAAGTATCAAAGTTGTAAAATTCATTAAAAGGAAACAATTACCTGGAGAATTGTATTGAAACATATTGATTCACACTTAAGGACATAGCGGACGAAGCCGAACTATGCCATCATTTCCACGATCCACAGATCGTAAGGCAAATCGTCATTTTGATCCATGACAACGACACAGCAGTTGCTCTGGAAGAAGAATATACCAACCAAAATCTAGATAGAGCTATCGCCATCTGTAGGGCAAAAGAGTAGGCTAAAAGATCTCCACCACGATCTCCAGCACACAGATTCAAGAGTTTCAGGCAGAGCCACGATTCAGATCACTTCGTCGATCTAAAATCTCAGTAAACCGCTCCTCATCGAACAAGGATGGACCAAGCAATCATTTAGAAACTGCAACAAAACTCGCTCACCCAATAACCAAGCATTGTCAGATTTGCAACTGCAACAAGACCAGATGTTATGCTTCCATGTTGCGGAGCTCCAAAGTCTCCTGTGTATGTGTCAAACAAGACAAACAGTCCCAAGAGTCGAGATCAACTCAGTTAGTTGAGCTCAGGTCCATCACTTCCTACTTCTTCTCCATAATGGAATCTCGCTGGGATCCCTCCGGAACGTACTCCCAGACAACGGTGATTCAGCTTATCTCATCAGTACACAGAACCCTGAACGTCTTGGACTCAACATCGACACCGGCAAAAAGCCTCAAATTCAACTCACATCTGGAAATAATCTCAGTATCGACATCATCGGCGAGATGAAGATCCAAAAAAAATATCGTGACATCATTACCCAATGAACTTTTGAGTATCCGATGAATAACGAGGAACACTCCTCAGTCTTGACACAAATATTAAAATAAAATTGTCCACCCTGAATTTCCACTTTTAATAAAACATGTCACGGTCGTCCAAATGCGCTCTGCGCTCCAAGTCTTCTACCATAACGGTGACTCGTTTAAGTCTACCCATGTTACAATCACTTTGCATCACTCAGAAACACCTAATCAAACGTATCAAAACAACCCTTAAGCAGAAGTAAAAGTATCTTCACCACCAAAGAATCCCTTCTCAGGGAACATCCCAACGTCTTTGATGGCGATTAACATCACATGGTCATCCACCTCAAACCCAACGCCACTCATTTTAAAGTTACAGGTCCTAGACTTATCCCTCTACCTCTTAGTGAACGGGTCAAGAAGATGGTCGATGAAATATAATCCCAAGGTGTCATCCAGAGAACTTCTAAGCCCACTGAATGCGTCCACTCTATGTCAGTTGTTACCAAGGTAGAGAAACTGAGACTCACTGTGGATCTGAGAAAGTTAGATGAGCATGTCCGCAGGCCAGAGTACCCTATCACCTCTCTCAAAAATGTAGCTTCTAGCATTCTTCCCAACGCAATTTTTTTTTACAATTTTTGGCACCACCTCTGGATATCACCCGATCCCACGCAACCCATCAAGTCAAGATATCACCATGTTCATCCCCTCCCCCTGGAGACGCAACAAACACCTCAATGCCACTATGGACCTCTCGTCTGCAGGAGACGAATACAAGCCATACGATTGTCCTTGCCACTTTTCTAAACTGTTTTGAAGTCGTAATGTGTCGAAAAACACTTGAGTCTCTGAACTCTTCTGTTGTCTACGGTGTCAAGTGTTTTTCTGTTGATGACCGTGAAGAGAGGCTGGTGGTCTATGATAAATGTAAATTCTGGTAGCTCAAAAAGATAGCTATGACATTTACACAGTGCCGTGACAGCAACTCTAGCTCAACTATGGCATAGCGTGCCTCAGTCTCCGTGACGAAACGGCTACCACACTCAATTCGTTTCTAGACATCTTATTTGTCTTTTTGAAGTAATATGTATCCGAGATCGTTGAGCCTGGTTGCGTCGGTTTAAATCTTTTTGTCCCATTTAAGATCAAACGTCATTTGTCTAGGTGGTGAAACTAAGCACTTTTTGAGATGTGGGTGAAGGGGCATGCATTTTGCTCAGACCTGAAACTCCTGCTAACTGCTACACCAATCGTATTATCATAATACTGACGTAAGGGCGTCGTAAGATTAGGGATTGGGCAGAAGCTCACGAGCCGAGCTCTTAACGTCAGTGTTATGATTATATTGTATTATGTGATATAGGGAACCCGCGTGAGAAATTGAAAAGAATAAAATCATATCTCATAAGATTATATTTTACATTGTTTAATTAATCTAATGGTAATCCCAGAGGCTCCAATTTGGGGGTTGAGCAAGTAATGCAATATATTACTCTAGTTGTCTCAGAGTCAACGAAGTTATGATTATGTTCAACAGTTTTTGATTGAGAAGCACAGTCCTCTTTAACAATATCCAGAAATGGATAACAATGCATGTGTGCTTTTTTCACTTTTTGAGCCCCACATTTAACTTTATTTGTTAGTCACTTGAAAGTTACGGATTTTAGAGATCATAGTTGCTTAAATTCAAACAATGATGGAATGAGAAGATTTGTTTGATTGTGGCATATCTCAGTAATGTGTTCTAGTGTTTTGGAATTAACTGGGAAACAATACATTACATTCCACTATAAAAACTAAGTTTGAGTGTTTCTTGTTTTGATATGGTAAAACAGTTTTCAACATTACTACCAGAGTAACTTCTACTCATCACCACTTCCTTCAGTTCCGCCATCCTTTGCTTTCTATGTTCACAGTCACAACATCTCCTTACAATTTTGAAGTCCAGACTGTAAGAATTGTTTTTATTGACATGAGCTGGATGTGAGGAAGAGGGAAGCAAATAATTAACTCTTTTACATTATTTCCTGTACAGGTAAGTCAGCAACTTGCCTTTATAAGGGACACAGTAGCATCAAGGAAAGTTGTGGATTTATTCTAGAAGTCATATGAGCAAATAAATTTTATTGGGGGGTAAAGTTCATTGATCTTCAACATGAAGGTCTTGAATTCTTTTTCTAAACCAACCCATCTCCAGAAAATGTCATCAATTAATCAACTTTCAATTATTCCAAGAATAAGATTGGTCACTTCTTTAAAAGTTTGTCTATTAATGTCTTGAAGATATGAGCATATCTAGGTGCCACCCGTACCCCCATAGCAGTCCCTAGTAGTTGAATCAATAACTTCTTGTTGAACTCAAATATGTTGCAGGTGAGGACTACGGGCACGAGTTTCATACAACTAATGATTTGATCTTTTCTTGTATTCAATGCATATTTAAAACATTTCATTCCCTTTACATCGAGTATGTCGGTTTAAAAGGCCAGTAACATTCACTGACACTGGGAAGATATTATTTGGTAGTATTTCACCTTTATTGATTTCTTCCAAGTCTCGAAGAAGTGGGGAGTGTCTTTGACATAGCTTGGGATATCCACGAGCATGCTCATGTTCTCTGTCATATACAGATGTTGTTCCAATTAATGATTGAAGGGGGGACTTTTATCTTGCTACTTTTTGAACATTGTGGAGAAGGTAAAACCTGCCTTGGTTTTTTCTTTTGGACTTAAAGCTTTGATATCTTCTTTGGAAATGCCATCAGTGACTCCAATTTCCTTCAAAACTTGAGAGATCCTTGACTTAGTGCTTCACAATTCTTTCTCATTAATTCTTTTGTAATATATTAAATTGTTCAGATGCTCCTTTACTTACTAAATTTAGTCCTTAAAGTCGTTGATGACAATCCTCGATCTCTTATCATCCCCCCAACATTTACTGTTCGAATAAATAAATGTGAATATATTAATTGGTTTATTATTTGATGAACAATGTTTGGTTTTTATGATTTTAGAATAATTTTCTTCAATTTTTGCTTTATTCATGACACAACAAAATAAATTGATATAACAAAAAGTCCAGAGTTTCAAAAAGAAAACATTCTATTTTTTTTTTAAAGTAACAAATAGCGTTTAAAATTGGTTTTACTATTTAAATTATTAATTTTTTTATTCACTTTATAGAAATGACTCTCCAAAAAACTATTTCAACCGTTGCTTACATTAAATGATATTTTTCCCAATCAAAAAGCAGTGTAAAATTAAAACAAAAAGAAACAAAAATGGACCAAAATATTGTTTTTGAAATAACAAAAGTAGCGTCAAACTTAGCGTAATTATTTACAAACTAAAGAACATATTCTCATGAAATGTTTACAGCTATATCCTGAAGTTTGGAATAAACGGAAAATGAGCAAAAATAGTACCGTATATGTGTGAAGCCCAGGAGTTTTCAAACCATATTTTAGAAATAAAATTTGCTTATAAACATGCATGCAAATAATTTAAAAGCTTATACAAAGGTTAAAATTAATACACAGAGAATTAAAATGTGGTCTGATTTAATACAGCAATCTGATGGCGTCTCTTTTTTTGCCAACACAAACAATGTTGTGTTTTCAAATTTTAGTAAAGTTTAGGGCATCATGGCGACATGTACTCCAGAAATCTGGAAGATTGAATTTATAGAGAAGGGAAGGCAACGTGACGATGATTTTTATCCACAAGAACATGGATATTTCAAATGGGGAGGTCTCAAATGTGACTGTCGTACTAGTTTGAATCTTGCAAAAGATTTCTAATATAATTCAGCACTTTGTCGAGTCTCAGACAGGTCACTAAAGTAGCTAATTAAATACTTGGAAATATTCACTTCCAGAAGTGCAAATGTTAATCTGTTGGATTATTTTGTTTCGGACTACGTTGAATCTACAACAAATCAAATATTTCTTTTTATCAAGAACTCTCTGATTGTCAGCATTAAAAGACAATCAGAGCCTGGTGTTTCTTTCAGTAAGGATCCAAGACGTGATTGATGCTGGAGAGGGATACACCAAATGAGCTGTTTTTCAACATTCATATGTATAATTCAAGCAAATTATTTGGTAAATATACTATAAAATGTGGTCTCAATGACAGTTTATTGATTTTGCAAAAAGTTGCAATATGATATTATCAACCTGTAAAAAGTACATTTTTCACTCATAAAAGCATATTTGGACAGTGTAAGAAGCCTAAACTGCCCCATTTTGACCCATAAAGTACACACTTTTCCATTTGTTAAAGTTGCTTTACCACGTCATCAAGCACATGAGAGACTGTAAACTTTGCAAATGGTAGTTTTTGGTTGTTTTAAAGGTTTGAGCAGGGAGATATAATATTTTGCCCAATAATGGGACACTCTATTATACATTTACAGTAATACAATTTAATGATGATTGTTCAGGAGTAAACTTTGTAATATATATCATTTTTGAGTTATTTATGTATGTGTAAACTCTCATTCTTTCTATGGATTAAGTTATACAGCAAGCAGGAGTTCATTACTAATACATAAATACAAATGCCTGGATTTTTTTTTTTTTTTTGAATTAGACTTTCATATTTCATTTCAAAAACTAATAAAGTATAATAATATGTTATATATATATATATATGGTACTATCATAAATAAGTAAAATATTTTATTTTAGAAATGTAAATTATCATATCAACTGTATATTTTTAAATCATATTTGAAGTTGCAAATGAATAATTTTCATCTACTTACAGGGATCCCCCAAAAATGATAAAACACGGTTACTAATTAATTAGTTACCAATTTTACGTTCTTCAACTATGTTTAATGAGTTACAATGCGACGTCACAATTATCGGTATGATACTGTTGGGGATATACACAGTTCAACTTATTATGGTAGAAAACACTAAATTCTAAGAAACAAATTTACAGAGGGGGGATTCAAAAAAATTTAAGAATAATGTATATACAATTTATTAGCCCAAATTAATTAAGGAATTCAGTAATCGTTTGCCTTTAACGATGAGGTTCCTCCAGGTTCCACTACACCCTGAACCTAGTCCGAACCTGGAACATACATGGAATAGGAGCACCGTGATAATGGTTGTCCATTGCCTCAAAAATGGAATCCCACAAGGAGTCAACAGTTTTCTATGAACGTTTATTGGGCTCTCTCTCTCAAAACCCCCGTCACATAGTAGTTCAAAGGATTCAAATCGGGCCAGCATAAAACATAAGTATCTTAAATGACGTAGCTCAATGGATAAAGAAACGCGCTTAGGAAAATTCATTCTCTTGAACTCAATTTGCGTAGGTTCGCGTCTAGGTACTTTCTAGAAAAGGACTTACACTCAATGAATATAAACTTCTAGGACAATTCTTAAGTCAAATGGAGTAAATATAATACTACCTATAATATGTACTTATACTTAATCAGTACAACTCCATCTGATGAATTATAAAACAATTGTTTTTCGATATAGTTTTTTGCATGTCAGCTATGTTTAGTGATTTTATATTATTCGGTTTAAGTTTTTAACTTAATGTCATCATTAACAATAAAGATATGCCTATTAGCCGTAAAAAAAAAATTATGACAACTACCATTTTGGTAATTGCAACCAAGGTATAGAAATACAAGGTTATAACATAAAAAAGCGTGTACAACTGATGTTTTACTTCCACCACGCTTTTAATATTGACGTCATAGTAGATAAGGGGTTGCGTATTTTGTCAAAATCTATTTTGTTGCCCAGAAGCCGGTACGATACATTAAATTGAAAATTCTTGCAATAGTGATGTCATAGACTATGAGTGGTTGCATGTTTTGTCAAAAACTGCCTGTCCTGCCTAGTCAGTCGCATTACATCAGATTGAATATTCTAGCAAGCCCGATTACATGATTGTCAAACCTTGTATTTCTATTAAGCTAGGTTACAACGACAAAAAGTTTTGCACTCGTTGAAGCTCATTTTTTTTACTTCTCTTAATATGACAATGAAGTTGTTAACTCCAACATAATAAATTAAAGCAGGAACAAGTTCTCATTCATCGACTTGAATGTTAATATACGAAAATTGTCCCACTATTGACTGGTCAGTTTCTATAAATTATAAGCTCACATAAATTGCTTAAAACCATTACAACCATAAACATATCACCATAGAATCAATGCTCATTTCCTCTTCAATGTACAAATTTCAATTAAAGATCTTTTTTGCTTCTTCCAAATAAGTAAGATGGGTATTGAGTTCATATTTTTTTTTTAAATCTTGCTTGTAGGGATCTTTATGCAAATCATAAAAAACAGTATGTAATATAAATATAATATATGGTAATTTATGTGCTTTTTAAGGCACCCTAAAAAAAAACCTAGTTTTAATTTTGTGCCAATTTTTTGAATCAAATAATATTATAGAAATATAGAAAATATACAAAACAATTCTTTTTCCATGAATTTATATTATATTATTACAAATCGAATATCTTTTGATTTAAAAGTACGATAACCTTATGTATGTATGAAAACAAATAAGTTAGAGTAGAACGAGTATTGACTAAAGTGTGTACTACATACCTATAAGGAAAAGATGTTTCTTTTTTTAAATTACTTAGAAAGATTGCCAAATATATTTTATTATTTCAAATGTTCATGACAGATAAATTTTTTGGCTCATCATATAAATTTATTACTAGAGTTGATTGTGTAAAACAAAATTCAATTTTTAAGCAAACTACATATTGTTTTGTAGGAAATAAGGAGATTTTTAATACACTAATTCCTTAAAATACGATTAAAGATAAAACGGATCTTGGACATAGATCCGAAGGATATAAGTCAACTTCTATTAACTAAAAAGATTCGATAACCAAGCTGGCTTATAGTATCTGAATATTTAAGGTTCATAAAAAAGATTCGAGTTTGATAATATACATAGTTTATATTGATTAGTAATTGGGAGCGACATCAATATGTACATTTGCATCGTGTGGTTGTTCTACTTGGCGTTATCTCACTCGTTGTTTTCTTTATTGTATTACCCAATTTTTCCCCTGAAAAAAAAACAGAGAAAAAGGGTTAAAAACCCCTTGTTAGTTATCTAATTCTTCCCAATAATAGAACTGTTGTTCAATGATTATTGACGATTGTTAACAGTTGTAAAGGATCAAATTATAATTCAAACAATCAATGTTCAGAATTCTGATGATGAGAGAAGAAGCAAAAAAGTCGACAGTTGATAAAAAAAATGTATATTTTTCTGTTCGCGAGGTAACACCTGTGATCACAAACAAAATATGTACTCTGTATTTGGTTGTCAGTTGTTCAAGTTTCTTCTTATTTTCCTCTAATCCTTGTTCCTATAATTGATATGCTTGATACGAATTAGTTTTTATTAAGCTGTAACCAGTTATCAACTATTATTCTGTAAAAATTCTATAATTTGAAAAATTGGCCAATGGTTTTGAGCATTTTCCGTTAATTTTTATTAATAGGTTGCGACTAAATGTAATGACGTATCCAGTGTTGTCATAACTATAGTTTTAATAATAATTAAGAATTATGTTTTATTAGTAATAATATTGGGTGGTTTATTGTTTCGGTATGAGTAATCAGTAAAATGTAATCTTAATCATGAATCTATTTTATTCATGTCGAGACACATATCCCTGTAATTTTGGTTTTGGATCTGGATCCTTTGGTTCAGTTACTCCAATTTTACCCAAATATTTAGGTCGAAAGATCCAAATCCATCCAGATTCTACAAAATGTGGATCCATCCCATCTTTAAATATGAGTACAATTCGTTAACCAAAAATTTTAGTACCGCAAAAAAAGATTGGCAAATAGTGAGTTTTACCATGTATAAGCATATGTTTTGAGATTAAAATGAATTAATTAAATAGTGAGTACCCTGTATTTAGATGGTCTCTCTTCAAAAAATTAATTATAATTAGGACAGCTTATGAAAATATTGCATTTATTAAGCTGATAATTTATACAACCTCATCTCAATTTCGATAAATATAATAAAAGAAAGGAAAACCTATTATAATTGTCTCGTAAGTGTCACAATAATTCACTTTAACATTACTCATATTTTGAGGGACTCCTGTACACATATAAGTTACTTCTAATATGTAATATTTATGCATATATACCTAGAGCTTGATTCATTGCTTGTTTCAAAAAGGAGATTCTTTACAATACCTCTATGAATTTATTCATTAAATAACATTCCTATTGTTGAGTCATCTTATATACCTATGTATGGTATTAATATATATATATATATAATATATTTTATCGTTTTTAAATAGAACTACAAAAAGAGTGAGGTGGGGGCAGGGGGGGGGGCATCATATAATAACTCAAAAATATCTTATTTTTAATCCATTCACTCCACCTTTTTCTTTGTATCAAAGCAAAAAATAACAATAATAATAATATTAATGCCTAACAAATGAGATACATTTTTCTCTCTCCTCTCTCAATAATTTTTATTGCTGGTTGTTCCTCATTCATTTGTAATTAAGCCTTTGTTACTTCCCTGAGGTGTTTATTCTGTAATATTCATCACGTATTTTGTTTATAAAGTGTAAATATAATCGACTTTGGTGGTGTCATTAAAAGCCTCAACTCACCCCTGCAAACGGGAGTAGGTCTTGATGAAAGTACCTTTTGGCAGGTTCCAAAATTTCTTCCAGATCCAATACATCAGCTTAGATTTTGTATAGCAGGAGGGTCTGTTGGAGTGTTACTCAACTGCAACCCACACAAAGAAGTATATGAGATCAAAATCTAGTGAGCTTGGAGGCCAAACACTGAGTCTAACAAAGTAAAAAAATCTGACAACCATATCAATGTTTTCTTTACCGTGTGGCATAGAGCAAAGTCTTGTTGGCATACAATTGGTCTCTATGAATCACCAAACAACAGACCTGTAAAGGGACCATACGTTTTCAATCTAAACATCGACACGTCAGGTTAGAATAAAAGAAATCCTTCATGCACATACTTTCTATATTTATGTTTGAAAAACGACTACCCCCTACAACATATTTTTTCAGAGGCTTTATATTTAAAGTTTGAGTAATTGGACTAGTTCAAATGTTCGTTTTTTTACTTCTCTACTTATTAACAAAGCATTAGTGTCTCTCAATAAATCACAAACGTGGTCCCATTGATATATTCAAAATAATATTGCCATACATTTAGTTAGTAACAATTTCATTTCGGGATTCTGGGACTCTAGATCCATTATCAAAGGGCCTTTCATGAGATCCCGTATATAAGTAACCAAATTGGGCAGTATTTAATCTCATACAAAACCAAGGAAAGTTCCAATAATTCAGAGCTTGCTTCGTTGCCAATGCCTAAAGTTCTTTTCGATTCCAAGGATTTATAGATGAACTTTTTCCCCATTCTTTTTTGATTGCATTTTTTTAAATCATTTCAAAATTGGAGACAACGAATTCGGAAAGTTGAAATTTAAATATTGCAACCTTTTAATAATAAGAAAATAACTAAACTAAGTGAATTGAAGTGACGAAAATAATATATTATCGGAGTAGAATATGGATTTTAAGAATCTTTAGATATTCAAACAATTAGCACTTTGGAGGATCTTGATAGTAAATGAGGCCAAGATATAAGTAAAAAGTTGCAGTTCCTTGCATAAAAGGTGAATCTCCTCGTGCCTCATCTCTCAGTCCACGGATCGATTCTGAGTTCGTTTCTCCAGACACTTAAGTGGAAACAAACTTACAACTTCTGTCACATAATAAGATCTTCCGTATAAACTACTTTTTTTATCCTCCAAAGGTGCTAATTCTGCAAAATAAAATAAAAAATGTCTTATGGCTTAATTTTGTCTTATTTAACGTCCAATCACAATTTATTTTAAAATTTCTTTTTTTAACTGAAGGATTTAAACTAATTTATAAAAGTGTTTCACTGTGTTTATTCTATATTATCTTTTAACCTTTTCTCCAACAATCAGAAGAAAAAAGGTTGTAAACTATGTGGTACTTTGTGATAATCTAAATGATTGACTATTATTTATCAAAAAATACTTATATATGGTTATTAGTAAAATAAACATCTTCATTTGCAGTTTTACTTTTTTAAAAGCTGTTAAATTTCTACTCATGATTTTTATTCGTAAATTAAACGTTGTTTTGCTCAACTAATATTATTTCTAATTGAGCTGTAAATATTTTACCTTTAAAAAGAAAATAGTTCAATGTTGAGAGATATGATGAAAGCGGGTTCTGCTTATTTTTTGGAGGAAATATATATTTTGTACCACCTCTTTGTTGATACTTTACTAAAGTAAGCGATTAACTGGTGAACTTAAAAATCTATCAAAATATGAAAAGTATATACAAATTCATATTTATCATTAAGATAGTCATAAAATTACGATATGACTCTGAAAGTAGGTGAAATTATGTAAATACTTTCATTTAAGTAGAATACAATAAAATTTAATTTTTATTGTTGTCCATATCTATTTATAAGTAAATTATTTTGATCTGTTAATTCAAAAATTTTATTATAAAAAGCGTTTTTAGGAATTTAGTGCTAAAAATATAGAAAAAAAATATATTTTAATGCCTAATGTAAATTTTTTTCCAAAACCAATTTTAAAATGTTTTTATCATGTTTAGAACTCAAGTTAGCTTTATTAAAATAAGGAAAATATTTCTATTTTGATACTTCTAACTTAAAATGAATCAAAATATAAGATGATATTTGAAAGTCTGTCCTTTGAACTTTAAATTTAAAACTCCTTCAAAACGTCTGAATATAAATGTTTCGGCAAAATAACATCTTGCCGCAAGATACAATAAAATAAGCTTTATAAATCAAAAAGTTACGTTTTGGTGTCATAGCCAAAGTATTCATTTAAAGTTTTGTTTTTTAAAGCATATTTGATAAATGATGTTGCACATAGTCCATATACACCTATATTTAAGTTTTTTTGGCAGAGTAAAAACCCTTAAAATTACTCAGGTTCAGCAAGCTACAGTAACTTTAAATTCTTTCAACCTTGGTTAGTGACCTGGAATTTTCTGTATACTAAATATTATAAAATTGTGATAAAAATGTATTTTCTTGGAATTATACATAAATTTTAAAAATTACCTACTCAAAACTTGATGAATTTGTTCGTTTTTGAGTCATTCTTTTACTCGGCATATTTCCTTTTTTTTCATTTTAAGGTATACGCTTTGCTATAAATATGATAAAAACTTATATTCTAAATATCAACTTAACGATATCAAAAGTATTGAATATATTTTTTAAATTTTAAGTTTGTTAACAGTAGTTTCTTTTTTCTAGAAGTTTGTAGCAAAAATAATGTTTTAATATTTTATTTAGAATATCAACAAACTATATCTTGCTGATTCTCCAAAATGATGTTGTTAGATTTCAATTTTTTAAATAATTTACTTTTACCCTTGTATTAAACTCATGATTATGTTTAAAAAATTTACGAAAATATAACAAATATATATATCTTATTATTTATTGAGTCTATGTAGACTGTGTATAATGGATATTGTTTCATATTTGGGGTAACGTTTAAGCCTAGTTCACTAAATACGTAGAATGAGTGTTCTCTAAAGGAGGGTGAATGACAGAAAACCTAATTGCACCAATTTTAACAAAAATATAATAATTCAAACAAAATGTATTTTTTAATTTATCAATATATAAAAATAACTATTTAACAAATAATGTATGTATGTATGTTGTAATTAAGAAAAATAAATATTTGTCTTATTTTAATTACGCCCGACTCATATTTAAAGCAAATTGTAAGGGTACTTTGTCTCATATACCGGTTTCCAATGATTAATCTTCCTCAGGAATAAATGGTAGAAGTATCAATATTTATAGGATTAAAATAAGAATATAAATAAAACAAAATAATGCAAATCTATAAATATAAGAACCACTTATGAACACTCTAAATGAAAAATATTATATTAGAGATCTGTAGTTCTACTCACAATATGTATTTGAGTATGCAATTTTCAAATAATATAACAAAAATTCACCTTCAAGAGCAACACAATCATTTCAGTGCCGCACTTGCATTCAAATGTCAGTTTTATAATTCGCTTTAACTGTCTTTAGTCCTATAAAAGAACTGAAATAATACTGGAAGTAAGTGTAGAAGAACTTAAAAAAATGAATTTTCTTTTGTTTTGTTATGAATCATGTACATTTTGTGGATATTTATTTCAAAAATTAAAAGATCCAAACATATTTTTTATTAGATGTAGGTGAATACCTTAATAACAGAATATGGACCATTACTTTTGAACTAATTGGAATACATAACTCAATCTAAAATTTGAGAGAATCGAGCATGGATGAATGGAGAACGCAAACGGGAAAATTGGCGCCTGTTGTTAATAGGATGAATTGTATCTTCTGTAAAAAGTTTGGGCAGGAACTCAGAGCTATGAATTGATTTGTAGCAACGTCATCTACCTAGTCAGAGATTAAAAGTGCATGAAGAGGGCTTGGGTTAATTTTTTCATGGTTTTCTACCATTAAAATTATTTTATTTTTTAGATTATATTTGAGTATTTTAGATTTGCTGTTAGATACAATTTATTGTATGTAATTATAGTCATTGCGTTTGTTATATTTTCTTGATGTTGATTTGCAATAGATGATGAACAACATCAAAACCTAAAATCGACAATAACTAAGAAAATTTATTTTAAGTGGACGTTTGTGCTTCATTGAGTGCCCAATCTTTTCAAAATGGAAAATAACAAATGATAATTTAACCTGTATTATATATATATTAAATTTAGTTTATCACAAGTTGAGGTGTGCAATGGCCCCTTGGCCTAAATGGTTTTCATCACCAATAGAAACGCCCATACCACAAACTATCAAAATTTTATAAATAATGTTTTTTGTTTTTCAATTTGTGATTTGTTTAACATAAAACTCCTCCGTGTTAAACAAGGGTTAAAGTTGACCTACAATTTTCTAAGAGGCTTTTCTTATAATATGAAGTGCCAATCCGTTTATTTGCTGCATTAAAGTAAATTTAGTCTTCTGAGCCTATATCTAGATTGTTTATAGTTGTTGTGTAATGTTTTGTATTTTTGCATCTTTAAAATTAGAGCAAAAATAATGGATGTTTATTAGTTTCGCCTACCTCTTTAAGTTAACGATCTATGAGTCTCTAATTGGCAACCTAAATCATCAAGTAATGAATAGAAGTATGCATCTATGCAGATAGTACAAGGCATATGTATGCATATAGTTGCTTATATATGCATGTAATTCTGCGTTTTATTGATACTATATTTTGATTGTAGAGTAACACATGTTCAAAACAGTTTGGTAGTTAAGGCGTTGTCAAATTATTAAAATAATCATAATTTTATTTATATATATTTTATTCCATATTCTGTGGAAAACTGATAAAGTTAGACTATTATTTTGAAATCGAAGGGTAAAAAATATGTTTAACTAAGTTAAACATATTGGAATTTTTTAATAGGGATGGCAAAGCTGATGAGAATTAATGCGCATAATTTTATTTTATAAATTTGTTAGATACTAAGACTCTTAACTCTCTGTTAGTGAACATTCTTCTAATAATGTTGTTAATGAACAGGGTCAAAACAACCTAACAATAAAACGTATTAACAATTATAATAAAAAGTCATATAATTTTCAAACTATATGATCAATGATGCAATTAAAATTAAAATGCGCAAAAGTTATCCTTAAAGTACAAAATGATTTTCAGGTTTCAACAAAATATAACTTGTTATTCATATTGTAAAAAAATGAAAAATTTTCTCTTAAAATTTTTTCTATGAAACTTTTATTAATTTGTACGTATTTTGGAGATTTAATTTGTAGTGATCAATTTGAGGATGTTGGCTGTAAAATATAAGACAATAGCTACAATATTTCTTTTTTGTGGGAACCGTTGTAAGCTATGGTCCTCACATTGACAAAAAAAATCCAAGAAATCAGAAGAACGACTTTAAACAATACAGTTAATTAAATCCATATTTTATCTTCACCCTTGTAATTGTACTTGGAATATCAATATAAAAGATGCTCCCATTTAACGGTATCCTACGGGTAATAAGTTGTCGTTGGCTAAAATAAAAAAAATAAAAAATTGTATCTTTATTCAATGACGGATACCTGTTTTTACCAGGGTATTTGTCATATTGCTAACATAAATTAAAACTTAATTTCAAATCTTTTCGTTTTCATTTTGAGTACTTTTGTGCAAATTACAAACGATGAATGAGCAAACGGAGTAGCATCTAGCTATTTGTGACGTCATTCTCTCTTGGCAACTCAGCACAAAAAAAAATGTTTTGTTTGCTGGCCATGATGTGACTCGCCAAGGAGTTGTATGGACCATCTCCGAAATAGTGGGCATTTCAATAAAAATAGCATCTTATATTGCTGACATACTATCAAGCACTTTTTCAATTTTCATTTGTTACTGTCTTTCAGAAGTGAAAGCTCAATGGTTCCCTCCATATTCTTATCTACTTAAGTAGTAACATTAATATTTACAGTATTCT